>NC_058080.1:609780644-610100644 GCF_014858855.1 Bufo gargarizans | reverse complement strand
AGGCAGTGGACCTGGAGGATAGGTCACGAAGATACAATGTGAGAATAATAGGGATCCCAGAGGGTGAGGAAGAAAAAAATCCAACCGAATTTGTACAGAAATTAATTCTTGAGAACTTTGGTAAAGAGTCATTCTCTGCTCTTTTTATGATTGAAAGAGCCCATCGGGTCCCAGGAGGAAAACCAATTCCAGGGAGACAACCTCGGTCAATCCTTGCTAAGCTACTGACTACAGGGGACAGAGATGTCCTCCTGAGAAGGGCGAGGGAATCCTCACCGGTTCTGTATAACGGGATTAGACTGGCCTTTTTTCCTGATTTTTCGAAAGAAATACAAGAAAAGAGACGTACATTTATGACTGTTAAAAAGAAGCTAAGAGAAAGGGATATTAAATATTCTCTTATATTCCCGGCCAAATTGCGGATTGTTTTTGAAGATAAAATCTTTTTTTTGATACCTCAGAAGAAGCCACGGATTGGCTAGAGCGAAACAATCGATGACTCAATTGGGTTACGATCGGGCGGGAATAAGTAGTATTATAAGGGGCTTATACCCCAAAAAAAAATAGTTTTCTTTGCTTCTTAATCGCGGTGTGGGGGTGGCTGAGTGGGGGGAGGGTCGAGGGTTGGTCATAGGAAAGAAATCTACTACAATATGTGGTGGATTGCATGTGGGAGGGGGGGTGAGGGGGGGGTGGGGTTGGGTTGTGGTGCGTCAAAGTGGGCATGGTTCCCCTTTTCTCAGTTTGCTATTTTTTTTTTTTTCTTCTCTTGTTTTTTCCTTTTTCCCTCTCTCCTGATCCTCCACTTAACCATTGTAGATGACGATGATTAGAATTTTTTCTTGGAATGTACGTGGTTTGGGGGAAAGAGGTAAGAGACAAGCGGTTTTTGACCTGACTCAGGCCCATTTACCAGCAATAGTATGCCTGCTAGAGACCCATCTTACTGAGGAGACCACTAGGGTGGTCGACAGGGGATGGGCTGTGCACACGTATCATTCTACCCTCTCCAACTACTCGAGAGGTGTTACGGTTTTGATACATAGACTTATTGATTTCGTTTGTGAGGCATCCTCCGTCGACCAACAGGGGAGATTTATTTTTCTATATTGCAGGTTAGGGGGAGAGTTATGCATTTTGGCCTTTGTTTATATCCCTCCGCCATTTTCTCTTTTGGTTCTTAATTCCCTTCTATTTTTTATGGATAGATGGCCAGAATGTCCAACATTGATTATTGGCGATTTTAACTGTGTCATCGACCCTCTATGTGACAGGGTCTCTATGACTGTTAGGAGTGACAGCCCGGTCCAGGGGTCTCCCCTCGCACGGTTTTGCCTGGAGGCTGGATTTGAGGACGCTTGGGAGTTTCTGGGACAGGGGAAAAGGGTTTTTTCATGCTTTAGTAAAGCAGGCAAATCACTGTCCAGAATAGACCTGGTACTGATAAATAGCAAATATGTGAAATTGATAAAACGAATGAAATATGAAACAAGGTCAATATCTGATCACTCCCCGATAGTATTTGAACTATGCTTGTCTCAGGAAAGATATACACCAAAACCTCCCTTTAGACTAAACCCTTACTGGCTATCAGTCATAAAGACACATGAAATAATTCGAAATGAAATAGGCCGATTCTGGGATATTAATTATGGCTCAGCAAAAATTCAAGTGGTATGGGATACCTTTAAGGCGTACATGAGGGGATTGATGGTTAGTAATATTACGAATCTTAGAAGAGAATATGGAAAAAAACAGAAAAATTTAGAAAAACATGTAATGTCAGCGACAGAATCCTTCCATATAAATAAGACGGAGAATAATAGGGAAAATATGCAAAAAGCCACACAAATATATGCTAATTTTTTACTGGATAAAGCTCAACAGAATCTCTTCTTTAAAGGGCAAAAATACTTTACAGAGTCTGGGCGACCCGGTAAGCTCCTCTCTAGAGTAATCTCCAATCAACAACCCAAAAAACATATAGACAAGGTTCGAGTGAGGGATGGTAGGATAGTTACTGGACAGGGTCCGGTGGAGAAGGCCTTTTTTGATTATTTTCTTGATCTGTATAAGGCTGATTCTAATATTACAGACGATAAGATAGATTTATATCTAGATAGGATCAACTTCTCAACTATCACTGAGACGCAAAAGAAAGCATTAGAATTGGAGGTCTCAATTCAGGAACTTGAGGGAGCTATTAAATTATGTTCAGCCAATTCTACTCCTGGTTCAGACGGCCTTCCATATGAACTTTATAGTAAATATGGGGACTGTATTTTTCCTAGATTACTGGAAGTTTTTACTGAATCAATGGAGGATGGGATGTTGCCAGATTCAATGATGGAGGCTACAGTGATACTAATTCCAAAAAAAGGCAAGGACCCTCTAGATTTAGAATCTTATAGACCAATCTCACTGCTTAATGCAGATGTAAAGCTTTTGGCGAGGGTCCTTGCTACAAGGCTTTCTGGGGTTATCTCCTCCATAGTTCATCCGGATCAGAGCGGTTTTATTAAAAACAAGGGTACACATCATAATTTACATCGGCTATTTTCTAATATCCAGGCCCCTGGGGGGACCGCCCGCTCCATCCTGTCATTGGATGCCTCTAAGGCCTTTGACAGGGTGGAGTGGCGTTTTCTCTGGAAGGTTCTTGTTAGGATGGGCTTTGGAGAGAGGTTTATACGCACTCTTAGGTTGTTGTATGGATCTCCAAGGGCTAAATTGAGTCTTAATGGAATCTTGAGTGGTAGTATCGAGCTAAACAGAGGCACCCGTCAGGGTTGCCCATTATCTCCCTTATTATTTGATATATATATCGAACCCCTTGCGATGGCCATCAGGCAGGACGATAAGGTCAAAGGATTTGGTACGTTAGGAACACAAGACCGTATCTCATTATATGCAGATGATATTCTGTTTTTTATAGATCATACGGAAACCACTCTCCCTAGGATTATTCAAATGGTTAAATTATTTGGTGAGGTGTCTGGTCTTCTTATAAACTGGGCTAAGACCAGCTTGCTCCCAATAGACCCCCTGCCACAGAAAGAGGTTCCTGCTACACGGTTGGATATTGTTGATACTTTTCAATATTTGGGTTTGACTATATCGCCTCGGGTCGAAAATTTTGTAGAACTCAATCTGATCCCCATAATGGTAAAGATCAGAGCTAAAATAGGAATCTGGTTGAAACTTCCCTTATCTAGAGCTGATCGAGTTTCACTAGTTAAAATGGTGATACTACCACAATTTCTTTATGTGCTCAGGAATACACCTATTTGGATACAAGATAAACATTTTAAACTTATGGAGAGACTAATTAATGATCTAATATGGGGAAGAAAGCGAGTTCGAATTAAGCTGGAGTACCTGTATAGATCAGTGGAGTGCGGGGGTTTAAATCTCCCCTATTTTAAGGGGTACTTTATTGCAGCCCAGCTACTGAGATGCTACGAATCAGAGCATAGCGCACTTCTGGGGAAGTTGGTAACTAGCCACGCTCATAATAATATTTTTTCCTTGTTGGAATCTGGCCTATTGAAGAGTTATGAGCAAGGCTATAGAGAGACTATAAAACTACTCCTTAAGGTGTGGGCTACAACTAGGACATGGTTGAAGGTTAAGGGTTCACTTACATTTACGCCTCTTTGGCATAATTTGTATTTACAAAGGCTGGATGAAATTGCAGCCGACACATTTTGGCAGAAAATTAAAATTTTATATATTTCACAGGTAGTTAAAGATAGAGAAATTAAACCCTATACAGAAATGACACAAAATATAAAATTTTTTTCATGGTTTAGGTATTTCCAATTGCGTTCTGTATTATCAAGTTTGGATGATAAGCGGATGTTGGATATAGATAATTTATCCTTTTTGAATGATTGGGTAGGGGGTACACTTTCTAGAATAAAAATTTCAAATATATATAAGTTATTACTTAAGGTACGGTTTAGTGATATACACTCACCAGGACAAAAATTGTGGGAGGTGGATTGTCCGAATTTACAAATAGAAGGGTGGGAGAATATTTTTGGGAATTTAACTTCACTATCCCAGAACTTTAACCATGTTCTAATACAATTTTATATCTGCCACAGATTATATATTACTCCATTGTGGATGAACAAATGTGGGTTAAGAGACACGTCCAACTGTCCCAAATGTGATACTGTTGGAGCAGATTTCCTCCATATGATATGGACCTGTCCAGAACTTATAAACTACTGGAATGGTATCAATAACTGTATTATGTGTAAACTAAAAATTCGAATTCCTTTTGAACCACAAGTATTTGTTCTTAATGATCTCTCCAAACTAAAAAATCATAATCATCAAAAGATTTTTTTGAGCAGAATATTGATGCTGGCTAGAGTTTTGATCAGCCGGACCTGGTTTGCCCGATCCACTCCAGACATAAATACATGGATAAATTTAATTGATAAAGTAAAGAACTATGAAAAAATTCTATATAGACGGAGGGAAAACGAATATCAATGGAGTAGGATATGGGGTGGTTGGAGGTTTGGTTAGCTGAGATCAGGTTGTTTCATATATAGGGGTCCTACTTTGACGCACCACAAATTGGGAGGGAGGGAGGGGAGGTTTTTTTTTTCTTTTCTATAAATACTATGAAAAGATGAGCGGAATATATTTATATATAACTATTTGGGTCACTAAGAATTGAGAGATTGTAAAAAAATTCTTTTTTTATTGTAAATGTTTTGTAGTTTTCCCAATAAAAAAAATTTATAGAGAAAAAAAATAAAAATAAAAAAAAATAAAAAATTTATTACTCTGTCTAACAGTTCTTATACTATACTTAACTATTTATTTATTCTTTTATGTACAGACTTAGAATCATTTACATATGCAAATTAAATAATATGCAAGTAAAATAATGCTTGATACAAAAAAAAAAAAAAAAAAAAAAAAAAAAACACATTAAATCAAATTAAATTATTATTAGTTTTTCATTAAATAATCAACTGAGTTTGTATTTGTACTTGGCACCATTCACTTTTGTCACGTCTTTAGAAAGGTCCTATTGTGTGGACTGAAACATTGCTTTTGGTTGAATAAACGGACATTTTCATAGTGCTGTGCCGTGGCATATATATATATATATATATATATATATATATATATATATATATATATATATATATATATATATATTTTTTTTTTTTATTATTATTATTTTTTGGCCTTTACAATATTAAAAAATCCTTTAAAAAGAAAGGATAAGGTAAGCAAACCCCATAAAACATTGTAGTGAGGGCCTATAGCTGAGCAGACCGTATGAAACATTGTAGTGAGGTTCCTGAAGGTGAGCGAACCCCATAAAACATTGTAGTGAGGGACTACAGGTGAGCAGACCGTATGAAACATTGAAGGTGAGGGCCTACAGCTGAGCAGACCGTATGAAACATTGTAGTGAGGTTCCTGAAGGTGAGCGAACCCCATAAAACATTGTAGTGAGGGACTACAGGTGAGCAGACCGTATGAAACATTGGAGGTGAGGGCCTACAGCTGAGCAGACCGTATGAAACATTGGAGGTGAGGGCCTACAGGTGAGCGAACCCTATAAAACATTGTAGTGATGGCCTTATGGTGAGAAAACCCCATAAAACATTGTAGTGAAGGCATACAGCTGAGCAGACTGTATGAAACATTGAAAATGAGGGCCTGAAGGTGAGCGAATCCGATAAAACATTGTAGTGAGGGCCTACAGCTGAGCAGACCGTATGAAACATTGTAGTGAGGGCCTACAGCTGAGCAGACCGTATGAAACATTGGAGGTGAGGGCCTACAGGTGAACGAACCCCATAAAACATTGTAGTGAGGGCCTTATGGTGAACAAACCCCATAAAACATTGTAGTGAGGGCCTACAGCTGAACAGACCGTATGAAACATTGTAGTGAAGGCATACAGCTGAGCAGACCGTAAGAAACATTGGAGGTGAAGGCCTACAGGTGAGCAAACCGCATAAAACATTGTAGTGAGGGCCTACAGCTGAGCAGACCGTATGAAACATTGGAGGTGAGGGCCTGAAGGTAAGCAAACCCCATTGTAGTGAGGGCCTACAGCTGAGCAGACCATATGAAACATTGTAGTGAGGTTCCTGAAGGTGAGCGAACCCCATAAAACATTGTAGTGAGGGCCTACAGGTGAGCAGGCCGAATGAAACATTGTAGTGAGGGCCTACAGCTGAGCAGACCGTATGAAACATTGGAGGTGAGGGCATACAAGTGAGCGAACCCCATAAAACATTGTAGTGAGGGCCTACAGGTGAGCAGACCGGATAAAACATTGTAGTGAGGGCCTACAGCTGGGCAGGCCGTATGAAACATTGTAGTGAGGGCCTACAGGTGAGTGAACCCCATAAAACATTGTAGTAAAGGCCTTATGGTGAGCAAACCCCATAAAACATTGTAGTGAGGGCCTACAGCTGAGCAGACCGTATGAAACATTGTAGTGAGGGCCTACAGCTGAGCAGACCGTATGAAACATTGGAGGTGAGGGCCTACAAGTGAGCAAACCCCATAAAACATTGTAGTGAGGGCCTACAGGTGAGCAGACCGGATAAAACATTGTAGTGAGGGCCTACAGCTGGGCAGACCGTATGAAACATTGGAGGTGAGGGCCTACAGGTGAGTGAACCCCGTAAAACATTGTAGTAAAGGCCTTATGGTGAGCAAACCCCATAAAACATTGTAGTGAGGGCCTACAGCTGAGCAGACCGCATGAAACATTGGAGGTGAGGGCCTGAAGGTAAGTAAACCCCATAAAACATTGTAGTGAGGGCCTACAGCTGAGCAGACCATATGAAACATTGTAGTGAAGTACCTGAAGGTGAGCGAACCCCATAAAACATTGTTGTGAGGGCCTACATGTGAGCAGACCGTATGAAACATTGGAGGTGAGGGCCTACCGCTAAGCATACCCCATAAAACACTGACCTACAGGTGAGCAGACCATATGAAACATTGTACTGTGGGCTTGAAGGTGAGCGAACCCCATAAAACATGGTAGTGAGGGCCTACAGGTGAGAGAACCCGATAAAACATTGTAGCGATGGCCTTATGGTGGGCAAAGAGCATAAAACATTGTAGTGAGGGCCTACAGCTGAGCAGACCGTATGAAACATTGGAGGTGAGGGCTTACAGGTGAGCAGACCATATGAAATATTGGAGTGAGGGCCTACAGATGAGCAGACCGTGTGAAACATTGTACTGAGGGCATATATACTGTATGGAACAGGAGGAGGATGAGTAAACAAAATTTAATCATATACCCTTTTTTCGAGTTGAAAAGGGTGCATCTGAATCTTGTGGAATGAGTACATTGTAAAGCATACATTTAAATTTCGTGTTTTTTCCTCATTAGCTCAGCGTTCCTCTGGTGGAGTGGAGAAGTCAGGGGCAATCCAGACCTTTTTCATTTTTATCTGAGTCAACCTGTCAGCATTGCCAGTGGACAAGCGGATACTCTTATCTGTTATGATGCCACAAGCAGCACTAAATATACGCTCAGACAAAACGCTGGCAACAGGGCAGGCCAAAACCTCCAAGGCGTAGAGCGCAAGTTCGTGCCACGTGTCCAGCTTGGACACCCAGTAGTTTTAAGGCACTGAGGGATCATTTAGGACGCTGACACGGTCTGCTATGTATTCCTTCACCATTTTCCAAAACTTTTCCCTCCTTGTACCACTATGCCGCGCTTCAGGGTGAGGTTGCTGGCGGGGTGAACACCCAGCAATCCGTGTTACCTAAAATGCGTATAACGCGAGGGTCGAGGGTAAAGCAGCCTAACATGAATTCAGCCAGGTGTGCCATAGTACCAACAGGCAAGATGTCGATATCAGAATGATTCTCCATCATCTCTTCCTCCTCCTCCTCCTCCTCCTCCTCTTCGGCCCATCCACGCTGAACAGATGGAATCAAAGTTCCATGGGTACTAGCCTCAGTAGCAGAGGCAACAGTGTCCATCTACTCCTCCTCCTCCTCTTCACGGTCCAATTCGTGCTGGGAAGACGAACTGTGGGTGGTCTGGGTATCACCCTGTGAGATGTCCTCCCCCAGTTTCTCGTCTGCCACATTCAGAGCGTCGTCCTTAATTGTGAGCAGCGATCGTTTGACAACTGTGTCTCATCGTCATCCACCTCGTGAACTAATGATTGACATTCACCACCGTCATCTTCTTGAGACTATGAAGGCTCAAGAGGTTGGGAATCAGTACACAATAGCTCAGGTCCCTCTTCAAGCATGCTGGCCGCGAGGGCCAAATCTAATAGTGGAGCTACAAAGAGCTCCTGGGAATATCCGAGTGTGGGATCACTTGTTTGGTAGTCCTCTCCATGGTGGGAGGAAGGATGATCGGAGCGAGGAGTTGGCTGACCAGACTCTTGGCTACAGAGACTGGACTTGGTGGAAGAGAAGGTGGTGCTTAGCCGACTGGAAACAATATCATCAGCAAGCCAACTGACCAACTGTTCGCACTGATCTGACTTGGACAGTGTTGTCATGCGCCGCCTAGCTAAGTTGCACATGAAGCTGGGTACGGTTTTATTGCTTTTTTTTTTTGATGCACTGGCAGCAGGCACAGTTTCATTGCGCCCAGTGCCACGACCTCTGCCTGTACCATCATCATAACGCCCATTTCCCCATCCCTTAGTTCTGGCCTTCTTCGTATTTATGATTTTTTTACTGGTTGTGACACCGTTTTTTTTTTAACTGTCCACAAAAGACAGTTTTCAGATACTGGGCAGAATATGACACAGAACAGCACAGATTTTGGACAGTATTTTAGCCACAGATTATTGTAATCTGCAGTACAGACACTGTTTTATGATGTTGTTTATATTTATGACTATATTATTCACAATATATGGGCTTGAAGCGCACAGACGGTACAGAAATGCAATGCACTGCGATTAACGTTTTAAACCGCAGACCAGAAAACTGGGATAAACGGTTTCTGCCGCAGACAAGAAAACTGTGTGCAGATACAGTGAAATTAGTATATATATGGATTTTCACTTTTTCCCAATATATGGGATTGAAGCACTCAGATGGTATAGAAATGCAATGCGCTGCGATAAATGGTTTCTGCCGCAGACAAGAAAACTGTGTGCAGATTGAGTGAAATTTGTATATATATTGATTTTCACTATATCCCAATATATGGCCCTGAAGTGCACAGACGGTATTCTAATGCAAAGCACTGAGATTAATGGGTTAAACAGCTGACAGCAAAAATGTGATCAGATTCTGGGACAAAAAAATATTGTTTTCACTAATATTCTTCCTATCTATGCCCCTGATACACAGAAGGTGTCAGAAGTCACTTCAGACACCTTCTATTAACATAGCCAATGAAGCAATTTTGTTTTGTAAAAAAAAGTGCATATCTGCACTTTGCTGCCAACACACACAGTAGTCCTTAAAAGGACTTTTTGGTCTTTGAAACGTCTTGAGAAAGAGTAAATTTACTAACACAATCTCCCTGCACTGTCTGTCCCTTCCTAACAGCAGCTCTCCCTGACTCGCAATGTGCCGAACCCGCGTGACCGGGTGCTATATAGCACCCAATGACGTGTTCCGGCCAGCCAATCACTACAATGCCAGTAGAAAACATGGTTAATGGCATTACAGTGATGGCAATACTTACCAGCATGTTTAACGGCTGCTTAGAATGCGCCAAACGTGCGGGGAGGAGACTTTTTGCCCTATAAGACATGAGGGGGGAAGTTAGTGCATCTTATGGGGTGAATATAGGTGAAACCTGGGGTAAAACAAAGCATATCCGGGGCTTATGATCACAGAATTCACTGTACCTGCAGCGCTCGCAGTGCTCACATGTCCGGTGGGCGGCTCTTGTGTTATGGTACTTTGCAGTGTGGTGCGGGTGTTCGTTGCTGCGATCGGGGGCCGCTGCAGATGGTGATGCAAGGTCTGTTTGTGGTATGGCCGGTCAGCCTCAGTAAGTGCTGGGTGGTAGGGACCGGCCGGCCCGAAGCACCGTTATGGAGGAGGAAATGGAGCGCAGGAGCAGGAAGACGAGGGGCAGAGCTGGCGTGTGTTACAGGGAAGTCTGCTCTGCCCCTCGTCTCAGTCTCAGTCGTCACACTGCCTGCGTTCATTCAGAGGCTGTGTTTAGCACATTTCCTTCCCCCCACTTCACATTTAAAATGCTACTGGCTGCATGCAGAGCTGTGCCATGCCAGAAAGACATCCCTAAGTAATCCCACTGTTAATAATGTGGGCACTTTATTAACAGTGGGGTCCTTAGGGATGTCTTTCTGGCAGGGCACAGCTCTGCATGCAGCCAGTAGCATTTTAAATGTGAATTGGGGGAAGGAAATGTGCATGACACCAATCTTGACAGCGCCCCTCCCAATAAAGTGCCCCCCTCCTAATAAAGTCCCCCCCCTTAATAAAGTGCCCCCCTCCTAACAAAGTGACCTCACTCCTAAAAGAGTGAGCTCTTTCCTAATAAAGTGACCCCCTTATTAAGGCGTCATGCAGACATCCGTGGAGCACTGTCCATGATATCCCAGCCTGCCGTCCTGCTGAGTGCACGAAGCGCATGGCGTCATTGGTTGCTATAACGCTGTGCCCTTCGTGCACTCAGCAGGATGGGATTTCACAGAGCATGCACCATGGATGTCTGCATGACACCTTAAACTGTCATTGGATCCCCCCCCTTTCCCAATAAGTACCGTATGTCAGCAGCATATCCTCCCCATAACATTGTGTTAGTGGCAGATCCCCCCATAACATTGTCATCTACTGATGTTCTTAGCTACAGTACCCCCATAATTGTAGTGCTAACAGTTCTTCCATTACTGTATTCTATTGCAGAAAATTATCGTAGTCTCCTGCTGCATACTGTAAACAAGAGGATCGGTTGAGAAAGCAGAGAAAAGTAAACACACTTTTCGTGGGTGTGCTGCAAAGTGGCCACAGCTAGACGTGGACATGAAAGAGTGGATCACATGTCACAGGAACAACGGCTTCTCAGTATCCACCAAAATGATCATCTATAAAGCCAAACATCTTGCTGCAGAGAAAGGCATTGACGACTTCACTGGATCGGCATCATGATGCTACAGATTCAGATGAGAAGATGTGGCCTTGCTATGCGCACCAAAACAAGAATTGCACAAAAAATGCCCAAAGAATATAAGTCCAAGATTCTTTCTTTTCATAAATTTGTGCTGAATTCAAGAAAGAAACATGGCTAAGAAATAGGCCAGATTGGGAACATGGATGAAGTTCCGTTAACCTTCGATGTTCCATCAAATAGGACCCTCGATGTGAGAGGCGCAAAAACTGTAACTGTGAAGACCTCTGGACACGAGAAAACGCATTACACGCTTGTCTTGTCCTGCTGCGCAGATGGCACCAAACTGCCACTAATGCTGATTTTTAAAAGGAAGACCATGCCAAAAGAGGTGATCCCACGAGGAGATCCATGTTCACGACAAAGGGTGGATGGACGAAAATGGCATCAAAGTATGAATCGAAAAGGTGTGGTCCAAACGCACTGGAGGACTTCTGAAAAAAACCTGCCCTACTAGTGCTTGACCAGTTTAGGCCACATATCACCAAATCCACAAAAACAAGATTTAAGGAAGTGAACACCCATCTAGCGGTAATTCCTGGGGGGCTTACCAGCCAGCTACAACCTCTGGACTTTTCCATTAATAAGCCCTTTAAAGTGTTCATGAGGGAGGAATGGAACAAGTGGATGGCAGCTGGGAACCATGACCTGACTCCCACTCGATGGATGAAGAGGCCCACCATCACCCAAGTCTGTGAGTGGGTGAAAACATCATGGCAAGCAGTCAAGGATGAAATCGTCGTCAGATCCTTTAAAAAGTGTGGCATTAGCAATGCCTTGGATGGCACTGAGGACAATATGCTGTACAACGAATCTGAAGGCAGCTATACTAGTGATACTGAGCCACAGAGTGCGATTAACCTGGACAGTAGTGATGAGGAGTTTTTGGGGTTCCCTGATGAATAGAGGAGTACTGTACCTGGACATTTAAGTTAATAATGATGGTTATTAATGTTGCTTGTCACTACTGTTAATGTTTACATTGTTAAAATATTGGTCTGTTATTTTATTAAAAGTTTTGACACACCTTTTGTCAAAAATATTTTTTTTTCCTATTTTAACCCTCTAAAACCAGGTGCGTCTTATGGGCAGGTGTGTCTTATAGGGCGAAAAATACGGTACTTCAATAATCAGTAATATCCACTTAGACTTGATAAATTAGTAATAGATAATAATTAGTGATTTTCACATTCTCTAATATTTTATAACACTCTATCTGCATATAAAGCCATTGTTCTGACATGCATGTGACATGTAATTGAATACAGTGCTGTCAGATTACTTACAGCAATCAGTAGTTCTTCCTCATCGTCACGAAAATTGCTTCCCACCATCTTTTCAAATCTTTTCAAACTTTGAGTGGTTAGATTAAGGCCACGCCCTTTTGCGCAAGGGCTTTAAGCGAATTTTACATTGAGATTTTCATTAAGTCCGGCAGTCCGGACTGTATATTGTTCTTGACCATAGTTACAGCTACCGACCAATTTTCATAAAAAAGGCTATATCACAAACAAATTTCACCACTAATCGACGAATTGCTAGTCGCTATGGAAAAAACTCTACAATCACCCATCAATTTTCCAAAAAAAAGGCTGTTTCATAAAAAAATTCACCACTAAATGGCTAATCGACACAATTACTCAGTCCCTACAAAAGAAAGTCTACATTCACTAACCAATTTTCCCAAAAAAGACTGTATCGCAAAAAATTTTCACCACTGAATGACAATGTAAATTCACCGCAGAATGGCTAACAACAAATACTTATTTTTGCTATTAATACAGAGCAACAATGTCTGTATGACAATGTAAATTCACCAAAGAACAGCTAATAACACGTACTTATTTTTCCCATTAATACACCCCAACAATGACTGTACAGCAGTGTCAGTTCACCGCTAAGACGTATTCTTTTTCCTATTATTACACCCCCAAAAAAAAAATATAACTTTCACTGCAGAACGGCAAATAGGACGTACATATCTATCCTATTAATACACCCCGTAAATGGCTGTAGTACTAATACTTATTTTTGCCACTAATACAAACCAAAAAGATACTGTGGGGGGGTCTGTATATTGTGTGGTGGGCTGTATACTGTGTGGTGGGCTGTATACTGTGTAGTGGGCTGTATACTGTGTGGGAGGCTGTATACTGTGTGGGGGGTTGTATACTGTGGGGGGCCTGTATACTGTGGGGGTCTGTATACTGTGGGGGGCCTGTATACTGTGGGGGGCCTGTATACTGTGGGGGGCCTGTATAGTGTGGGGGGCTGTATACTGTGGGGGCTGTATACTGTGTGGGGGCCTGTATACTGTGTGGGGGCCTGTATAGTGTGGGGGGCTGTATAGTGTGGGGGGCCTGTATAGTGTGGGGGGGCCTGTATAGTGTTGGGGGCCTGTATAGTGGGGGGGCTTGTATAGTGTGGGAGGCTATACTGCTGTACTGTATACTGTGGGGGTCTGTATACTGTATACTGTGGGTGCGGTATAGTGTGGAGTGCTATACTGCTGTACTGTATAGTGGGGGGGCTGTATCGTGTATAGTTTGGGTGCTGTATACAGTGAGGTGTTGTATACTGTGGGGTGCTGTATACTGTGGGCTGCTATACTGCTCTACTATATACTGTGGGGTACTGTATAGTGTGGGGTGCTAAACTGCATACTGTGTGGTGCTGTATACTATAGGGTGCTATACTGCATACTGTGGGGTGCTGGGGTGCACTGTAACACTAGGGTGAGCCGAGCCCTGGTCTCTCCTTCCTGCAGAGCGGTGCCCACTTCCAGCCCAGAGCACTGATCCTGAGCCGCTGGAGTCTCAGAACTGGAAGTATTTACAGTCATTCACTGTCCTCTACCAGATGTGTGGATTTTTTTGTGTGTGTGTTGTGGTGGAGGGCGTGATTGCCTGCTAAGGTGTGGGAAGGCGGGATCCAGGGAGCCCAAGTAAATTTTTGCCCAGGGTCCAATCAATATTAAAGACGGCCCTGTATACAAGGCACTTACTAATGTATTGTTATTATCCATATTGTCTCCTTTTGCTGGCTTGATTAATTTTTCCTAGGGCCTTCCAGGTTCTTCAGGGCCTAGGTTTCGGTGTATGAGTATTTCCACCTTCAGGGTCTACTCATACTGGCAGGAGTCAGTGAGAGGTCTAGGGATTTCTAGGAGGTCACCATCCCTCTCCCTTAGCTTGGAGGCCTAGACTCCAGTCTATTCCTTCTGTGTGTCATTTGGTGTTATTCCCTCCCCATTTCCTGTGACATATAGACTGCTCAGTTCCATGGTTACAGCCACCCTGCAATCCTGCAGTGGTGACTGTGCTTGCACATTATAGTAAAAAGCACCATCCTATGTGAGCTCCCACAGTCTAGGCCACCAGAATGGACAGCACTTTTTCCTATAGTGTGTAAACATGGCCACCACTGATGGATTGCAAGGTGGTTGTAACCCCTGGATATGAGCAGTGTATAATGTGATAGAAAAACGAATGAAGCCAGCAAAGGAGACAATATGGGTAATCACAATACATTAGTAAGTGCCTTGTATTAACTTTCTGTACATGATAAATGCCACTTGATAAAGTGAGACAACCCCTTTAATCCCTGATTATTATTAAATGCCAGCTGCATTAAGATATATGCAGTCTACAAGATGCCATATAGCCTAATATATTGTATTACTTTGAACTGCATCTGTGGCTCAATAAATAAGTTTAATCTGTAATGCCACAAAAACCTCTCAGTCTTGCCCTGCCTTTGGTGGTATGAGGTTGGTTATACCACAGAATCCATCTATGTACCAAATGTATCATCCAGGCTGAATCAATGTGATAAATCAGGTTGATCTTTAGACTGTACGTGTAAGTTTAGACTTTCAATATTTTAGACAGGTTTAGTAAATCTGCCCTGATTTTTGTATAGGCAACATCAAATTAAGTTGGATACAGGATGCATCTTAGTTATGTGGATGATTTTATTCCATCTATTAAGTACTATCACACAAATATCCAACTTTGAGCTTAGTCTGATATGCATGTTGACTTCACAGTCGTACACCATTTGCACTTTAAAAGGGAAAAAGTAGCATTTGGAGGAATGTTGCATTCATGTCTCATCATAAAAGTTCTAAAAGCTCTCTTTATGTTCACAGAAAATATTTAAAAGCTTGCATACTAAATTTAAAATGAAGATTTGCAGATCTGAGAAATAAGAAAAGAAAAAAACAAAGCATTGAAGTCTATCTCACAATTTTGTACTGTAAGTTTTCTGTTAAGTCAAACGTGTTTCTACAATGCATACTGTGGTTTACTCACTTCCTCAGGCTCCAGTGCTGACTTGTGCCCTAATCACAGGTCTACAAGGTTGGGAGTAGCTAAGAGAGAGGAGACTGCTATATGTAGAGGTACGGGCAGATCTAAAGTCATTAACACTTGAGAACACAATTGAGAACCTGTATATAGTCACAAACATTTACAGTTTATGCATAGTCATTGACAGGCTTACATTAAATCTGCAACAAGCGCATGCACAATATACAGTATACAGACATATATAAACTTACTAACCATACTTAGCAACATTTAATTGATGATATCATGAAGATCTCGAGACGTAGTGTAAGTGACAGAATTTTTACCTACCCATTTGCAGATTTCATGTTCCTAAACAAGTGCTACCCTAATGTGCTTAAATCAAAAGTAGTGCATATAACTCTCTTTGACCTTAAAAATCGAGACTCAAGAATAAAAAAAAATTCAGCCCTCTAACCACATCCAAGAATAAATGTAGACCCCATGATAAGTACAGTCCCCAAAACAAGTACAAACTCAAACCTTATAGTGCGTCTGTCAGCATTTGTACCTATGAAACTGGATGACCTGATGTATGTGTACTTGGCAGCTGAAGGCACCTTTGTTGGTCCAATGTTCATATCTGCCTGCATTGATCAGAAAAATGAAGTTTTAATATGTGCAAATGAGCCTCCAAGAGGCTCAGATCTCTCTGAAACTTCTATGCCCTCTGCACTTTGATTAACAGGCCAGGCAGTGAAAATGTGATCATGCTTGGCTCTGTCAACCAAAGTGCAGAGGTGAGCCTCTAAGAGTAGAGGCAATGCCCCTATTGCTCCTAGAGGCTCATTTGCATATATTAAAATATGCTTCTCAGCAATGCAGGCACATATGAACATGGGACCAACACAGATGCCTTCAGCTGCCAAGTGCACATGTAACAGGTCAGCCAGTTTCATAGGTACAAATCTGCTGACAGATGCCCTTTAATATAAATGTAGAGTCCTGAGCCCCAAAAAGGTACAGACCTCAATACAGACTCCAAAATACATACAGACCCTAGACCAGATCCTAACATAAATATAGACTTTAGAGTAAATACAGACCCCAGACCAGAACCTAGATCAAATAAAGATCTACTCTCACCATTCTGCTTTCTAATATAAATTTTACAGTGGTTCCAAGGTGATGCCTCCTTTTTCAAATGGACTTAGTGGGACTTCCCCTTCAGTTTACAAATGAAGCATTTATAGAAACCACTATGAAAGCCTACCAGTTACGTTGGTGTATCTAAGAAGGCACAATTTGACTCCAGTTCTGTGTAGTCTATGTATATGACTGTACAGAATATATCTTAGTCTTTACCCATACATGTTGAAAGGCACTTAAATGTCATTTTCTCACATTTGTAATAATAGATGATTATAATCACACTTCATTACTTTTTGTAAGAACAATTTACACATACATAATTTACCTCCATGTGCTACATTCAATTGTGTTATAATTATATCCCCTTTTCAGTTATCTACATGACCATACAAGCATCTTCCCAATCAAGAGATTGCAATCTATATGTGCTAATAGAATTTATATATTTACTTAAAGTAAGAATTCTGCACATTCTTTGATAAATACAATCATGTCATACTCACTATAGAAAATGTACTAGTGCTAATGCTATGTTATAAATGTGAGATTCTTGGCAAATACATTTTATAAAAAATTATTTGTGCCTGTCTGCCAATGACAAGGATATTTCTTTAGAACAGGAGCCTACACTAAATACTACCTCCCATACTGCTATGTGGGGAATGCAGATTCCATGTGTATGCTGAACCCACACTATATTTTACCTCTCCTGGTCACAAATGGCCTCCATTAAATTCTGGGAGAGTATGGGCTCAGCATGCATGTGGAACCTGCAATCCCTGAATTTAATGGAGGCCAGTACAGCACCAGCGGAAGTAGTATTTAGTGTAGGTTCCTGTCCTTAAGAAATTGCCTTGTCGTTGGTGGACAGGCCCAAATAATTTTGTACAAAATGTGTTTCCAATAATCTCACATTTATAATGTACCGTTTGCACTAGTAAATTTTGTATACTGAGTATGGCACGATTGTATTTACTTTGCTGTTTCTGTTTGCAGAGTGCTGTTGCATTGTGTTTGTTTTTGCAGTTATTTACCGTATTTTTCGCCCCATAAGACGCACTTTTTCTTCCCCCAAAATGTGGGAGAAATGCCCCTGCGTCTTAGGGGGCGAATGCGTGCAGTTTTACATCGCTGGCAGCGATGTATCAGTGAGCGGGGACTCGGGGAGGGACTGGGAGAAGGGTCTGGAGGCTGGCAATAGCGGCGGGGCGGTGCAGTCAGTGTAGTATAGCACCGCCCCGCCGCTCCAGTATACTAATATAAGATGTCATTTTCAAATAATAGTTATTAAACTTGCCCCCTTAGTCCTATTACATCCTAATCGCGGCAGTAGAATTCAGGCCGGGCGGGCGGACGGCAGCGTAACTCTTGTCACGTGCCTGCGCCGCCTACTTTATGAATGAAGCAGGCGGCGCAGGCAAGTGACGTCAGTAAGAGACGCGCCCGTCCTGCCTGCCTGCATTCTACAGCAGCGATTCGGATGTAAGGTAGAAATAGGACTGAGGGGGCATGTTTAATAAGTATTAATTGAATATGACATCTTATTTTAGTATACTGGCGGCGGGGGCGATCTGTGGATGGCACAGTTATGGGCTGGGGGGGTCTGTGGATGGCACAGTTATGGGCTGGGGGGGGGTCTGTGGATGGCACTGTTATGGGCTGGGGGGGGTCTGTGGATGGCACATATATAACAGTGCCACCCACAGATCCCCCCCAGCCCATAACAGTGCCATCCACAGATTTCCCCGCCCCTGTAACAATGCCATCCACAGATCCCCCTGTAATAGTGCAAGCCACAGATGCCCCCCATAACAGTGTCCGTCATCCACAGATCCCCCCATAACAGTGTCCGTCATCCACAGATCCCCCCATAACAGTGTCCGTAATCCACAGATCCCCCCATAACAGTGTCAGTCATCCACAGATCCCCCATAACAGTGTCTGTCATCCACAGATCCCCCCCATAACAGTGTCCGTCATCCACAGATCCCCCCATAACAGTGTCCGTCATCCACAGATCCCCCATAACAGTGTCCGTCATCCACAGATCCCCCACATAACAGTGTCCATCATCCACAGATCCCCCACATAACAGTGTCAGTCAACCACAGATCCCCCCATAACAGTGTCCGTCATCCACAGATCCCCCATAACAGTGTCCGTCATCCACAGATCCCCCACATAACAGTGTCAGTCATCCACAGGTCCCCCACATAAGTGTCAGTCATCCACAGATCCCCAGTAATAGTGCCATCCAGAGACCACCATTCGTTCCAAACCCACCAAACACACAGCACACCTTTTGGTTAAAAATTATTATTTTCTTATTTTCCTCCCCAAAAACCTAGGTGCGTCTTATAGGGCGAAAAATACGGTAAAATGAAAATATATAGGGGGTCATTTATCAAGTTCAAATACGCCTATATTAGGAGTATTTCAGGTGAAGATTGCGGCGCAACGGCTAGTTGTGCCGCAATCTGCGACTTCTCATTGCTCACACCAAGTCTAAAAAAGTGGTCTGGGAGGGAAAGGGGACAGGCAGGTAGGCCTGTCTCATTTACTATTTTCTACACCTGTTTTAGGTGTAGAAAAGGTCTAAATGTAAGACAGCTAGGAAGCTATCTCACATTTAGAACTGGTGGAAGCTCTGGAGAAGTTATAAAGAGGCCTGCATCTCTTCATAACTTCAGCAATCCACCACCATCTATGGGGCTTTATTAAGACCGGCTTCTAAGAGGCTGGTCTTAATAAATGTGTCTCAAAGTCCATACATACTTTTACCTCATAAATAAGTTAAAAGAGAATATAGGATAGTTCACAGCTAGAGTTGAGCGGACTCCTGGATGTTCGGGTTCGACGGGTTCTGCCGAACTTCACAAAAAAGTTTGAGTTTGGGACCCGAACTTCACCCCAAACGCCATTGAACCCACTTTTGAGCACTAAAATGGCTCTAAAAATGTCACGGAAAGGGCTAGAGGGCTGCAAATGCCAGCAAAATGTGGTTAAGAGCATGGCAAGTGCTCTGTAAACAAATGTGGATAGGGAAATGACTTCAAATAACATAAAATACATAAAATAATAATCTTGATCTAGGAGGACGAGGTCCATATGGAGTAGAAGGTTGAGGAGGCAGTGGATGTGGCGGTGTAGGTGGAAGCGGCGGTGGAGGAGGAGGGGGTAGCCTATACTGCTTTTTTGTTTTACATTTATTTTGCTTTTTTTTTTATTCGGGTACAACCCAAAACATTGAGAAATGTAACCTGTGATAACCCCTCCCCCCAGTCGTGATAAACACACGTTCAGACAATACACTGGAAGCAGGGCAGGCCAGCACCTCTAAGGCGTAAAGGGCAAGCTCAGGCCATGTGCCCAATTTGGAGACCCAAAAGTTGCAGGGAGCGGAACCATCATTCAGTACATGTCGCACATCCCCGTGATGTTCACGATCCAATTGGATATCTGCTCTATCAACTGCTGCTGCTATGGTCCTCCCATGTACTCATCTTGAAGCATAAGTGGTTGGGCATTGGTGCACTCAATCTCTTCCACTTATGGGGCAGGGATAGGTGGATGGCTCGGGGGAACCCTGCTAACAGAGTCATCAAAAAGCAGAAGAGACTGCTGCATGACTTGGGGCTCAGACTGCTTGGCTGATTTGCAAGGGGTGAGGTGAAAGACTGATGGACATGGGCGGCAGGTGCCAACACTGCTCTTTCAGCAGGAGACTGGGTAGGAGACAATGTGAAGGAACTGGAGGCACTGTCAGCAACCCAATCTACTATCGCCTGTACTTGTTCAGGCCTCACCATTCGTAGAGCCGCATTAGGCCCGACCAAATACCACTGCAGGTTCTGTCGCCTACTCGCACCTGAGGAAGGGGTTTCACTTGTGCGTGTAGCTGGCACAGATCGACCACATCCTCTCCCTGCAACAGGAGCTCCACTACCAGCACCATGACCTGGGCCACGTCCCTTATTTGACGCTCTCCTCATATAAAGGGTGTATCTCACAATGACATATGCAGCAAAGGCTTCAAAATTACGTTTTTAGCCCAAAATGGGCGTTTGTTTAATAACTGAATATGACAGCAGTATATAAGTACACGTGCTGATGCAGCAAAGGCTGTAAAATTGTGTATTTTGCCCAAAAAGGGTGTTTTATTAATAGAAGAATAGTACCAGAGTATCTAAAGTGTGTATCTCACACATACAGATCCAGACTAGGCCGCATTTTAAGTTTTTTGCCCAAAATGGCTGTCTTTCAAATAACATAATAGAACCACAGTTTCTAAAGTGTGTATCTCACACGTACAGGTCCAGACTAGGCCGCAATTTAGTTTTTTTGCCCAAAATGGCTGTTTTTCAAATAACTAAATAGAACCACAGTATGTAAAGGGTGTATCTTTCACGTACAGATGTAGACTAGGCCGCAATTAACGTTTTTTGCCCAAAATGGGTGTTTGTTTAATAACAGAATATGACAGCAGTTTATAACCCTTGAATTTCACACGTGCTGATGCAGCAATGGCTGTAAAATTGGGCATTGTGCCCAAAAAGGGTGTTCTATTAATAGAAGACTAGAACAACAGTTTCTATCTCACACATACAGATCCAGACTAGGCCGCAATTTAAGTTTTTTGCGCAGTATGTAAAGGGTGTATCTCACACATACAGATCTAGACTAGGCCGCAATTAAAGTTTTTTGCCCAAAATAGTTGTTTTTCAAATAACCGAATAGAATCACAGTATCTAAAGCGTGTATCTCACAATGACATATGCAGCAAAGGCTGCAAAATTAAGTTTTTTGTTTGTTTAAAAACAGAATATGACAGCAGTATATAACCCTTTAATTTCACATGTGCAGATGCAGTAAGGGCTGTAAAATAGTGTATTTTGCCCAAAAAGGGTGTTTTTAAAAACCCAGAAAATTATAGCTGTATTTCTAGCTTAAATTACACACTGACTAATCCTGCAAAAGCACCAGATATTGGATATTGCAAAAATGGGTGTTTTTTCAAAGCCAGAAAATTATTGCAGTATTACAAGCCAGGATTTGAATGTCACAAAAGCACAGATGCAGTGCTGGTACACTGAGCTTGCATAAAATGGCCGCCGCC
Source organism: Bufo gargarizans (assembly GCF_014858855.1). NCBI lineage: Eukaryota > Metazoa > Chordata > Amphibia > Anura > Bufonidae > Bufo > Bufo gargarizans. The sequence goes on along the minus strand of NC_058080.1, from coordinate 610,078,950 downwards.
ACCCACCTAACTAATAGTGATGTCCGGAACTATTCGTCGGTGAACAGTTCACGGCCAACATGGCTCATTCGCGTTTGCCGCGGCGGGTGAACATATGCGATGTTCGGTCTCCCCCCCCCCCCCTATACATCATCATTGAGAAAACTTTGACCCTGTACCTCACAGTCAGCAGACACATTCCAGCCAATCAGCAGCAGACCCTCCCTCCCAGACACTCCCACCTCCTGGACAGCATCCATTTTAGATTCATTTGGAAGCTGCATTCTTAGTGAGAGGAGGGACAGTGTAGCTGCTGCTGATTTAATAAGGAAATCGATAGCTAGGCTAGTGTATTCAGTGTCCATTACAGTCCTGAAAGACTCATCTGATCTCTGCTGTAAGGACAGCGTTAAGACAGCACCCCAAAAAGCCCTTTTTAGGGCTGGTACATCAGTCTGCTTTTTCTTTTTTTATATATATATTTATATATATATATAAAATATATTGCAGTTGCCTGCCTGTGTGTGAGAGGCTGCAGGCCCACAGACTGCACAGTGTGGACACCACTCATATAGGGTGTCACAGTACCTTGCAGATAAAAAAGGTCAATTTATTATATATTTTTTAATATAATCGCAGTTGCCAGACAGTGAGAGGCTGCAGGCTCACAGACTGTACTGTGTGCACACTATTCATACAGGGTGTCACAATACCTTGCAGATAAAACTAAAGTCAATTTATTTTTTCTCTGTAATAAATATAATCGCAGTTGCAAGCCAGTGAGTGCCTGGCCCACAGACTGTACTGTGGCCACTGGCCAGGCCACCACTCATACCGTGTGGCAGAGTACATTGCACGGCGCACATGCAGTGCCCCAAATTGAAAGGACGCACACAGATAAATCACATTTCTGCAAGGAGTTTGTCAACTTTTGACAACTGTTTGCGGTTGTCTAAAATCCATTCAATACACGTCCTGATGGGGGACGTAACAGGGATTAAACTGATGAGAATAGTACTACAGAAAATAACACTCATATCGGGTGTGAGAGTAAATTGCACGGCGCAGACGCAGTGACCGTGGATTCAAACAAAGGGGAGGGAGCCAGCGTTCTTTTAACCATCTCCCCATTCGAAAAATCAATTTAATAAATGGACCCCAGATTGGGGACGTAACAGGGATTAAACTGATGAGAAGAGAACTACAGAAACTAGCACTCATATCGGGTGTGACAGTAAATTGCACGGCGCAGACGCAGTGACCGTGGATTCAAACAAAGGGGAGGGAGCCAGCGTTCTTTTAACCATCTCCCCAATCTAAAAATCTATTCAATAAATGGACCCCAGATTGGGGACGTAACAGGGATTAACCACTTCAGCCCCGCTAGCTGAAACCCCCTTCATGACCAGAGCACTTTTTACACTTCGGCACTACACTCCTTTCACCGTTTATCGCTCGGTCATGCAACTTACCACCCAAATGAATTTTACCTCCTTTTCTTCTCACTAATAGAGCTTTCATTTGGTGGTATTTCATTGCTGCTGACATTTTTACTTTTTTTGTTATTAATCAAAATGTAACGATTTTTTTGCAAAAAAATGACATTTTTCACTTTCAGCTGTAAAATTTTGCAAAAAAAACGACATCCATATATACATTTTTCGCCAAATTTATTGTTCTACATGTCTTTGATAAAAAAAAATGTTTGGGCAAAAAAAAAAATGGTTTGGGTAAAAGTTATAGCATTTACAAACTATGGTACAAAAATGTGAATTTCCGCTTTTTGAAACAGCTCTGACTTTCTGAGCACCTGTCATGATTCCTGAGGATCTACAATGCCCAAACAGTAGAAAACCCCACAAATGACCCCATTTCGGAAAGTAGACACCCTAAGGTATTCGCTGATGGGCATAGTGAGTTCATAGAACTTTTTATTTTTTGTCACAAGTTAGCGGAAAATGATGATGATTTTATTTTTTTTATTTTTTCTTACAAAGTCTCATATTCCACTAACTTGCGACAAAAAATAAAAAATTCTAGGAACTCGCCATGCCCCTCACGGAATACCTTGGGGTGTCTTCTTTCCAAAATGGGGTCACTTGTGGGGTAGTTATACTGCCCTGGCAATTTAGGGGCCCAAATGTGTGAGAAGAACTTTGCAATCAAAATGTGTAAAAAATGACCGGTGAAATCCAAAAGGTGCACTTTGGAATATGTGCCCCTTTGCCCACCTTGGCAGCAAAAAAGTGTGACACATCTGGTATCGCCGTACTCAGGAGAAGTTGGGAAATGTGTTTTGGGGTGTCATTTTACATATACCCATGCTGGGTGAGAAAAATATCTTGGTCAAATGCCAACTTTGTATAAAAAAATGGGAAAAGTTGTCTTTTGCCAAGATATTTCTCTCACCCAGCATGGGTATATGTAAAATGACACCCCAAAACACATTCCCCAACTTCTACTGAGTACGGCGATACCAGATGTGTCACACTTTTTTGCTGCCAAGGTGGGCAAAGGGGCCCAAATTCCAAAGTGCACCTTTCAGATTTTGCAGGCCATTTCTTACACATTTTGATTGCAAGGTACTTCTCACACATTTGGGCCCCTAAATTGCCAGGGCAGTATAACTACCCCACAAGTGACCCCATTTTGGAAAGAAGACACCCCAAGGTATTCCGTGAGGGGCACGGCGAGTTCCTAGAATTTTTTATTTTTTGTCACAAGTTAGCGGAAAATGATGATTTTTTTTTTCTCTCTTTTTTCCTTACAAAGTCTCATATTCCACTAACTTGCGACAAAAAATAAAAAATTCTAGGAACTCACCGTGCCCCTCACGGAATACCTTGGGATGTCTTCTTTCCAAAATGGGGTCACTTGTGGCGTAGTTATACTGCCCTGGCAATTTAGGGGCCCAAATGTGTGAGAAGAACTTTGCAATCAAAATGTGTAATAAATGGCCTGTGAAATCCGAAAGGTGCACTTTGGAATATGTGCCCCTTTGCCCACCTTGGCATCAAAAAAGTGTCACACATGTGGTATCGCCGTACTCAGAAGAAGTTGGGGAATGTGTTTTGGGGTGTCATTTTACATATACCCATGCTGGGTGAGAGAAATATCTTGGCAAAAGACAACTTTTCCCATTTTTTTATACAAAGTTGGCATTTGACCAAGATATTTTTCTCACCCAGCATGGGTATATGTAAAATGACACCCCAAAACACATTCCCCAACTTCTCCTGAGTACGGCGATACCACATGTGTGACACTTTTTTGCAGCCTAGATGCGCAAAGGGGCCCAAATTCCTTTTAGGAGGGCATTTTTAGACATTTGGATCCCAGACTTCTTCTCACGCTTTAGGGCCCCTAAAAAGCCAGGGCAGTATAAATACCCCACATGTGACCCCACTTTGGAAAGAAGACACCCCAAGGTATCCAATGAGGGGCCTGGCAAGTTCATAGAATTTTTTATTTTTTTGCATAAGTTAGCGGAAATTGATTATTTTTTTTTTTTCTCACAAAGTCTCACTTTCCGCTAACTTAGGACAAAAATTTAAATCTTTCATGGACTCAATATGCCCCTCAGCGAATACCTTGGGGTGTCTTCTTTCCAAAATGGGGTCAGTTGTGGGGTGTTTGTACTGCCCTGGCATTTGAGGGTCTCCGCAATCATTACATGTATGGCCAGCATTAGGAGTTTCTGCTATTCTCCTTATATTGAGCATACAGGTAATGAGATTTTTTTTTCCGTTCAGCCTCTGGGCTGAAAGAAAAAAATGAACGGCACAGATTTCTTCATTCGCATCGATCAATGTGGATGAAAAAATCTCTGCCCAAAAAAAAAAAAATGGAGGGGAAAGGCGTCTGCCAGGACATAGGAGCTCCGCCCTACATCCATACCCACTTAGCTCGTATGCCCTGGCAAACCAGATTTCTCCATTCACATCAATCGATGTGGATGAATAAATCATTGCCGGGATTTATTATTATTTTTTTATATATATATATATATATATACAAAGTGCTTGCCAAAGCATAGGAACGCCGCCTCCTCCTCAGCTCGTATGCCTCGGCAAACGTATCTGTCACTGCAGAGGAGAAAATCCCGTCTTGCAGCGCCGCATACACCGACTTGCGTGTAATCTGACAGCAGCGCAATGCTTCTGTCAGAATGCACATCGGTGCTGCAGCTGGTCGATCGGTTGGTCCACCTGGAAGGTAAAAAAAGAAAAAAAAAAGAAAAAACCAGGCCGCAACGCAATAATTTTATTAATTTTGCAACAGAACATATAAACTTTAACTTTTTTAACTGAACATTAACGTGTTTGCTTACTGGTGTGTTTTTTTTTTTTTTTTTTTTTTTTTTTTTTACCTTTATAGAACAAACCTCTCCTTCCCCATGGGTCAATGTGCAAAGCGCAAATCGCCCAAAGATGTGGCGAAGTGCGTTATGCACTTTGTCCCATGTGAAAGGAGACGTTTGCAGCAGCAGTGAGTGAATGGGCCCTAATAGCCCTGTGTGCCTGTCCTGGTGAGATGATCCCTATGCTAATAGTGTACCTGTGAGTGGTACTTCCGGAAACACTCTCCAAAGCATAGGGCAGGGTGGTCAGGACAGTCAGGACAGAAATAGCGGGTGTCACGCCTTATTCCACTCCTGCTACAGACACGACATCTTTTTCGGGGTGACGGTTGGGTTGAGGTACCGGCAACGACATTGGGGAAATGTCGCTCGTGTAGACGGCTAACTACACTGGTGGATGGGGCCACGGAACCTCCTGGATACAGGAGGTTCTCGATGATCTCTTCCTGAAATTTGAGGAAGGATCCAGTTCTCCCAGCCTTACTGTAGAGAACAAAACTATTGTACAGAGCCAATTGAATTAAATATACAGACACCTTCTTATACCAGCGTCTGGTTCTGCGGGAAACTAAATACGGAGCCAACATCTGGTCATTGAAGTCCACCCCTCCCATGTGGAGGTTATAGTCGTGGACTGAGAGGGGCTTTTCAATGACACGGGTTGCTCGCTCAATTTGTATTGTCGTGTCTGCGTGAATGGAGGAGAGCATGTAAACGTCACGCTTGTCTCTCCATTTCACCGCGAGCAGTTCTTCGTTACACAGTGCGGCCCTCTACCCCCTTGCAAGACGGGTGGTAACGAGCCGTTGGGGGAAGCCCGCGCGACTAGTTCGCGCGGTACCACAGGCGCCAATCCGTTCTAGGAACAAATGCCTGAAGAGGGCCACACTTGTGTAGAAATTGTCCACATAAAGATGGTACCCCTTGCCGAATAAGAGTGACACCAAGTCCCAAACTGTCTTCCCACTGCTCCCCAGGTAGTCAGGGCAACCGACCGGCTCCAGGGTCTGATCTTTTCCCTCATAGACCCGAAATTTGTGGGTATAGCCTGTGGCCCTTTCACAGAGCTTATACAATTTGACCCCATACCGGGCGCGCTTGCTTGGGATGTATTGTTTGAAGCCAAGGCGCCCGGTAAAATGTATCAGGGACTCGTCTATGCAGATGTTTTGCTCTGGGGTATAAATATCTGCAAATTTCTGGTTGAAATGGTCTATGAGGGGCCGAGTTTTGTGGAGCCGGTCAAAAGCAGGGTGGCCTCTGGGACGTGAGGTGGTGTTGTCACTAAAGTGCAGGAACCGCAGGATGGCCTCAAAACGTGCCCTGGACATGGCAGCAGAGAACATGGGCATGTGATGAATCGGGTTCGTGGACCAATATGACAATTCGCAATTCATGCTTTTTTGTCAGGCCCATGTTGAGGAGGAGGCCCAGAAAAGTTTTAAGTTCGGAAACTTGGACTGGTTTCCACCGGAAAGGCTGGGCATAAAAGCTTCCCGGGTTAGCGGTGATAAATTGAGTGGCATACCTGTTTGTTTCGGCCACAACTATGTCTAAAAGCTCCGCAGTCAAGAACAGCTCAAAAAATCCCAGGGCCGAACCGATCTGAGCCGTCTCAACCCGAACTCCAGACTGGGCAGTGAAAGGGAAAACTACAGGTGCGGCTGAAGTTGGGGACTGCCAATCAGGGTTTGCCAGCACCTCTGGGATTCTAGGGGCTCTACGGGCACGTCTTTGCGGTGGCTGCGACGGGGTCACTACTGCACGTGCCACCGTACCAGCTTCAACTGCCCTTCTGGTGCTCGCTACTTCACCAGGTTGTACGGCAGTGCTGGTACTAGGTCCAGGGAGGGCTGGGCTGCTGGTGTATGCCTCACCACGTAATCTGACAGCACCAGCCCCACTCTGCTGCCCTTCTGGTGCTCGCCACTTCACCATGTTCTATGGCAGTGCTGGTACTAGGTCCAGGGAGGGCTGGGCTGCTGGTGTATGCCTCACCACGTAATCTGACAGCACCAGCCCCACTCTGCTGCTCTTGAAGCGGATCCTGCGCAACCTGCGGTCTAGCGACACGGGGCCGGGTACGCCTGGTGGTATCAGGGACCTCAGCCTCCTCGTCCGAACTTTGGGTCAGAGAGCCACTGCTTTCTACAGGTTCGTATTCTGACCCGCTGGATTCATCAGATGAGGGTTCCCACTCTTCATCCGACTGGGTCAGAAGCCTGTAGGCCTCTTCAGAGGAATACCCCCTGTTAGACATGTGGGCAACTAAATTTAGGGGTATTCCCTGAGACTACCCAAGAAAAAAAAAGCAAGCCTGTCTTACAAAGGGGAGGCTAGCGAAGTACCGGAGGCCGCTGCGGTTGATAAAAAATATCAAAACTGATTTTTTTGTCACTGCGGTGGGGCGGTTGTGGGCGAACGCACGTGTGGGCGACCGATCAGGCCTGATCGGGCAAACACTGCGTTTTGGGTGGAGGGCGAACTAAAGTGACACTAATACAATTATAGATCTGACCGTGATCAGTTTTGATCACTTCCAGATACTATAAAAGTACAAATGCTGATTAGCGATACGCTAATCAGCGAATAAGGGACTGCGGTGCGGTGGGCTGGGCGCTAACTGATCGCTAACTACCTAACCAAGGGACCTAAACTATACCTAAAACCTAACGGTCAATAACAGTGAAAAAAAAAAGTGACAGTTTGCACTGATCACTTTTTTCTTTTCACTTGTGATTGACAGGGGTGATCAAAGGGTTAATTGGGGTTCAGGGGGGTGATCTGGGGCTAAGTGTGATGTTTGGTGTACTCACTGTGATGCCTGCTCCTCTGCTGGATCCAACCGACGAAAAGAACCAGCAGAGGAGCAGGCAGCCATATAACAGATCATATTTACTAATATGATCTGCTATCTGGCACTTTGATTGGATTTTTTAAAAATCAGCAACCTGCCAGCCACGATCATTGGCTGGCAGGTTGCTGACGAAATACTTCTGTGCGAAATGCCGGCGCGAACTGCGCATGCGCGCGCGCATAGTCGCGTCATCTCGCGTCTCGCGAGATGACGCGTATATGCGTGACTGTGCGCAGCGCTGCCACCTCCGGAACGCACATGTGCGTTAGGTGGTCCGGAGGTGGTTAAACTGATGAGAAGAGAGAACTACAGAAAATAACACTCATATCGGGTATGAGAGTAAATTGCACGGCGCAGACGCAGTGACCGTGGATTCTAACAAAGGGGAGGGAGCAAGCGTTTTTTTAACCATCTCCCCATTCGAAAAATCAATTAAATTCACCTTTCGGGGACCCTCGGTGTTGTACGTGGCTGGGTGGAGGAAGAAACCTTCAATGACATCAACGGGACATGGCTAGCTTGGTATCCAACCTTGTGCAAATGGGGAGTTTGCTGTTGGGCAAATGGACTGTTTGCAGTTGTTTGCGGTGCATTAAAAGGGGAGTTTGGTCTGTCAATGTCTGTGAAGCGGGCGTAACCCTTACACTACCTGATCGATACAACATCATACCTGATCGTATACACACACTGGATGTTTGAAACCACATTGTTAAAAAAAAAATTGGATTATTAGGTGATTTATGCCCTTTATGTATTAAAACCCAACTCTGCGTCAACTATGTAATTTTCCATGGTAGTTTTGCCATGGATCCCCCTCCGGCATGCCACAGTCCAGGTATTAGACCCCTTGAAACAACTTTTCCATCACTACTGTGGCTAGAAAGAGTCCCTGAGGGTTTTAAAATTCACCTGCCTATTGAAGTCTATGGCGGTTTGCCCGTTCACGAACATTTGAGAAAATTCACGTTCACCGTTCGCGAACTGAAAATTTTATGTTTGCGACATCTCTACTAACTAACAGACCGATACTGGCACTGGGCTCAGGGCAGGGTAAAAGGATTGTGCACTGCACCCACACAACTATATCTATGCAGATCGCTGAGTTCAATTGGAGTTCTGATCACAGATTCTGTCCTATTCTATCCCTCACAGCAGCAGCAATCTCTCCCTACACTAAGCACAGCAGAGTGACGTGCAGCGCTACGTGACTCCAGCTTATATAGAGGCTGGGTCACATGCTGCACCGGCCAATCACAGCCATGCCATTAGTAGGCATGGCTGTAATGGCTTCTAACGACACACAGTTAAACGCTTGCAGCCTTTCAAAAAGCGCTTATAAATCGCCAAACACCAAACCCGAGCCCAAACTTTTACTAAAATGTTTTGGTTCGGGTCCTGGGTACAAAAATCCTAAATTTCGGTACGAACCCGAACTTTACAGTTCAGGGTTCGCTCAACCCTATTCATAGCATAGATTGTGACTGCATGCACAGAGCAAATGTTGGGGGCATTGATTTCAGTAATAACACAATTCTGTTGAATCCATCTTCATTAATGATGCAAACATGGTATAAATCTAGCATCCAAGCAAAGATGAAGTATAACAGAAGTGTTAGCAGCTACAGAAATCAAGTGTCCAAGACCTTACTCACGTGCTTTATAAGACCATATTGGTAGAATGAAAGTACATATCCCAGAAAACATAAGAAAACAAGACACATTGAAAAAGGGGTGTGGTCATGGTGTACTGCCACCAAGGGGAGGTGCTGTACCTCCAGTATTCCCAGACCACCAACTGTGTCTGGTCTTCTGGTCATCAAATAAGGAATCTCTCTTTTCTGTCCATTCCAATAAAGAGAGAAACACATATGCATGAGTCTACTAAAGAATCCTCTAAAGAGGAGAATGTCCCATGTGGCCAAAAAGTGTTGTGTCAGCAGGTTATATTATTCCTAATGCACCATGAATGCACTTTTTAAATTAACCCCTTAGTGAGCAGCCAAATGTTTCTCTTTCTTTTTTCATTGTCACCTTCCAAGAGCTATAACTTTTTTATTTTTCTGTCTATTTAGCTGTATGATGGCTTGTTTTTTTAAGGGACAAGTTGTAGTTTTTAATGGTGTAATTTCTGATTATCTTTTAATAAGTTTTTTAGGAGAGAGGTGGGAAAATACAGCAATACTGCCACAGATTTTTGACATTAGAAATGTTACAGCATTCATTTTTTGGTATAAATAACATAATATCTTTAGTCTCTGGGTCAGTACAATTACATCGATACCAAATGTTTTATTTTTCACAACTTTTATTTGCAATAAAACCCCCTTTTTTTTAAATGGAAGAAAATCTTTTTGCATCGCTGCTTCCAAGACTCATAACATTTTTATTTTTGTGAGGGCTTGTAGTGTTCATTGCTATTATTTTGGGGTAAATTACGCTTTTTGATCACTTGTTATTATGTTGTTATAAAAAAAAATTGGTGGCGACTAAGAATAAATTAGCACTTCTGCCATTTCTTTTCAGAGTTTTAGAGGATAATTTAGATGATATTTGTGTAGTGCAGGGTGGTCACGGACGCCGCAATACCAAACATATGGGGGAGATTTTATTTTTGCAATTTTTTTCATTGAAAAACCAACTTTTTTATTGGAATTTTTTTATTTAATAAAAAAATTTTTACCACTTAAAGGGAACCTGTCACCTCTACTATGCTACCCTCACTGAGCGTTTCTAAATGTTCATTGTGTTACCTTAAACATATAAATTACACTTTTAATTTCATTTGCGGGCGAATTCAATAAGTATTATACATTTTTTACTTCCCGCCTTTTCTGCAAATTAACATAACATAGTGATATCTTACTTGTGTGACCAGAGAAGAGTCATATTTTCAAGCTCTGATTCATCTCAGGTTAATTTGCATATGTATCAAATCGTTTATTTTCTTACACAATAAAAGCACACAGAGCTATGGGGACTGGATATTGCGGATGTGATAGCAGAGATCTAGCAACCCATGCACTCAGCTCTATGCACAAAATCCAGGCGACAGGTTCCCTTTAAATGTCCCACAAGGGAATTATAACAATCAATATTTTGGTTGCTTTTAAAATGCAATGCACTATCCTTATAATGCATTGCATTTTAATGTCAGTGCTATACTGACATTGACCAGCAGGCTGTGCCAGATAGGCTCAGCCTCCTGGAATACACTCAAGGCAGGCTTGGACCTTCCACCAATAGATTGCCTGGCACAAAGAGTGTAAGAAATAGTAAAGTTGTATGAGACACAAGACTCACTGTAGTAGTGGTATAGGTCCTACACACAATTTTTAGAGTTCATGCACACGGCTGTTGCTCGGCTATTCCGTGCATTGGGGACCACAATATGCAGTCCCCAATGCACAGGCAACATCCGTGCTGATTATTGTGCAGACAGATCCAGACCCATTCTTGAATGGGTCCATGATCAGCCTGCACCACAAAAAATAGAACATGTTCTATTTTTCTGTAGTTTGGAGGCACAGAGAGAAACCCCACGGAAGCACTGTGATTCTGTGCGTCCTTTCCACACCGCACCTTCAGTATTGCAGACCCATTCAAGTGAATGGGTCCGCATCTGTGATGCGATGAGCACACGGCCATTGTGCATCAAATCTTTGTGCAAATATAGACCCCTTGGAAACTTGGGCAGCCACTCAAAGCCACTCACTGAGCGCTACTATCTCTATGAGTTTAAAAAAGCAGATGCTTCTGGTTGTTTTGCTTAGGCCCTACCCAAGGCGCACCTAGGACACATTCTCCAGTTGCCACCATACCCCTGATTATATTTGTAAATTATACTTTTTATTTTAATAGCTCAAAGTAATATTTTTTTGACTTATAAATAGATGTTAAACTTTTCCTTTTAATCATGTTTAGAACTTGCAGATCAGGTGACAAAAAATCTCTTGAATTATGGTCAATTTAACCTTATTTCAATCTTTAAATTTTTCAGTTGCCAAAAGTAGAATAACTATCACAGTGACAAAGCATGCGTTTCCATTACAAATAAAATCAAAATTCCAATGGAATTAAACAGATGTGAAACTTTTTTTAGTACAAAGAAAATTTCCTTGCGCTATTTTTCAGGTTACTTCAGTGTCTGAAGATGAAGAGGTTTATGTCCTTTGCTCCCCATGTATTAATCACACAAGCAAAATACTGAGCAGCAGGTGTTGAAACATTAAATGTTCCCCTTTATTGCATCTTATTAAAAACAGCATGAAGACTTATAAGCAATATCACACTTGTACAATGTTTGAAAATCTTGTGTAAGTGTGATATTGTTGATTTATGATCCTGCTGTTCTTAATGATAAGACTTTCAGCTTTCAAAAGTATTGGGAATTCCAAATATAAACAAAAATCTGTAACCTCTGCTACTTTTTATTGAATTATTTCACGGAAATTGTACTGATTTTCTTTACGATAAAATGAAAGCTGATAAGAAAAGTACTGTTCATATTTACTACAAAAACATACAAATGATGAGTTTTCCCTAAGGCATCATATTCTATTAGTATTAACCATCTGGTGATGCAATTTTCTGTGTTTTTTAACTCTATAAACTATTTATGGAGGCACTAAGGTTACATTCAAAGGAGTCCAATTGTAACAGGCAGTGGTTGTTTACTAACCAGTTTGTCTTTTGGCTAACTCTAAGGCCTTATTCTGGCAGTATCCTAGTTTTCACCCTTTAACCCTTATACAGGGATCTGGTCTTTGCTGCAGCGGAGCCACCTCTTGAGATAGTCCCAGTATGCAGCTGACCTTCAGGGGTCAAAGACACTGGTGTGGAGCACCAAAGGGACAAGCAATATTTATAGTCAGGGGTCAGGCCGAGGTGAGGGCAGGCAGAGTTTAAACATATCCGAGAAACAATTCCAAGGTCAGGGCAGGCAGCAATGGAGCAATATGAGAAACAGAATAAGGTCAAGGCAGACGGTGGGGAATCAGAGTCGCTTTTCAAGCAGAAGTTCGGTTCATTGGTAGTCAGACAAAATATCACACATTAACTGGTTAACTGGAGACTGGGTGCCTTATATACCCAGAAGTGGATAGCCGGGGAAGGATTTGCATGTGCACATGCTGGCCCTTTAAGAGCCTATAGGACAGGCCCAGAGGCCTACACAGGGGATGTAAGCTGCAGCCTTCAGAAGACATAAGAAGCACTGGTGGCCAGGGGCACCACTGGCTGGGAGACAGGGATAAGTGGACCTGGACCACTTGCTGACTTAGAGAGCTGACGGGATGAGTAAAGCGGCACCGGTGCCCACAAGAAGAAGTGAGGCAGCAGCAGGAACAAGACTCCAGTGCAACACCAAGGATCCAGCACCCGGCTTGTTTGTGCTGGATCAAAAGTCATGACACCACAGTTTTTCAATCTAGTGTGTTATTATAGTGATGAGCGGCATAGGCAATATTCGTTTTCGCGATATTTCGCCAATTTTCCGCATAATATTCACAACAAATTTGGGAATTCTATAATACATGATCTCGTCATTATTTTCACGATTGTGCAAATTGGCACTAATGATTTGCATATACATGCAACTTCACATTTTATCAGGTCTGGGTAGATATTACTGATTGGTGAACTAAGTTTTGTTGTGAAATCACAGCACTATGTCTGTAGCATGTATGTATGGACAGCAGAGAAATAGTAATTCCTATTAGTGATGAGTGGCAGGGTCAATTTTCGAATTTGTGATATCTTGCGAATATTTGGTAGAATATTCCCAATATATTCACGAATTCGCAAATTTGAGATTATTTTCTTGATCGCGGAAAAAATCGGCAATGTAATATTTGCGTAATGCGCGTGAAATACAGGCGTGGGTCACTATAGCTACAATTTTCAAGCTGCTAGAAGTTTCCTGAGACTGGAGAAAATGGTTGTCACGGCAGAACAGAATGGCAGAACTCTTTATATGAAACAAAGTAATGCAAACCAGCGGCTCAACCTATAGACCAAATGGATGTGGGTGCTCACCTCTCGGTCCACCCAGACCGCACGGTAGGCAAAATTAGAAAATAGAAATAGAGGGGCACTCCATATAGTGGAACAGGAAACGGTAGTAAAGATTAATATTTAATCTAATATAAACATAGCATCAGACAGAATAAAAGACATCCATATAAAATGACATTAAAATAACAAATGTCTATAAAATCGATATATACACACAAGTCCAAGGTCCTGAAAAAACACTGGATGGTGGTAGAGGTTCAAGAGTTCATAAATGTGAACACTCCCCACAATAGAATCAGTCCCAGCAGGTGCAAATCCACCTAAATATGGCTCCAAATGGCAGTGTCTGCAGCGTCAAATAGCAGGTATAGCACACTCTACAACTACAACTTTCAGTGTAGGGGGGCAAGATTGCTTCCAATCCTAAGGAGAGTCTCTTTTCAAGTGTTTGCAACAAAATGTATCAGAACGTCTCTTACCCTCTGCCTGGATTCAATGAAGTGAGTCAAAGACAGCTGATCTCAGCTCAACGCGGCGTCCCACGTGGTATGGAGTCTGAACGTGACGTCTCACGTGACTCCCCGGCTGAGGCAAAGGTTGACGTACTTGTTTTTCCTTGTAAGCACCACCTCAATAGGAGATTCGCTGTGCAGATCACCCCGACCGACGATGTCTCTTCTCGGTCACTTGTAGTTACTTGGGGGGAAGTTACTCACTGTCCTGACAAGCCCAAACGCGTTTCAGGGAATACACCCCTTCCTCAGTGAGAAGAGACATCGTCCGACCGACCGAGAAGAGACATCGTCGATCGGGGTGATCTGCACAGCGAATCTCCTATTGAGGTGGTGCTTACAAGGAAAAACAAGTACGTCAACCTTTGCTTCAGCCGGGGAGTCACGTGAGACGTCACGTTCAGACTCCATACCACGTGGGACGCCGCGTTGAGCTGAGATCAAGCTGTCTTTGACTCACTTAATTAAATCCAGGCAGAGGGTAAGAGACGTTCTGATACATTTTGTTACAAACACTTGAAAAGAGACTCTCCTTAGGATTGGAAGCAATCTTGCCCCCCTACACTGAAAGTTGTAGTTGGAGAGTGTGCTATACCTGCTATTTGACGCTGCAGACACTGCCATTTGGAGCCATATTTAGGTGGATTTGTACCTGCTGGGACTGATTCTATTGTGGGAAGCGTTCACATTTATGAACTCTTGAACCTTTACCACCATCCAGTGTTTTTTCAGGACCTTGGACTTGTGTGTATATATAGATTTTATAGACATTTGTTATTTTAATGTCATTTTATATGGATGTCTTTTATTCTGTCTGATGCTATGTTTATATTAGATTAAATATTAATCTTTACTACAGTTTCCTGTTCCCTTATATGGAGTGCCCCTCTATTTCTATTTTCTAAGAACTCTTTATATATTCGCGATTGTGAAATCAGCACTAATGATGTGAATATTTTGGCGCAATACATGCAACTTCACATTTTAACAGGTCTGACTACTTATTAGTGCACTAAGTATTGTTGTGAACTTGTGACATCACAGCACTATGTATGTATGTATGTACAGTACAGACCAAAAGTTTGGACACACCTTCTCATTCAAAGAGTTTTCTTTATTTTCATGACTATGAAAATTGTAGATTCACACTGAAGGCATCAAAACTATGAATTAACACACTTGAAATTATATACATAACAAAAAAGTGTAAACCAACTGAAAATATGTCATATTCTAGGTTCTTCAAAGTAGCCACCTTTTGCTTTGATTACTGCTTTGCACACTCATGGCATTCTCTTGATGAGCTTCAAGAGGTAGTCATCTGAATTGGTTTTCACTTCACAGGTGTGCCCTGTCAGGTTTAATAAGTGGGATTTCTTGCATTATAAATGGGGTTGGGACCATCAGTTGTGTTGTGGAGAAGTCAGGTGGATACACAGCTGATAGTCCTACTGAATAGACTGTTAGAATTTGTATTATGGCAAGAAAAAAGCAGCTAAGCAAAGAAAAACGAGTGGCCATCATTACTTTAAGAAATGAAGGTCAGTCAGTCTTAAAAATTGGGAAAACTTTGAAAGTGTCCCCAAGTGCAGTCACAAAAACCATCAAGCGCTACAAAGAAACTGGCTCACATGCGGACCGCCCCAGGAAAGGAAGACCAAAAGTCACCTCTGCTGCGGAGGATAAGTTCATCCGAGTCACCAGCCTCAGAAATCGCAGGTTAACAGCAGCTCAGATTAGAGGCAAGGTCAATGCCACACAGAGTTCTAGCAGCAGACACATCTCTAGAACAACTGTTAAGAGGAGACTGTGTGAATCAGTCCTTCATTGTAGAATATCTGCTAGGAAACCACTGCTAAGGACAGGCAACAAGCAGAAGAGACTTGTTTGGGCTAAAGAACTCAAGGAATGGACATTAGACCAGTGGAAATCTGTGCTTTGGTCTGATGAGTCCAAATTTGAGATCTTTGGTTCCAACCACCGTGTCTTTGTGCAACGCAGAAAAGGTGAACGAATGAACTCTACATGCCTGGTTCCCACCGTGAAGCATGGAGGAGGATGTGTGATGGTGTGGGGGTGCTTTGCTGGCGACACTGTTGGGGATTTATTCAAAATTGAAGGCATACTGAACCAGCATGGCTACCACAGCATCTTGCAGCAGCATGCTATTCCATCCGATTTTCGTTTAGTTGGACCATCATTTATTTTTCAACAGGACAATGACCCCAAACACACCTCCAGGCTGTGTAAGGGCTATTTGACCATGAAGGAGAGTGATGGGGTGCTGCACCAGATGACCTGGCCTCCACAGTCATTGGACCTGAACCCAGTCGAGATGGTTTGGGGTGAGCTGGACAGCAGAGTGAAGGCAAAAGGGCCAACAAGTGCTAAGCATTTCTGGGAACTCCTTCAAGACTGTTGGAAGACCATTTCAGGTGACTACCTCTTGAAGCTCATCAAGAGAATGCCAAGAGTGTGCAAAGCAGTAATCAAAGCAAAAGGTGGCTACTTTGAAGAACCTAGAATATGACATATTTTCTGTTGATTCACACTTTTTTGTTATGTATATAATTCCACATGTGTTAATTCATAGTTTTGATGCCTTCAGTGTGAATCTACAATTTTCATAGTCATGAAAATAAAGAAAACTCTGTGAATGAGAAGGTGTGTCCAAACTTTTGGTCTGTACTGTATGTATGTAGAATACATACATACATACATACATGCATACATACAGCACTATGTAAGTAATATGCATGCACAGCAGAACCTATACACTATATCACCATCTAAGCTACACTGACTATCTTTCACTAACTATTTGTATTATATATATATATATATATATATATATATATATATATATATATCCATAAGAAAACTGTGGCAGCACTCCCTTGAGAACTTGTGTAGAATTCAGGACGGCAAACAGCAAAAAAAGTTTGCAGCACTCCTTGAAAGATAAAATGTGCTCTTTTATTCACACATGTCAAGTGACAACATTTCGGTTCTCTCACAGAACCTTTCTCAAGTCAGGTGAAACATAAAGTGCAATAGTGCCAATATAAATACATAGTAAGGTTGTTATCAATCAATTCATCAACCGATACAAAAATGGTACACTCCCCTTTTGTGGACATATAACAATTCATTCATTTGTGACTCGTATCTATGTAAACGGACTAACAAGCCTATTCTACATATGCCATAGTGTTCTAACCATATTGCATAATCATAGTGCATGTTTAAAGTGCCGATAATAAAGTGCATAGTGCATTTTAAAATTCCTAATTTCTATACCTTGCTGGGGGTATATGCAATGAGCTGAATTTGATGGCGTCTTGACTCGTGTAGGTACGCGGTAACTCTCCGCGTCTCATCCTCGCCACTGCGCATGTGCCAATCACTCACCAGCTGTTAGGCCGCACATAAACTCCATGCGTCACCAACAGGTGGAGTTAAAGCGCCGTGTCATCTGGCGTACTGCATCACACGTAACCCGTGCATCACGTGCCCACGCGTCCGCCGTCGCATCAGCCAGCGTCACTTCACTTATCCTTTCCGCCATTTTACAGCAGGGCAATCTTTTGGGCAATAACTCTATCTAACATCCTCCTTATTCCCATTACTTCCAACAGCCCTAATTTCCATCCCAGCAAGATAAGATAACAATGCGGCTATACAGTAATCAAATAACATAACCAGTCGTGTTGTAATATAATAAAAAACATAATTTTCCACTGGGTTCACCCAATACAGCATTCTGGACACACAAGAAGAATGGACAACAGAGAAGGGGCATTAACCCACCATCCCCCCTGTTACCCTAAATTCGACATTTAATCCTTTCGGTTTCAAAGTATCCAAACAGAAAATCCATCTGAGCTCATTTTATTATAAAACAGTTAACCTATCCCCTCCTCTTTCTAATGGTTTAACATGATCCAAGATCATAAATCTCAAATCCCTTTCTTTAGGATTCTTCTCCACAAAGTGTTTTGACACTGGCAGATCTTTTCTTTTATTTCTGATGGATTGTCTATGGTTGTTCAACCTCGTTTTCAAGTCACATGTGGTTTTGCCCACATAAAGCTTTTTGCAAGGGCACCATAACACATAAATTACCCATGATGAGTCACATGTGAGATAATATTTAATGTTGAATATCTCTCCTGTTTCGGGATGTGTGAATGCCGACCCCTTCTGCATGAGTCTGCAATTCACACACCCCAAACATGGGAAACATCCTGTACGCTTCGTCTTTAAAAAAAGTCTTAATTGATTTTTCTCAGGGACTTTGGAATGCACCACTTTGTCCCTGATATTCCTTGCCCTTTTATATGCCATCATAGGCGGTTCCTTAAAGGCCGCTATGGTAGGGTGACCACTGCTCAATATACGCTCTATATTGGGACTTAACTCATTGTAGGATGACACAAAAGGTAACCTCTCACTAGCCTGTTTTGGTTTACTAACTAGCAACTCCTCTCTGGACATGCCTCTCACCTTATCCGCATGTCTTTTCACCAGATTTCTGGGATATCCCCTATTCATAAAAGATTGCTCCATATTCCTTAATGCTTGATCTATGATATCGTCCTTATCCACTATTCTCCTTACTCTGAGCATTTGACTAAATGGTAACGAATTTATCATTCTTCTTGGGTGTCCACTTGCAAAATGCAGCAATGTATTCTTATCAGTGGGTTTTATATTCAAATCCATGTGTATTTTTTCATTCTCTATGTAAACCTGAGTATCAACATACTGCACCCGGTCCACCGATGCTGTTAATGTAAACTGGATCTCCTTATCTAAGGAGTTCAAGTATACATGAAAGTCCATCAGTGCATCCATGGTGCCCGTCCAAATCAGGAAAATATCATCTATGTATCTCCACCACGTCAAAACTTGGTTGAAGTGGGGAGATACATAGACAAGACGTTCCTCAAATGACCGCACAAATATGTTTGCATTGCATTGAGCAGTGGTCACCCTACCATAGCGGCCTTTAAGGAACCGCCTATGATGGCATATAAAATGGCAAGGAATATCAGGGACAAAGTGGTGCATTCCAAAGTCCCTGAGAAAAATCAATTAAGACAAACTTTTTTAAAGACGTAGCCGCCGCCCAGCTAAGAGGATTGAATGGGCCATGCGCAGGATCGTGAGTCGGGAGAGTTGTAGCCGCTGCCCAGCTAAGTGAATATTGATGAGCTGGGCGGGGCTTCAGAACGGCAGTTGGGAGCGGCTGGCTGGGTGCATTTTGACATGAAACGCCGCCCCTTGGGCAGATTGGTGACCAGACAAGCAGGTTATAAAACTTTATATTTCGGTATTTATAAGGTGGACAGGGGGGCTACTTAGATGATTTCAATAGACTTTAGAAGACCTGTACTGACATATATATACCTAAATATGCTAATTGGGCCTGTCAGTGTTCCTTTAAAGAAAAATGAGCTCAGATGGATTTTCTGTTTGGATACTTTGAAACCGAAAGGATTAAATGTCGAATTTAGGGTAACAGGGGGGATGGTGGGTTAATGCCCCTTCTCTGTTGTCCATTCTTCTTGTGTGTCCAGAATGCTGTATTGGGTGAACCCGGTGGAAAATTATGTTTTTTATTATATTACAACACGACTGGTTATGTTGTTTGATTACTGTATAGCAGCATTGTTATTAGTGATGAGCGGCAGGTGCTATATTCGATTTCGACGAAATTCGCGAATATTCGATAGAATATTCGTTTTATATTCGTCGAAATCGAATATTCGTCATTATTCTTGTTATCGCGATTAATATGCGATTTAAATAATCGAATTTCGATTTTAACTTAAAGGCTACTCTCCTATTGAAATTGCAATTCGATTTTTTCAAGTTATAATAATCGAATTTCGATTTTAACTTAGCACTGCTATATGCCATATTAGGCTAACTAATATGGCATATAGCAGTGCTAAGTTAAAATCGAAATTCGATTATTATAACTTGAAAAAATCGAATTGCGATTTCAACGTAATTCTCAAATCCGACAGTACATTCTAGTATATGGAGTCGTTCCCATGGTGATGGGGACGCTCCATAACTAAGCATGGAATATGGCTTCAATGGCTTGGTAGAATTAGCGAATTGACGAATATATTCGTTATATTCCACAAAACGAATATAACGAATGTATTCGTCATATTCCACAAAACGAAGATAACGAAGTATTCTGCATCTTCGTTTTAGCTACCTATTCATCAACTTCGCTAATTCTAGCAATGATATAGGAAAGTTGACTATAGAGACAGCTAAGTTTAATTCGCTATGCGATTATATTACTGCTTTTTTTTAAAATAAATAGAATAATTATAATACCTGATAATTATTATAATTATACTATTTATAAAAAAAAGCAGTCATATAATCGCATAGCGAATTAAACTTAGCTGTCTCTATAGTCAACTTTCCTATATCATTGCTAGAATTAGCGAAATTGATGAATAGGTAACTAAAATGAAGATGCAGAATACTTCGTTATCTTCGTTTTGTGATATATGATGAATACATTCGTTATCTTCGTTTTGTGGAATATGACGAATACATTCGTTATATTCGTTTTGTGGAATATAACGAATATATTCGTCAATTCGCTAATTCTACCAAGCCATTGAAGCCATATTCCATGCTTAGTCATGGAGCGTCCCCATCACCATGGGAACGACTCCATATACTAGAATGTACTGTCGGATTTGAGAATTACGTTGAAATCGCAATTCGATTTTTTCAAGTTATAATAATCGAATTTCGATTTTAACTTAGCACTGCTATATGCCATAGCCTAATATGGCATATAGCAGTGCTAAGTTAAAATCGAAATTCGATTATTATAACTTGAAAAAATCGAATTGCGATTTCAACGTAATTCTCAAATCCGACAGTACATTCTAGTATATGGAGATGTTCCCATGGTGATGGGGACGCTCCATGAGCATGGAAGTCGGCAGAAGCGGCAACGGGCACTGACTGGAGCAGCCAGGAAGCCAGGAATCCAAAGGACAGGTAAGAACAACTTTAGGGAAGTGGGAAAGAAAAAAATATAACACTAAAAAAAAAAAAAAAAAAAAAAAGAATATTCGAAATATCGAATTTATATCACTATATTCGAAATATTCGCGAATTAGCGAAGTGCCGATATTCGCGAAAAAAATTTGATATTCGAATATTCGCGCTCAACACTAATTGTTATCTTATCTTGCTGGGATGGTAATTAGGGCTGTAGGAAGTAATGAGAATAAGGAGGATGTTAGATAGAGTTATGGCCCAAAAGATTGCCCTGCTGTAAAATGGCGGAAAGGATAAGTGAAGTGACGCTGGCTGATGCGGCGGCGGACACGTGGGCACGTGATGCAGGGGTTACGTGTGACGCAGTAAGCCAGACGACACAGCGCTTTAACTCCGCCTGTTGGTGACGCATGGAGTTTATGTGCGGCCTAACAGCTGGTGAGTGATTGGCACATGCGCAGTGGCGAGGACGAGACGCGGAGAGTTACCGCGTACCTACACGAGTCAAGACGCCATCAAATTCAGCTCATTGCATATACCCCCAGCAAGGTATAGAAATTAGGAATTTTAAAATGCACTATGCACTTTATTATCGGCACTTTAAACATGCACTATGATTATGCAATATGGTTAGAACACTATGGCATATGTAGAATGGGCTTGTTAGTCTGTTTACATAGATACGAGTCACAAATGAATGAATTGTTATATGTCCACAAAAGGGGAGTGTACCATTTTTGTATTGGTTGATGAATTAATTGATAACAACCTTACTATGTATTTATATTGGCACTATTGCACTTTATGTTTCACCTGACTTGAGAAAGGTTCTGTGAGAGAACCGAAACGTTGTCACTTGACATGTGTGAATAAAAGAGCACATTTTATCTTTCAGTACAGACCAAAAGTTTGGACACACCTTCTCATTCAAAGAGTTTTCTTTATTTTCATGACTATGAAAATTGTAGATTCACACTGAAAGCATCAAAACTATGAATTAACACATGTGGAATTATATACATAACAAAAAAGTGTGAAACAAGTGAAAATATGTCATATTCTAGGTTCTTCAAAGTAGCCACCTTTTGCTTTGATTACTGCTTTGCACACTCTTGGCATTCTCTTGATGAGCTTCAAGAGGTAGTCACCTGAAATGGTCTTCCAACAGTCTTGAAGGAGTTCCCAGAGATGCTTAGCACTTGTTGGCCCTTTTGCCTTCACTCTGCGGTCCAGCTCACCCCAAACCATCTCGATTGGGTTCAGGTCCGATGACTGTGGAGGCCAGGTCATCTGGCACAGCACCCCATCACTCTCCTTCATGGTCAAATAGCCCTTACACAGCCTGGAGGTGTGTTTGGGGTCATTGTCCTGTTGAAAAATAAATGATGGTCCAACTAAATGCAAACCGGATGGAATAGCATGCTGCTGCAAGATGCTGTGGTATCCATGCTGGTTCAGTATGCCTTCAATTTTGAATAAATCCTCAACAGTGTCACCAGCAAAGCACCCCCATACCATCACACCTCCTCCTCCATGCTTCACGGTGGGAACCAGGCATGTAGAGTCCATCCGTTCACCTTTTCTGTGTCGCACAAAGACACAGTGATTGGAACCAAAGATCTCAAATTTGGACTCATCAGACCAAAGCACAGACTTCCACTGGTCTAATGTCCATTCCTTGTGTTATTTAGCACAAACAAGTCTCTTCTGCTTGTTGCCTGTCCTTAGCAGTGGTTTTCTAGCAGATATTCCACCATGACGGCCTGATTCACACAGTCTCCTCTTAACAGTTGTTCTAGAGATGTGTCTGCTGCTAGAACTCTGTGTGGCATTGACCCGGTCTCTAATCTGAGCTGCTGTTAACCTGCGATTTCTGAGGCTGGTGACTCGGATGAACTTATCCTCCGCAGCAGAGGTGACTCTTGGTCACATGTGAGCCAGTTTCTTTGTAGCGCTTGATGGTTTTTGTGACTGCACTTGGGGACACTTTCAAAGTTTTCCCAATTTTTCGGACTGACTGACCTTCATTTCTTAAAGTAATGATGGACACTCGTTTTTCTTTACTTAGCTGTTTTTTTCTTGCCATAATACAATTTCTAACAGTCTATTCGGTAGGACTATCAGCTGTGTATCCACCTGACTTCTCCACAAGGCAACTGATGGTCCCAATTAGGGATGAGCGAACTCGAACTGTATAGTTCGGGTTCGTACCGAATTTTGGGGTGTCCGTGACACGGACCCGAACCCGGACATTTTCGTAAAAGTCCGGGTTCGGGTTCGGTGTTCGTCGCTTTCTTGGCGCTTTTGTGACGCTTTCTTGGCGCTTTTTGAAAGGCTGCAAAGCAGCCAATCAACAAGCGTCATACTACTTGCCCCAAGAGGCCATCACAGCCATGCCTACTATTGGCATGGCTGTGATTGGCCAGAGCACCATGTGACCCAGCCTCTATTTAAGCTGGAGTCACATAGCGCCGCCCGTCACTCTGCTCTGATTAGCGTAGGGAGAGGTTGCGGCTGCGACAGTAGGGCGAGATTAGGCAGATTAACTCCTCCAAAGGACTTGATTAACTGATCGATCTGCAGCTGTGGATCATTGAGCTGCTGATCCTCAATTGCTCACTGTTTTTAGGCTGCACAGACCGTTTGTCAGTCTCATTTTTCTGGGGTGATCGGCGGCCATTTTGTGTCTTGTGGTGCGCCAGCACAAGCTGCGACCAAGTGCATTTAACCCTCAATGGTGTGGTTGTTTTTTGGCTAAAGCCTACATCAGGGTGAAGCTGTCACACCAAGTGCATTTAACCAGCAATAGTCTGTTCATTTTTTGGCCATATACAAAATCAGGGGCAAGCTGCGCCTGTCACCAAGTGCATTTAACCCTCAATGGTGTGGTTGTTTTTTGGCTAAAGCCTACATCAGGGTGAAGCTGTGACACCAAGTGCATTTAACCAGCAATAGTCTGTTCATTTTTTGGCCATATACAAAATCAGGGGGAAGCTGCGCCTGTCACCAAGTGCATTTAACCCTCAATGGTGTGGTTGTTTTTTGGCTAAAGCCTACATCAGGGTGAAGCTGTCACACCAAGTGCATTTAACCAGCAATAGTCTGTTCATTTTTTGGCCATATACAAAATCAGGGGCAAGCTGCGCCTGTCACCAAGTGCATTTAACCCTCAATGGTGTGGTTGTTTTTTGGCTAAAGCCTACATCAGGGTGAAGCTGTCACACCAAGTGCATTTAACCAGCAATAGTCTGTTTATTTTTTGGCCATATCCCAGTCTAATTCTGTCACTAAATCCATACCGGTCACCCAGCGCCTAAATACTAGGCCTCAAATTTATATCCAGCTAAATCTGTCCCTAGTGCTGTAGCTGGGCGAGTTATTTAGTGTCCGTTCAAGCACATTTTTTGTTCTGGGTTGAAGTACAATTCCCAATTTAGCAATTTCATAATTTAGTGGTTCCTGCTATATCAGAGCTATTTGAAATCTATCCCAAAAAGGGTATATAATATTGAAGGTGCACATTGGGTCATTCAGAATAACTTCACACACACCCGCTACTGTGTATTTCCAAGTCTAATTCTGTCACTAAACCCATACCTGTCACCCAGCGCCTAAATACTAGGCCTCAAATTTAAATCCCTCTAAATCTCTCGTTACCGCTGTACTGTTGTTGCTGGGCAAGATATTTAGTGTCCGTCAAAGCACATTTTTTGTTCTGGGTTGAAGTACAATTCCCAATTTAGCAATTTCATAATTTAGTGGTTCCTGCTATATCAGAGCTATTTGGAATCTATCCCTAAAAGGGTATATAATATTGAAGGTGCACATTGGGTCATTCAGAATAACTTCACACACACCCGCTACTGTGTATTTCCAAGTCTAATTCTGTCACTAAACCCATACCTGTCACCCAGCGCCTAAATACTAGGCCTCAAATTTAAATCCCTCTAAATCTCTCGTTACCGCTGTACTGTTGTTGCTGGGCAAGATATTTAGTGTCCGTCAAAGCACATTTTTTGTTCTGGGTTGAAGTACAATTCCCAATTTAGCAATTTCATAATTTAGTGGTTCCTGCTATATCAGAGCTATTTGGAATCTATCCCTAAAAGGGTATATAATATTGAAGGTGCACATTGGGTCATTCAGAATAACTTCACACACACCCGCTACTGTGTATTTCCAAGTCTAATTCTGTCACTAAACCCATACCTGTCACCCAGCGCCTAAATACTAGGCCTCAAATTTAAATCCCTCTAAATCTCTCGTTACCGCTGTACTGTTGTTGCTGGGCAAGATATTTAGTGTCCGTCAAAGCACATTTTTTGTTCTGGGTTGAAGTACAATTCCCAATTTAGCAATTTCATAATTTAGTGGTTTCTGCTATATCAGAGCTATTTGAAATCTATCCCTAAAAGGGTATATAATATTGAAGGTGCACATAGGGTCATTCAGAATAACTTCACACACACGCTTCTGTGCATTTCCAAGTCTAATTCTGTCACTAAATCCATACCGGTGACCCAGCGCCTAAATACTAGGCCTCAAATTTATATCCCGCTAAATCTCTCGTTACCGCTGTACTGTTGTTGCTGGGCAAGATATTTAGTGTCCGTCAAAGCACATTTTTTGTTCTGGGTTGAAGTACAATTCCCAATTTAGCAATTTCATAATTTAGTGGTTCCTGCTATATCAGAGCTATTTGAAATCTATCCCAAAAAGGGTATATAATATTGAAGGTGCACATTGGGTCATTCAGAATAACTTCACACACACCCGCTACTGTGTATTTCCAAGTCTAATTCTGTCACTAAACCCATACCTGTCACCCAGCGCCTAAATACTAGGCCTCAAATTTAAATCCCTCTAAATCTCTCGTTACCGCTGTACTGTTGTTGCTGGGCAAGATATTTAGTGTCCGTCAAAGCACATTTTTTGTTCTGGGTTGAAGTACAATTCCCAATTTAGCAATTTCATAATTTAGTGGTTTCTGCTATATCAGAGCTATTTGAAATCTATCCCTAAAAGGGTATATAATATTGAAGGTGCACATTGGGTCATTCAGAATAACTTCACACACACGCTTCTGTGCATTTCCAAGTCTAATTCTGTCACTAAATCCATACCGGTGACCCAGCGCCTAAATACTAGGCCTCAAATTTAAATCCCTCTAAATCTCTCGTTACCCACCGCTGTACTGTTGTTGCTGGGCAAGATATTTAGTGTCCGTCAAAGCACATTTTTTGTTCTGGGTTGAAGTACAATTCCCAATTTAGCAATTTCATAATTTAGTGGTTTCTGCTATATCAGAGCTATTTGAAATCTATCCCTAAAAGGGTATATAATATTGAAGGTGCACATAGGGTCATTCAGAATAACTTCACACACACCCGCTACTGTGTATTTCCAAGTCTAATTCTGTCACTAAACCCATACCTGTCACCCAGCGCCTAAATACTAGGCCTCAAATTTAAATCCCTCTAAATCTCTCGTTACCGCTGTACTGTTGTTGCTGGGCAAGATATTTAGTGTCCGTCAAAGCACATTTTTTGTTCTGGGTTGAAGTACAATTCCCAATTTAGCAATTTCATAATTTAGTGGTTTCTGCTATATCAGAGCTATTTGAAATCTATCCCTAAAAGGGTATATAATATTGAAGGTGCACATTGGGTCATTCAGAATAACTTCACACACACGCTTCTGTGCATTTCCAAGTCTAATTCTGTCACTAAATCCATACTGGTGACCCAGCGCCTAAATACTAGGCCTCAAATTTAAATCCCTCTAAATCTCTCGTTACCCACCGCTGTACTGTTGTTGCTGGGCAAGATATTTAGTGTCCGTCAAAGCACATTTTTTGTTCTGGGTTGAAGTACAATTCCCAATTTAGCAATTTCATAATTTAGTGGTTTCTGCTATATCAGAGCTATTTGAAATCTATCCCTAAAAGGGTATATAATATTGAAGGTGCACATAGGGTCATTCAGAATAACTTCACACACACCCGCTACTGTGTATTTCCAAGTCTAATTCTGTCACTAAACCCATACCTGTCACCCAGCGCCTAAATACTAGGCCTCAAATTTAAATCCCTCTAAATCTCTCGTTACCGCTGTACTGTTGTTGCTGGGCAAGATATTTAGTGTCCGTCAAAGCACATTTTTTGTTCTGGGTTGAAGTACAATTCCCAATTTAGCAATTTCATAATTTAGTGGTTTCTGCTATATCAGAGCTATTTGAAATCTATCCCTAAAAGGGTATATAATATTGAAGGTGCACATTGGGTCATTCAGAATAACTTCACACACACGCTTCTGTGCATTTCCAAGTCTAATTCTGTCACTAAATCCATACCGGTGACCCAGCGCCTAAATACTAGGCCTCAAATTTAAATCCCTCTAAATCTCTCGTTACCCACCGCTGTACTGTTGTTGCTGGGCAAGATATTTAGTGTCCGTCAAAGCACATTTTTTGTTCTGGGTTGAAGTACAATTCCCAATTTAGCAATTTCATAATTTAGTGGTTTCTGCTATATCAGAGCTATTTGAAATCTATCCCTAAAAGGGTATATAATATTGAAGGTGCACATAGGGTCATTCAGAATAACTTCACACACACGCTTCTGTGCATTTCCAAGTCTAATTCTGTCACTAAATCCATACCGGTGACCCAGCGCCTAAATACTAGGCCTCAAATTTAAATCCCTCTAAATCTCTCGTTACCCACCGCTGTACTGTTGTTGCTGGGCAAGATATTTAGTGTCCGTCAAAGCACATTTTTTGTTCTGGGTTGAAGTACAATTCCCAATTTAGCAATTTCATAATTTAGTGGTTTCTGCTATATCAGAGCTATTTGAAATCTATCCCTAAAAGGGTATATAATATTGAAGGTGCACATAGGGTCATTCAGAATAACTTCACACACACGCTTCTGTGCATTTCCAAGTCTAATTCTGTCACTAAATCCATACCGGTGAACCAGCGCCTAAATACTAGGCCTCAAATTTAAATCCCTCTAAATCTCTCGTTACCCACCGCTGTACTGTTGTTGCTGGGCAAGATATTTAGTGTCCGTCAAAGCACATTTTTTGTTCTGGGTTGAAGTACAATTCCCAATTTAGCAATTTCATAATTTAGTGGTTTCTGCTATATCAGAGCTATTTGAAATCTATCCCTAAAAGGGTATATAATATTGAAGGTGCACATAGGGTCATTCAGAATAACTTCACACACACGCTTCTGTGCATTTCCAAGTCTAATTCTGTCACTAAATCCATACCGGTGACCCAGCGCCTAAATACTAGGCCTCAAATTTATATCCCGCTAAATCTCTCGTTACCGCTGTACTGTTGTTGCTGGGCAAGATATTTAGTGTCCGTCAAAGCACATTTTTTGTTCTGGGTTGAAGTACAATTCCCAATTTAGCAATTTCATAATTTAGTGGTTCTTGCTATATCAGAGCTATTTGAAATCTATCCCAAAAAGGGTATATAATATTGAAGGTGCACATTGGGTCATTCAGAATAACTTCACACACACCCGCTACTGTGTATTTCCAAGTCTAATTCTGTCACTAAACCCATACCTGTCACCCAGCGCCTAAATACTAGGCCTCAAATTTAAATCCCTCTAAATCTCTCGTTACCGCTGTCCTGTTGTAGCTGGGAAAGTTATTTAGTGCCCGTCAAAGCACATTTTTTGTTCTGGGTTGAAGTACAATTCCCAATTTAGCAATTTCATAATTTAGTGGTTCCTGCTATATCAGAGCTATTTGAAATCTATCCCAAAAAGGGTATATAATATTCAAGGTGCACATTGGGTCATTCAGAATAACTTCACACACACGCTTCTGTGCATTTCCAAGTCTAATTCTGTCACTAAATCCATACCGGTCACCCAGCGCCTAAATACTAGGCCTCAAATTTATATCCCGCTGAATTTGAATACAATACATTGGGCCAAATAATATATTTGTTGTTGTGGTGAACCATAACAATGAGAAAAACATCTAGTAAGGGACGCGGACGTGGACATGGTCGTGGTGGTGTTAGTGGACCCTCTGGTGCTGGGAGAGGACGTGGCCGTTCTGCCACATCCACACGTCCTAGTGTACCAACTACCTCAGGTCCCAGTAGCCGCCAGAATTTACAGCGATATATGGTGGGGCCCAATGCCGTTCTAAGGATGGTAAGGCCTGAGCAGGTACAGGCATTAGTCAATTGGGTGGCCGACAGTGGATCCAGCACGTTCACATTATCTCCCACCCAGTCTTCTGCAGAAAGCGCACAGATGGCGCCTGAAAACCAACCCCATCAGTCTGTCACATCACCCCCATGCATACCAGGGAAACTGTCTCAGCCTCAAGTTATGCAGCAGTCTCTTATGCTGTTTGAAGACTCCGCTGGCAGGGTTTCCCAAGGGCATCCACCTAGCCCTTCCCCAGCGGTGAAAGACATAGAATGCACTGACGCACAACCACTTATGTTTCCTGATGATGAGGACATGGGAATACCACCTCAGCATGTCTCTGATGATGACGAAACACAGGTGCCAACTGCTGCGTCTTTCTGCAGTGTGCAGACTGAACAGGAGGTCAGGGATCAAGACTGGGTGGAAGACGATGCAGGGGACGATGAGGTCCTAGACCCCACATGGAATGAAGGTCGTGCCACTGACTTTCACAGTTCGGAGGAAGAGGCAGTGGTGAGACCGAGCCAACAGCGTAGCAAAAGAGGGAGCAGTGGGCAAAAGCAGAACACCCGCCGCCAAGAGACTCCGCCTGCTACTGACCGCCGCCATCTGGGACCGAGCACCCCAAAGGCAGCTTCAAGGAGTTCCCTGGCATGGCACTTCTTCAAACAATGTGCTGACGACAAGACCCGAGTGGTTTGCACGCTGTGCCATCAGAGCCTGAAGCGAGGCATTAACGTTCTGAACCTGAGCACAACCTGCATGACCAGGCACCTGCATGCAAAGCATGAACTGCAGTGGAGTAAACACCTTAAAACCAAGGAAGTCACTCAGGCTCCCCCTGCTACCTCTTCTGCTGCTGCCGCCTCGGCCTATTCTGCTGCTGCCGCCTCGGCCTCTTCCTCCGCCTCTGGAGGAACGTTGGCACCTGCCGCCCAGCAAACAGGGGATGTACCACCAACACCACCACCACCACCTCCGTCACCAAGCGTCTCAACCATGTCACACGCCAGCGTTCAGCTCTCCATCTCACAAACATTTGATAGAAAGCGTAAATTCCCACCTAGCCACCCTCGATCCCTGGCCCTGAATGCCAGCATTTCTAAACTACTGGCCTATGAAATGCTGTCATTTAGGCTGGTGGACACAGACAGCTTCAAACAGCTCATGTCGCTTGCTGTCCCACAGTATGTTGTTCCCAGCCGGCACTACTTCTCCAAGAGAGCCGTGCCTTCCCTGCACAACCAAGTATCCGATAAAATCAAGTGTGCACTGCGCAACGCCATCTGTAGCAAGGTCCACCTAACCACAGATACGTGGACCAGTAAGCACGGCCAGGGACGCTATATCTCCCTAACTGCACACTGGGTAAATGTAGTGGCAGCTGGGCCCCAGGCGGAGAGCTGTTTGGCGCACGTCCTGCCGCCGCCAAGGATCGCAGGGCAACATTCTTTGCCTCCTGTTGCCACCTCCTCCTTCTCGGCTTCCTCCTCCTCTTCTTCCACCTGCTCATCCAGTCAGCCACACACCTTCACCACCAACTTCAGCACAGCCCGGGGTAAACGTCAGCAGGCCATTCTGAAACTCATATGTTTGGGGGACAGGCCCCACACCGCACAGGAGTTGTGGCGGGGTATTGAACAACAGACCGACGAGTGGTTGCTGCCGGTGAGCCTCAAGCCCGGCCTGGTGGTGTGTGATAATGGGCGAAATCTCGTTGCAGCTCTGGGACTAGCCAATTTGACGCACATCCCTTGCTTGGCGCATGTGCTGAATTTGGTGGTGCAGAAGTTCATTCACAACTACCCCGACATGTCAGAGCTGCTGCATAAAGTGCGGGCCGTCTGTTCGCGCTTCCGGCGTTCACATCCTGCCGCTGCTCGCCTGTCTGCGCTACAGCGTAACTTCGGCCTTCCCGCTCACCGCCTCATATGCGACGTGCCCACCAGGTGGAACTCCACCTTGCACATGCTGGACAGACTGTGCGAGCAGCAGCAGGCCATAGTGGAGTTTCAGCTGCAGCACGCACGGGTCAGTCGCACTACAGAACAGCACCACTTCACCACCAATGACTGGGCCTCCATGCGAGACCTGTGTGCCCTGTTGCGCTGTTTCGAGTACTCCACCAACATGGCCAGTGGCGATGACACCGTTATCAGCGTTACAATACCACTTCTATGTCTCCTTGAGAAAACACTTAGGGCGATGATGGAACAGGAGGTGGCCCAGGAGGAGGAGGAGGAGGATGAGGAAGAGGGGTCATTTTTAGCACTTTCAGGCCAGTCTCTTCGAAGTGACTCAGAGGGAGGTTTTTTGCAACAGCAGAGGCCAGGTACAAATGTGGCCAGCCAGGGCCCACTACTGGA
Source organism: Bufo gargarizans (assembly GCF_014858855.1). Classification (NCBI taxonomy): domain Eukaryota; kingdom Metazoa; phylum Chordata; class Amphibia; order Anura; family Bufonidae; genus Bufo; species Bufo gargarizans. The sequence continues at coordinate 610,047,631 of NC_058080.1, read as the reverse complement.
GGACGAGGAGGACGAGGATGAGGAGGAGGTGGAGGAGGATGAGGATGAAGCATGGTCACAGCGGGGTGGCACCCAACGCAGCTCGGGTCCATCACTGGTGCGTGGCTGGGGGGAAAGGCAGGACGATGACGATACGCCTCCCACAGAGGACAGCTTGTCCTTACCCCTGGGCAGCCTGGCACACATGAGCGACTACATGCTGCAGTGCCTGCGCAACGACAGCAGAGTTGCCCACATTTTAACCTGTGCGGACTACTGGGTTGCCACCCTGCTGGATCCACGCTACAAAGACAATGTGCCCACCTTACTTCCTGCACTGGAGCGTGATAGGAAGATGCGCGAGTACAAGCGCACGTTGGTAGACGCGCTACTGAGAGCATTCCCAAATGTCACAGGGGAACAAGTGGAAGCCCAAGGCCAAGGCAGAGGAGGAGCAAGAGGTCGCCAAGGCAGCTGTGTCACAGCCAGCTCCTCTGAGGGCAGGGTTAGCATGGCAGAGATGTGGAAAACTTTTGTCAACACGCCACAGCTAACTGCACCACCACCTGATACGCAACGTGTTAGCAGGAGGCAACATTTCACTAACATGGTGGAACAGTACGTGTGCACACCCCTCCACGTACTGACTGATGGTTCGGCCCCATTCAACTTCTGGGTCTCTAAATTGTCCACGTGGCCAGAGCTAGCCTTTTATGCCTTGGAGGTGCTGGCCTGCCCGGCAGCCAGCGTTTTGTCTGAACGTGTATTCAGCACGGCAGGGGGCGTCATTACAGACAAACGCAGCCGCCTGTCTACAGCCAATGTGGACAAGCTGACGTTCATAAAAATGAACCAGGCATGGATCCCACAGGACCTGTCCGTCCCTTGTCCAGATTAGACATTAACTACCTCCCCATAACCATATATTATTGGACTCCAGGGCACTTCCTCATTCAATCCTATTTTTATTTTCATTTACCATTATATTGCGATGCTACCCAAAGTTGAATGAACCTCTCCTCTGCCTGTGTGCTAGGCCTAAATATATGCCAATGGACTGTTGCAGTGGTGGCTGACATGAAGCCTGATTCTCTGCTATGACATGCAGACTAATTCTCTGCTGACATGAAGCCAGATTGTCTGTTACGGGACCTCTCTCCTCTGCCTGGGTGCTGGGCCTAAATTTATGACAATGGACTGTTGCAGTGGTGGCTGACGTGAAGCCTGATTCTCTGCTATGACATGCAGACTGATTCTCTGCTGACATGAAGCCAGATCCTCTGTTACGGGACCTCTCTCCTCTGCCTGGGTGCTGGGCCTAAATTTATGACAATGGACTGTTGCAGTGGTGGCTGACGTGAAGCCTGATTCTCTGCTATGACATGCAGACTGATTCTCTGCTGACATGAAGCCAGATCCTCTTTTACGGGACCTCTCTCCTCTGCCTGGGTGCTGGGCCTAAATTTATGACAATGGACTGTTGCAGTGGTGGCTGACGTGAAGCCTGATTCTCTGCTATGACATGCAGACTGATTCTCTGCTGACATGAAGCCAGATCCTCTTTTACGGGACCTCTCTCCTCTGCCTGGGTGCTGGGCCTAAATTTATGACAATGGACTGTTGCAGTGGTGGCTGACGTGAAGCCTCATTCTCTGCTATGACATGCAGACTGATTCTCTGCTGACATGAAGCCAGATCCTCTGTTACGGGACCTCTCTCCTCTGCCTGGGTGCTGGGCCTAAATTTATGAAAATTGACTCTTACAGTGGTGGGTGACGTGAAGCCTGATTCTCTGCTATGATATGAAGACTGATTCTCTGCTGACATGAAGCCAGATTGTCTGTTACGGGACCTTTCTCCTCTGCCTGGGTTCTGGGCCTAAATTTATGAAAATTGACTCTTACAGTGGTGGGTGACGTGAAGCCTGATTCTCTGCTATGATATGAAGACTGATTCTCTGCTGACATGAAGCCAGATTGTCTGTTACGGGACCTTTCTCCTCTGCCTGGGTTCTGGGCCTAAATTTATGAAAATTGACTCTTACAGTGGTGGGTGACGTGAAGCCTGATTCTCTGCTATGATATGAAGACTGATTCTCTGCTGACATGAAGCCAGATTGTCTGTTACGGGACCTTTCTCCTCTGCCTGGGTTCTGGGCCTAAATTTATGAAAATTGACTCTTACAGTGGTGGGTGACGTGAAGCCTGATTCTCTGCTATGATATGAAGACTGATTCTCTGCTGACATGAAGCCAGATTCTCTGTTACGGGACCTCTCTCCTCTGCCTGGGTGCTGGGCCTAAATTTATGACAATGGACTGTTGCAGTGGTGGCTGACGTGAAGCCTGATTCTCTGCTATGACATGCAGACTGATTCTCTGCTGACATGAAGCCAGATTCTCTGTTACGGGACCTCTCTCCTCTGCCTGTGTGTGTGCTGGGCCTAAATATATGCCAATGGACTGTTGCAGTGGTGGCTGACGTGAAGCCTCATTCTCTGCTATGACATGCAGACTAATTCTCTGCTGACATGAAGACAGATTCTCTGTTACGGGACCTCTCTCCTCTGCCTGGGTGCCGGGGCCTAAATATCTGAGAATGGACTGTTCCAGTGGTGGGTGACGGGAAGCCAGATTCTCTGCTATGGAACCTCTCTCCAATTGATTTTGGTTAATTTTTATTTATTTAATTTTTATTTTAATTCATTTCCCTATCCACATTTGTTTGCAGGGGATTTACCTACATGTTGCTGCCTTTTGCAGCCCTCTAGCTCTTTCCTGGGCTGTTTTACAGCCTTTTTAGTGCCGAAAAGTTCGGGTCCCCATTGACTTCAATGGGGTTCGGGTTCGGGACGAAGTTCGGATCGGGTTCGGATCCCGAACCCGAACATTTCCGGGATGTTCGGCCGAACTTCTCGAACCCGAACATCCAGGTGTTCGCTCAACTCTAGTCCCAATCCCATTTATAAGGCAAGAAATCTCACTTATTAAACCTGACAGGGCACACCTGTGAAGTGAAAACCAGTTCAGGTGACTACCTCTTGAAGCTCAACAAGAGAATGCCAAGAGTGTGCAAAGCAGTAATCAAAGCAAAAGGTGGCTACTTTGAAGAACCTAGAATATGACATATTTTCAGTTGTTTCACACTTTTTTGTTATGTATATAATTCCACATGTGTTAATTCATAGTTTTGATGCCTTCAGTTCGAATCTACAATTTTCATATTCATGAAAATAAAGAAAACTCTTTGAATGATAAGGTGTGTCCAAACTTTTGGTCTGTACTGTATATATAAGCTAACTAACTAACTAACTAACTATCTAATGTAATGACACAGTAAAGCAGAGAGCACAGCAATAACACTGCCGTCTCTCTCAGATCTGCAAAATACTGCATACAAGGGCTGCTGGAGAGGTTCTTATATAATAAGGGGTAGGCAACTTTTCTATTGGTTGCTAGGGATGTTGATAAGCTCAGACAAAGACATTGCGGCCTTCTCATTGGCCCACAAGCTAGACGGGAGGTTACTGATGAAAAAAAATATATAGAATATTCGAAATTATGAATATATATATCACTATATTCTAAATATTTGTGAATTCTCGAAGTGCCGATATTTGCAATTAATATTTGCTATTTGAATATTCGCGCCCAACACTAATTCCTTTCACACTACCTAACACCCTGCACTGGAACGTATCAGCTACAATATATCACTATCTAACCTACACTGACTATCTCCCACTAACTATCTGTATGATATATATGAGCTAACTATCTAATATAATTAGATAAGGAATAGGATCCAGATGAAAGCACAGAGCACAGCAATGTAACTGCTCTCTGTCTCAGAACTGCAAAAAAAATGCAGAAAATGGCTGCTGCAGAGTTTCTTATATAGTTAAGGGGTAGGCAACTTTCCTATTGTTTGCTAGTGATGTTGCTAGGAAGGTTACTGATGGAAAAAAAAAATCTAGAATATTCACGATTACGAATATTCAGCACCATATTCTACATCTTCGCAAATTCTCGAAGTGCCAATATTCGCAATAAAAATTAGCGATTAGAATATTCGTGATGAACACTATGTGTTAACAGGTCTAGTGCCATGTTCCAAATTATGCTATGGTGTGTGTGTTGGGAGAGGGTAGCCAAACTGTTATTTGTTGTATCCTGCATAGTCCTAACTCCTTTCCGCCACTTCACCCTTAAATTACATCAGCAGGGTGGGTTTAAAGACGGCTCTCAAGCACAAAGGACGTCATAAATAAGGAGAGAAAAGAAGAAATGAATCGCACATCCATTGCTAATGCTATGATCTCATTCCTACGTTCCTGCAGGAGACAGCACTAAATAGCGCATGTGTACCACCTCCAAGCTACATGCTAAATGAGGCATATGTGTACATTTTGATCAAAAGGCAATAAGCCCACTCACCACGCCAAGGTTGCCTCTATCAGTGGATCCTAACCTAAAATTGGCGCGGCGCTACACGGCGACCACCAGCACTGTGGCGCCATCCCGGCCGGCGACGGGATCAAATGACCAAACAGCACCCCTGCTGCTTGACCATGACATACCTAGCTCTGGGCCCCACCAACCAGCCAGAAAAACAGCACAGTGGCCCCCATGCAGCACCGCACCATGTGAACAGTTGTCAAAGCTCACCTGCTCTGAAGCTCACAGGAACTCCAACTGAGAGCATGATAGGCTAATTTAACCCCTACTACTGAATACTAGGCTAATTCAGTGCTGTCTCCTGCAGGAACGCAGGGATGAGATCATAGCATTAGCAGTGGATGTGCGATTCATTTCTTATTTTCTGTCCTTATTTAATACATAGAATTCTGTCCCTGGATCTGCACTCCTTCCACTAGCCAGGTGATTTTAATTAGCCTAGTATTTAGTAGTAGGGATTAAATTAGGCTATCATGCTCTCAGTTGGAGTTCCTGTGAGCTTCAGAGCAGGTGAGCTTTGACAACTGTTCACATGGTGCGGTGCTGCATGGGGGCCACTGTGCTGTTTTTCTGGCTGGTTGGTGGGGCCGAGAGCTAGGTATGACATGGTCAGGCAGCAGGGGTGCTGTTTGGCCACTGGGTCCCGCCGCCGGCGGGGATGGCGCCACGGCACTGGTGGTCGCCAGGTAGCGCTGCGCCAATTTTAGGTTAGGACCCACTCATAGAGGCAACCTTGGCGTGGTGAGTGAGCTTATTGCCTTTTGATCAAAATGTACACAAATGCCTCATTTAGCATGTAGCTTGGAGGTGGTACACATGCGCTATTCAGTGCTGTCTCCTGCAGGAACGCAGGGATGAGATCATAGCATTAGCAGTGGATGTGCGATTAATTTCTTCTTTTCTCTCCTTATTTAATACAAAGGACGTCATAGCTGCCAGATTCCTGCTGTTTTAAACAGCAGACACCCGGGACTAATGTATGAGATCAATGATAACATCAATTTCATACATTTAATTCCTCAGATATCGTAATCAAATTTGACCACAGCATCTCAGAGGTTAAAGAAAGGGATTGCTCGCTGCTGGCCGTGTACCAGCTATCTCCGGTGAGGATCAGGGGAGCCGGATGCAGTGTGTGGCAACCTCTGTACTCAAGAGTGGTACAGGGATGCAGCACATTAGTTCCTATTAAGCCCTTGCTGTGACAGGGGCTCCATAGGAACATATTGTAATTCTCAGAAACTCCCATGCTAATGCATTGAAGTCTACAAGAAAAGCAATCTATTGTTTGCTTGTTATAATTCCTTAGAGAAACTATTAAAAAGTGTAAAAAAATAAAATAAAATAAAGTTTTTAAAAATATAAAAAAATATATAAAAATTCAAATCACCCCCCTTTCCCCACCCCCAAAAAAAAACATATATAAAAATAATAATTAATTAACATCATGGGTAGAGATGAGTGAATCTATTTTATTTTTTTTTTTAGGCACCAAATCAAACCTAAATCTTTTCTGGTGGTGAATCTTGTAAAACAGCATCCAGTGCATAAGCAATCAATAGTTGTCACGCTTCGGTGTGGGAAACCGGGAATCAGGACTGAGAACTAGGGAAGGAAGATGGACACCTAGTGAAAACCCTAACCAAAATCTTGACTGACTACCAGTATGAACAGACCCCAAAGGTAGGTGAGTTCATACGCAAGAATACCTAGAGTCATATCTATTCCTATAGGACCCTGGTACTAATGGCAGGGACGAGACTACCTGTTCCTCCAAAAGGAAGGACAAACAGGAGTCTACTTCAGGCCTAATGCAAACCATAGGGAAATGCAACACACAGAACCCAAATAAAATACAAAAGGGAAAGGAAAAACTTCAAAGAGGCTATGGAAGCAACAGAAACTCAGTCGAGATCCAACCACAAACAATCCATAGGCACAGAAGCTATAAACCACACAGCATAGTGGGAAAAGCAACCATAAATAAGGAAGGTTGAATGACCACATAAGCAACACCCGGAGGCAAGGGGTGTGGCTATTACCAGAAACAACACAGACGCCTATTGATCCACAAGGAAAAACTGTCAGATCAAACCACGTGTTGCCAGTCTCACAGATCTCCTGCCACTCACTGTCGCCAGGACGTCCGTATGATTCTGTAATAGTGTTCTGTCACCACCAGGCAGGAGGTGATTGCAGTCAGTTGCAGCCAAGCAATAACCACAGTTTGCAGCGACTGTAGATACAGTTACAGAAAGGTGTTTTTTGTTTCCTGCTTCCCGTCACACTGTATGCAACTGTAAGTGGTTCCAATAGCAAGTTCATCTTGACTTGCAAAAAACAAGCTTTCATATGGCTATATGAAAAAAAAAAGAAAAAAGTTATGGCTTTGGGAGGGCTGGAAGTAAAAAACAAAAATCAAAAAAATGAAAATCTCCTTGTCTTGAAAGGGATAAGACAACAGGCCAGATACAACTGATATATGTGACCCCAGCAATAGTTGGAAAAAAACTGAATTCTTGCTAATTCTAAATATGCGATTAGAGTTGAGTGGACACCTGGATGTTCGGGTTCGAAGGGTTCGGCCGAACTTCACAAAAAAGTTCGAGTTTGGGACCCAAACTTGACCCAAACTCGACCTTGAACCCGAACCCCATTGAACTCAATGGGGACCCGAACTTTTGAGCACTAAAATGGCTGTAAAAAATCATGGAAAGGGCTAGAGGGCTCCAAATGCCAGCAAAAATGTGGTTAAGAGCATGGCAAGTGCTCTGCAAACAAAAGTGGATAGGGAAATTACTTTTAATAACATTAAATATGTAAAAAATAATAATCTTGATCTAGGAGGACGAGGTCCATATGAAGTAGGGGGTTGAGGACGCGGTGGATATGGCGGTGATAACCCCCTCCAGTTGTGCTAAACACACGTTCAGATAATACACTGGATGAAGGGCAGGCCAGCACCTCCAAGGTGTAAAGGGCAAGCTGAAGCCATGTGCCCAATTTGGAGACCCAGAAGTTGCAGGGGGCAGAACCATCAGTCAGTTCGTGTAGGAGTGTGCAAACATACTGCCCCACCATGTCGCACATCCCCGTGATGTTTACGATCTAATTGGATATCTGCTCTATCAACTTTCAATGTTCTTTTCTGTGCCTACCATGTTGATCACGGTTAGCGGCGAATCAGGGTTTCAACCTGGAGAGGGAGCGTGAGAAAGAGAGACCACATCCAAGTGAGATCAATGCATGAAATTTAATTGTGATCGAGCGGAAATGTGGGAGAAGCTATTACAACAGAAAAATTAAAGGAAAGGAGGGGGCGTGCGGCAATTACCCACTCCCGACTCGAGGAGGTAGTTACGAGAAATAACAATACAGGACTCTTAAGATGCCCTGTTATTGAAATGATTAATAAAAAATTATAGGGAATGTCACTGGGGTATTTTGGATTGGAAACGTTAGCCAGGAGAGGCCCTGCTGCCTGCTTTGTTGACTCTAGATAACTTCTGCCTAATCACACGTCCCTGTGATGTCCATCATCCATTTGGAAATCTGCTCTATTAACTTTCAATATTTTTTTCTGAGCCTACCATGTTGATCACTGTTATCTGCGAATCAGGGTTCCACGCCGGAGAGGGAGCGTAATAAAGAGAGACCACATCCAAGGGAGGTTAATTGTTTCAAATTAAATATGATATAGTGGAAATGTGGGAAAAATTATTGAAGCGCAAATGTGGGACAAATTATTGAAGCGCAAATGTGGGACAACTTGTTAAAGTTTAAGCATTGAATGAAAGGAGGTGGTGCGCATTAATTAAAGAAGAATTTCAGAAATTTTATTCCCTGTCACCTATGCAGAGCAGGGGTTTCTATCCGGCAAAATTTGTAAAATGTCACCTGACAATGTAACAATAAATTTATGTTCCAGTCACCTATGCAGAGGTGCCAACGTGACGTCCACCATCCATTTGGATATCTTCTCTATCAACTTTCGATGTTCTTCTCTGAGCCTACCATGTTGATCATGGTTATCGGCGAATCAGGGTTCCACGCCGGAGAGAGGGAGCATGAGAAAGGGAGACCTCATCCAAGGGAGGTCAATGGCTGCAATGGGATGAAGCAGAAATATGGGACAAATTATTAAAGCAGAAGGATCGAATGAAAGAACCAATTAAAGACGAATTTTAGAAATTTAAGTCCCTGTCACTTATGCAGAGCAGTGGTTTTTCGTCGCAAGAAATCTGTCCCTGTCTTCTATGCAGAGCAGGGGTTTATTCACATCCAAAATTGTAAAATGTCAACCAAAGAATGTAACTGAAAAATTGATGAAATGAATTAACCTGTCTACTAGGTAGAGCAGGGGTCTATGACAGAAAAAAATTGTTTAATGTCACCCAAAAATGTAAAAGAAAAATTTGTGAAAATTATTAAGCTGTCAACAAGGTAGAGGAGGGGTATATTACAGCCAAAAATTGCTTAATTTCACCCAAAATGTAAAAGACAAATTAGTGATTTTTGTTTACCTGTCTACTAGGTATAGCAGTGGTATATCACACCCAAAAATTGGTGAATTTCACCCAAAAATGTAAAAGACAAATTAGTGAATTTTTTACCTGTCTGCTAGGTTTAGCAGTGGTATATGAATAGCCAAAAATTGGTGAATTTCACCCGAAAATGTAACAGACAAATTAGTGAATTGTATTCATTGAATTTGTAACCCGAAAATATAATAAGTACAAATAAATAAATAAAAAATTGATTTATAAGGTGGAGGTCCATATGGAGTAGGAGTTTGAGGAGGCGGCGGAAGTAGCAGTGTAAGTGGAAGCAGCGGTTGAGGAGGATGAGGTAGCCAACACTGGTTTTTGGTTTTAACTTTATTTTTTTTTAATTAGGGTAAAGGGCGTGAAATATCCAAAATACAAGAATAAGCAATTGCGCTGTAGTATAACAATGGCTGGTTAAGGACGGTATACATCTCTATTCTGCGCAAGGGACGGACAAGTCCTGTGGGATCCATGCCTGGTTCATTTTAATGAACGTGAGCTTGTCCACATTGGCTTGTCTGTGATAATGCCCCCTGCCGTGCTAAACACATGTTCAGATAATACACTGGCTGCAGGGCAGGCCAGCACCTCCAAGGCGTAAAAGGCAAGCTCAGGCCATGTGCCCAATTTGGAGACCCAGAAGTTCAAGGGGGCAGACCCATCATTCAGTACGTGTAAGCGTGTGCACACATACTGCTCCACCATGTTGGTGAAATGCTGCCTCCTGCTAAGACGTTCCGTATCAGCTGGTGGTGCTGGTTGTTGTGGCATGCTGACAAAGCTTTTCCACATTTCGGCCATGCTAACCCTGCCTTCTGAGGTGCTGGCGGTGTTGCAGCTGAGTTGGCAACCTCTTCCTCCTCCTCTGTCTTTACCTTGTGCTTCCACTGTGCCCCTAGTGTCAGGTGGGAATGCCACCAGCAGCTCATCTACCAGCGTGCGCTTGTACTCGCGCATCTTACGATCACGCTCCAGTGACGGAATTAAGGACTGTACGTTGTCCTTGTAACGGTGATCCAGCAGCATGGCCACCCAGTAATCAGCACAAGTTAGAATGTGGGCAACTCGGCGTTCGTTGCGGAGACACTGCAGCATGTAATCACTCATGTGTGCCAGGCTGCCCAGAGGCAACGAAAAGCTGTGGCAGGTGTATCGTCGGTGTCCTCTGTATCCCCCCAGCCACGCACCAGTCATGGCCATTAGCTCTTTTGGGTGCCACCCTGCTGTGAACACGGTGCCTCCTCCTCCATCTCCTCCTCCTCATCCTCCACCTCATTATCCTCCAGAACTGTGCACTGACTGGACAATTGTGTACCTGGCATTTGTGGGTGCAGGAACCCACCCTCGGAACCACTTGGGAATGACTGGCTGTAAACCTTACAAAATGATCCCTCTTCCTCCTCCTCCTCCTGTGCCACATCCTCTTCCATCATCACCAGCAGCGTTTTTACAAGGAGGCATAGAAGTGGGATAGTAACGCTATAGAAGTAGGATGAAAACAGCGTTATCGGCACTGGCCATGTTGGTGGAGTACTCGAAACAGCGCAACAAGGAACACAGGTCTCGCATGGAGGCCCAGTCATTGGTAGTGAAGTGGTGCTGTTCCGCAGCGCGACTCAACCATCCGTGCTGCAGCTGAAACTCCACTATCGTCTGCTGCTGCTCGCACAGTCTGGCCAGCATGTGCAAGGTGGAGTTCCACCTTGTGGGCATGTCGCTTATGAGGCGGTGAGCGGGAGGGCTGAAGTTACGCTGCAGCACTATCAGACGAGCAGCAGCAGGGTGAGTACATGGGACGCCGAAAGCGCGCACAGATGGCCCACACTTTAAGCAGCAGCTCTGACGTATCGGGGTAATTTTTAAGGAATCTCTGCACCACCAAATTCAGCACATGCGCCAGGCAAGGGATGTCCATCAAGCCGGCTAGTCCCTGAGCTGCTACTAGATTTCGCCCATTATCGCACACTACCAGGCCGGGCTTGAGACTCACTGGCACCAACCACTCATCGGTCTGTTGTTCAAGGCTCGTCCACAGCTCCTGCACGGTGTGGGGTTTATCTCCCAAACAGATAAGTTTTAAAACTGCCTGCTGTCGTTTAAACCTGGCGGTGCTGAAGTTGGTGGTGAAGGTGTTACGCTGACCGAATGAGGAGGTGGTAGAGGTTGAGGAACCGGAGTAGGAGGAGGAAGCAACAGGAGGCAAAATGAAGCCAACAGGGGGCACCCTGCAATCATCAGTGTTGGAAGGACATGCGGCAAACTGCTATCCACCTCACACCTAGCTGACACTGCATTTACCCAGTGTGCTGTTATGGAGATATAACGTCCCTGACCGTGCTTACTGGTCCACGTATCCGTAGTAAGGTGCACCTTGCCATAGATGGGGTTGTGCAGTGCACACCTGATTTTGTCCCCCACTTGATTGTGCAGGGAAGGGATGGCTCACCTGGAAAAGTAGTGGCAGGTGGGCACGACGTACTGTGGGACAGCCACCGCCATAAGGCCTTTAAAACTATCTATCTCCACCAGACGGAATGACAGCATTTCAAAGGCCAGTAATTTTGAAATGCTTGCATTCAGTGCTAGGGATCGCTGGTGGGTAGGTGGGTACTTCCGCTCCAGTGTTTGGGAGATGGAGAGCTGAACGCTTCCGTGGGACATTATGAAGATACTTGGTGACCCAGTTGGTGATGTTGCTGCTGTTTGCGGGCTGGCAGGTGGCACTGTCACTTCAGAGGTGGATGAAGAGGCCGAGACTGCAGTAGAAGAGGAAGCAGGAGGAGCCAGAGATAGGCGCGTGCGTTCACAGGATCAGAAGGTAAGAGAGTAGATCTACAGGCTGCCAGCGGCGATCGTTCGCTGGCAGGCTGTAGATGCGATATTTTTTTTAACCCCTAACAGGTAAATTAGACGCTGTTTTGATAACAGCGTCTAATATACCCGCTACCTGGTCCTCTGGTGGTCCCTTTTGCTTGGATCGACCACCAGAGGACACAGGCAGCTCAGTAAAGTAGCACCAATCACCACACCACACTACACTACACCCCCCCCCTCTGTCACTTATTAACCCCTTATTAACCCCTGATCACCCAATATAGACTCCCTGATCACCCCCCTGTCATTGATCACCCCCCTGTTAGGCTCCATTTAGACGTCCGTATGTGTTTTAAGGATCCATGAATCGGATCCGCAAAACACATACGGACGTCTGAATGGAGCCTTAAAGGGGGGTGATCAATGACAGGGGGGTGATCACCCCATATACACTCCCTGATCACCCCCCTGTAAGGCTCCATTCAGACGTCCGTATGTGTTTTGCGGATCCGATCCATGGATCCGTGGATCCGTAAAACACATATGGACGTCTGAATGGGGCCTTACAGGGGGGTGATCATCCCATATAGACTCCCTGATCACCCCCCCTGTAATTGATCATCCCCCTGTCATTGATCACCCCCCTGTAAGGCTCCATTCAGATGTCCGTATGTGTTTTACGAACCCATGGATCGGATCCGCAAAACACAAATGGACATCTGAATGGAGCCTTACAGGGGGGTGATCAATGACAGGGGGGTGATCACCCCATATACACTGACTGATCACCCCCCTGTCATTGATCACCGCCCTGTAAGGCTCCATTCAGACGTCCGTATGTGTTTTACGGATCCATGGATCGGATCCGCAAAACACATACGGACGTCTGAATGGAGCCTTACAGGGGGGTGATCAATGACAGGGGGGTGATCACCCCATATAGCAGGGATGGCCAACCTGTGGCTCTCCAGCTGTTGTAAAACTACAATTCCCACCATGCCCTGCTGTAGGCTGAAAGCTAAAGGCAGTCTGGGCATGCTGGGAGTTGTAGTTTTGCAACAGCTGGAGAGCCACAGGTTGGCCATCCCTGCCATATAGACTCCCTGATCACCCCCTGTCATTGATCACCCCTCTGTCATTGATCACCCCCCTGTAAGGCTCCATTCAGACGTCCGTATGTGTTTTACGGAGCCATGGATCGGATCCGCAAAACACATACGGACGTCTGAATGGAGACTTACAGGGGGGTGATCAATGACGGGGGGTGATTACCCCATATACACTCCCTGATCACCCCCTGTCATTGATCACCCCCCTGTCATTGATCACCCCCCTGTAAGGCTCCATTCAGACGTCCAAATGTGTTTTACGGATCCACGGATCCATGGATCGGATCCGCAAAACACATACGGACGTCTGAATGGAGCCTTACAGGGGGTGATCACCCCATTTAGACTCCCTGATCACCCCCTTTCATTGATCACCCCCCTGTCATTGATCACCCCCCTGTAAGGCTCCATTCAGATGTCCGTATGTGTTTTACGGATCCATGGATCGGATCCGCAAAACACAAATGGACATCTGAATGGAGGCTTACAGGGGGGGTGATCAATGACAGGGGGGTGATCACCCCATATACACTGACTGATCACCCCCCTGTCATTGATCACCGCCCTGTAAGGCTCCATTCAGACGTCCGTATGTGTTTTACGGATCCATGGATCGGATCCGCAAAACACATACGGACGTCTGAATGGAGCCTTACAGGGGGGTGATCAATGACAGGGGGGTGATCACCCCATATAGCAGGGATGGCCAACCTGTGGCTCTCCAGCTGTTGTAAAACTACAATTCCCACCATGCCCTGCTGTAGGCTGAAAGCTAAAGGCAGTCTGGGCATGCTGGGAGTTGTAGTTTTGCAACAGCTGGAGAGCCACAGGTTGGCCATCCCTGCCATATAGACTCCCTGATCACCCCCTGTCATTGATCACCCCTCTGTCATTGATCACCCCCCTGTAAGGCTCCATTCAGACGTCCGTATGTGTTTTACGGAGCCATGGATCGGATCCGCAAAACACATACGGACGTCTGAATGGAGACTTACAGGGGGGTGATCAATGACGGGGGGTGATTACCCCATATACACTCCCTGATCACCCCCCTGTCATTGATCACCCCCCTGTCATTGATCACCCCCCTGTAAGGCTCCATTCAGACGTCCAAATGTGTTTTACGGATCCACGGATCCATGGATCGGATCCGCAAAACACATACGGACGTCTGAATGGAGCCTTACAGGGGGGTGATCACCCCATTTAGACTCCCTGATCACCCCCTTTCATTGATCACCCCCCTGTCATTGATCACCCCCCTGTAAGGCTCCATTCAGATGTCCGTATGTGTTTTACGGATCCATGGATCGGATCCGCAAAACACAAATGGACATCTGAATGGAGGCTTACAGGGGGGGTGATCAATGACAGGGGGGTGATCACCCCATATACACTGACTGATCACCCCCCTGTCATTGATCACCGCCCTGTAAGGCTCCATTCAGACGTCCGTATGTGTTTTACGGATCCATGGATCGGATCCGCAAAACACATACGGACGTCTGAATGGAGCCTTACAGGGGGGTGATCAATGACAGGGGGGTGATCACCCCATATAGCAGGGATGGCCAACCTGTGGCTCTCCAGCTGTTGTAAAACTACAATTCCCACCATGCCCTGCTGTAGGCTGAAAGCTAAAGGCAGTTTGGGCATGCTGGGAGTTGTAGTTTTGCAACAGCTGGAGAGCCACAGGTTGGCCATCCCTGCCATATAGACTCCCTGATCACCCCCTGTCATTGATCACCCACCTGTAAGGCTCCATTTAGACATTTTTTTGGCACAAATTAGCGGAAATAGATTTTTTTTGTTTTTTTGTTTTTTCTTACAAAGTCTCATATTCCACTAACTTGTGTCAAAAAATAAAATCTCACATGAATTCACCATACCCCTCACGGAATCCAAATGCGTAAAATATTTTAGACATTTATATTCCAGACTTCTTCTCACGCTTTAGGGCCCCTAAAATGCCAGGGCAGTATAAATACCCCACATGTGACCCCATTTCGGAAAGAAGACACCCCAAGGTATTCGCTGAGGGGCATATTGAGTCCATGAAAGATTTAACTTTTTGTCCCAAGTTAGCGGAAAGGGAGACTTTGTGAGAAAAAAATAATAATAATCAATTTCCGCTAACTTGTGCCCAAAAAAAATCTTCTATGAACTCGGCATGCCCCTCATTGAATACCTTGGAGTGTCTTCTTTCCAAAATGGGGTCACATTTGGGGTATTTATACTGCCCTGGCATTTTAGAGGGGCCCTAAAGCGTGAGAAGAAGTCTGGAATTCAAATGTCTAAAAATGCCCTCCTAAAAGGAGTTTGGGCCCCTTTGCGCATGTAGGCTGCAAAAAAGTGTCACACATGTGGTATCACCGTACTCAGGAGAAGTAGGGCAATGTGTTTTTGGGTGTCTTTTTACATATACCCATGCTGGGTGAGATAAATATCTTGGTCAAATGCCAACTTTGTATAAAAAAATGGGAAATTTCTCTCACCCAGCATGGGTATATATAAAATGACACCCCAAAACACATTGCCCAACTTCTCCTGAATATGGCGATACCAGATGTGTGACACTTTTTTGCTGCCTAGGTGGGCAAAGGGGCCCACATTCCAAAGAGCACCTTTAGGATTTCACAGGGCATTTTTTACAGATTTTGATTTCAAACTACTTCTCACACATTAGGACCCCTAAAAAGCCAGGGCAGTATAACTACCCCACAAGTGACCCCATTTTGGAAAGAAGACACCCCAAGGTATTCCGTGAGGGGCATGGCGAGTTCCTAGAATTTTTTATTTTTTGTCACAAGTTAGCGGAGATTGTTGACTTTTTTTTTTTCTTACAAAGTCTTATATTACACTAACTTTTGACAAAAAATAAAAATTTCTAGGAACTCGCCATGCCCCTCACGAAATACCTTGGGGTGTCTTCTTTCCAAAATGGGGTCACTTGTGGGGTAGTTATACTGCCCTGGCTTTTTAGGGGCCCTAATGCGTGAGAAGTAGTTTGAAATCAAAATGTGTAAAAAATGCCCTGTGAAATCCTAAAGGTGCTCTTCGGAATGTGGGCCCCTTTGCCCACCTAGGCTGCAAAAAAGTGTCACACATGTGGTATCGCCGTACTCAGGAGAAGTTGGGCAATGTGTTTTGTGGTGTCATTTTACATATACCCATGCTGGGTGAGAGAAATATCTTGGCAAAAGACAACTTTTCCCATTTTTTATACAAAGTTGGCATTTGACCAAGATATTTATCTCACCCAGCATGGGTATATGTAAAATGACACCCCAAAACACATTGCCCAACTTCTCCTGAGTATGGCGATACCACATGTGTGACACTTTTTTGCAGCCAAGGTGGGCAAAAGGGCCCACATTCCAAAGAGCACCTTTATGATTTCACAGGGCATTTTTTACACATTTTGATTTCAAACTACTTCTCACACATTAGGGCCCCTAAAAGTGACCCCATTTTGGAAAGAAGACACCCCAAGGTATTTCATGATGGGCATAGTGAGTTCATGGAAGATTTTTTGTCACAAGTTAGTGAAATATGAGACTTTGTAAGGAAAAAAAATAAAATAAAAAAATCATCATTTTTCACTAACTTGTGACAAAAAATAAAAAGTTCTATGAACTCACTATGCCCATCAGCGAATACCTTAGGGTGTCTACTTTCCGAAATGCGGTCATTTGTGGGTTTTTTCTACTGTCTGGGCATTGTAGAACCTCAGGAAACATGACAGGTGCTCAGAAAGTCAGAGCTGCTTCAAAAAGCGGAAATTCACATTTTTGTACCATAGTTTGTAAACGCTATAACTTTTACCCAAACCATTTTTTTTTACCCAAACATTTTTTTTTATCAAAGACATGTAGAACAATAAATTTAGAGAAAAATTTATATATAGATGTCGTTTTTACACTGAAAGTGAAAAATTTCATTTTTTTGCAAAAATTTAGTTAAATTTCGATTAATAACAAAAAAAGTTAAAATGTCAGCAGCAACGAAATACCACCAAATTAAAGCTCTATTAGTGAGAAGAAAAGGAGGTAAAATTCATTTGGGTGGTAAGTTGCATGACCGAGCAATAAACGGTGAAAGTAGTGTAGTGCAGAATTGTAAAAAGTGGTCTGGTCATTAAGGGTGTTTAAGCTAGGGGGGCTGAGGTGGTTAAAGTCCCACTGTTGCACCCGCTGGGCCCGGAGCAATACATTCACCCCCAGTCTTGTCAGAATCTCACCCTTTACGGTCAGGTAGTTGGCCACTCGACCATCTGGTAAGTCGAAAAAACACCTGGTGTGGTCCAGACGCCAGGAACGGAGCGACGACCTCAGCCGATTGGTCTTGGGGTAACTTCTCCCTCACGGACACCTTTTCGAATACCGTCAGATAGGTCTCGACATCGTCAGAGGGGGTCATCTTATGGATCGCCGCATGTACAGCTTTCCAGGCACCGTGGACGTTCTGGGATGCTCCTGTCGCTTGTAACGCCATCACATGCTGTAATAGCAGCTGGTTGGTTTCCTGCTGCTGTTTGTTAGCCTCCCAATGCTGCAAGTTATCCTCCATGAGGGCTTTCACGACCGCCTACATTTTGTCAGGGGACACGGGTCAAAACCTTGCCGGATTAATATGGGACATATCGGCCTTTTTGCCCTTAAAATTCCTTATGAGCTCGGAATGGATCTCACTCACAATAGCCTGCTTCTCAGCGTCGACCCGGATCCGGTCATAGCCCCGCTCTAACATGCGCTGCAGGATAAAGATGCAAGCATAAAATCAATTTTTTTTAAAATACAAGTATTGTAAATAATGTCCTCAGCAAAACATCAAAAAGTATTTTTTCTTTGAAGGGGAAATATAAGATTACACTCACCGGTAATCACTTTTCCCAGAGGATCACACTCACACACGGAGCGTGATTCCCGCAATGAACTCGCTCATGTGAAACTGCCCTTAGAGTTACCAAGGGTGCACCACGGGGAGGCGAACCAGCTGTACACCACATACCGTAACATCACTTCACTAGACAGGCACATCTCTGCTCAGCTGGCCAATATCCGATTGCTCAGACCCCACACACATACAATCGCAATGAAATCCCATCTTATAACGGTAACATTAAATCTAATATTTCCCTTATGCCCATGACAGCACCCTTGAGAGAGCCCGCCTCTATCCAGGACAGGAAACAGGAACTTCCGTGGAGAGCTTCTTAAGGAGGGACCCGGCCTCTATACACCAGTTATTTGCGAGAACCTGTCCCAAAACATATAAAACTCCTCTTTTTTTGGGGGGGGGGGGAGTAAATAAGTAGCGGGTGCTGTCATGGGCTCATGCAAAAGTGATTACCGGTGAGTGTAATCTTATATTTCCCTTATGCCCATGACAGCACCCTTGAGAGAAGACTAGAATAGAAGTAGTCTAGGGAGGGATTACAGCATGTAAAACTTTCCTACCAAAGATATATGATCCTTGGAGTCTAGATCTAGCTTGTAATGGCGGAAGAAAGTACAAGGGGATTTCCAAGTAGTGGCCCTACAGATATGTTCTAAGGAAGCTTCTGCTTTTTCTGCTTAGGAGGTAGAAATGGACCTGGTTGAATGTGACCCAAATCCCAAGGGGCAAGGCTCCCCTGCCGAGGAATAGGACAAAGAAATGGCTGCGACAATCCATCTTTTGTTCTGGATGTACCTCTGTCATCTTTGTTCTTCCCGGCAAACTACACAAAAAGTCTAGAGGCTCTCCTCTAGGCTTCAGTCCTCTCCAGATACTTCAGGAGACATCTCCTGACATCCAGACAGTGTAATTTCCTTAGTTTTTCATTACTCGGAGCTTGGCATAATGAAGGTAGGATGATGTCATCAGATCTGTGAAAAAAGCAAACTACTTTGGGGAGAAAAGAAAGATCCGGCTTGATCATTACTCTGTCCTCCAGTATCTTAGTGTAGGGAGCAGAGGTGTAAAGGGCAGAAATTTCACTTACACGTCTGGCCGAGGATATAGCCACCAGGAAAGCAGTATTGAAGGAAAGTAATTTAATTGACAAATCTTGTATAGGCTCAAACGGAGTCTCCATCATACTGGACAATACTAAGTCGAGGTCCTATGGAGGGGCAGACATTCTGGAATTTGGTCTGGTATGACTGACAGCTTTAAAAAAATCTTCTCACCCAAGGATGGTTGGCTAAGGAGAAGTTAAAATACACACTAAGAGCTAAAACATGCAATTTAAGTGTACTAAAACTTAGTCTTTTTTCTAAGCCACTCTGAAGAAAATCGAGGATTATCGGCATAGGAGGGCGACCTAAAGGGTCTATTGGAACTGCAGAAAAAGTTAGGAAGTTTTTCCATATTCTTAGGTATATAGAAGTGATGTCTTTCCTACATGACAGGAGGGTATTAATCACATCACTGGAAAGGCTCTTCTTCTCTAATATAGACCTCTCAGATACCGTGCTGTTAGGTGTAGGTTGGTTACCTCTGGATTGTGAACCGGTCCTTGATACAGCAGGTCTTGTCTGTCTGTCAGAATCCATGGTTCTGTTATTGATAGTTTGCGTAGCCAAGTGAACCATGTCCTTCTGGGCCAAAACGGGGAGATCAGAATTAGTCTTGTCTTGTGTTGCCTCAGCTTCTGTAGAACCCTTGGAATTAGTCTTATAGGTGGAAAAGCGATTTCTGCTTTAAAAAAATCAGCTTTTTTTGTTTTCTGAACCTTTCAAATGTACCGCTTTTATGAAGGAGACTGAGGGAATGATTATAGAAAAGTTTTTTTCTGCCAGAGACATAAGGTCTTTTGACCTTGTTCCGCCTTTTCTGTTCAAATAAGACACTACCGTTGTGTTATCTGAAAAAAACCTTCACTATTTTTCATTTTCATTTTGGAAGGAACGCAACTAGAGCGAGAAGTACTGCCCTTAATTATCTTACATTCTGCGAATCCCTTTTTTCTAGAATAGACCATCTTTCCTGAACAACATCTTCCTGACAGTATGCCCCCCAATCTGTCAGACTTGCATCGGTGGTGATTGAAATCTGCTCTTGCATATTCCAGGGGAGTCCCTGAGACAGGTTTACTGGGTCTAACCACCCCTGCATGGACTGAATGACCTGGGAAGAGGAAGTGGGGCATCCAAAGGGGATAGAGACTCCTGCCACTCTCTCAGAATCTGTCATTGAAGCTTCCGAGAGCGTAACAACGCACATTTGACTGCAGGAATTGTGGATGTCATCCTGCCTAAGACCGCCATCCCCTGTCTGATGGTTCTGCGTTTTGATGAAATTAAAGATAGTACTTCTTTTAGAATTTTGGAGATCTTGTTCTGAGAAAGAAAGCAGCATTGTTTCGCATAGTCTCGAATTAGGCCCAAAAACTGGCAGCTTTTTGAAGGGATTAAGTTTGATTTCTCCCAATTTATCCACCATCCCTACTCCCCCAATATCCTGATTATCTCTGAGAGGTGGGAGGACAGAGTGCTTTCTGATTCTGCCACTACCAGTTTGTCGTCCAGATAAGGTATTGTTAGGATAGCCTTTTCTCTCACATGAGCCATCACCTCTGCCATTAGCTTGGTGAAAAGCCTGGGAGCTAGGGATACTCCGAATGGGAGTGCTCTGTATTGAAAGTGGTGGGTCTGCCTGTCCATGGATATTTCTACCCTTCGGAACTTCTGGGAGTCTGCATGGATTTGGATTTGATAATATGCGTCTTTTATGTCTAGGGTTGACATTACGCATTCCGGAAACAGCTGATTTACTGCTGATTGTACCGATTCCATTTTGAACTTTTTGTGCTTTAGGAATTGGTTTAGGTATCTCAGGTTAATTATCATCCTGAAAGTCCCATCTGGTTTGGGGACCAGAAAAAGGGAAGAAGAAAATCCTCTCCCTTTCTCTGACTCCGGAACCTCTATTAAGACTTTCTTGTTTAAGAGGGAAAGTAACTCTTGTTTTAAGGCCTGTTTTTTTTATAGAGTCTTGATCCAGACTTGTAACCATCATCCTTTCTGGTGGGGGAGAGGCGAACTCTAGACGGAACCTGTCTCTTATGATGCCCAGAATCCAAGGACTTGCGGAGATCCTCTCCCAAGCCTGAAGAAAGAGAGACAACCTTCCCTCCACCGGAATGGAACCGTCATTGCTGACTGATCTTAGAACGGTTACTGGACTGGGAGCTGAAAAGGAAACCTTTTTTTCCTAGCCTTGTTACTCCTCCAGTATTTTTGTCTTTTATCTTGATATATTCCCTCTTGTTTTTATGAAAAAACTGACTATTTTTTGTAGGTTTGGAGGATGGAAAGCCTTTTTTGTCATCTGCGGCTTTCTCCAATAAATCGTCCAGAACCGATCCAAATAAGAATATTTTTTGGATCCTGTATCTCCTGAACACCCTTTCATACAGCTCTTCTTGCAGAATTAGCTAAGGTCACGGATATAGCACTCAGTTTTAAGGAATCTGCAGAGGTATCTGATATGAAGTCAACCGCTTTCATGATGGTAGGGCAGGGGCGTTGCTAGGGTCTGAAGACATCCGGGGCACGAGCCCACGTGAAGCAATGCCCCCACTACCTCATCAGCATCGGGGGCCTTCATAGTAGTTATTAACCCCTTTCAGCAGTCGCCCCTTCAGTGAATGGGGGACTGCTGAAAGGGGTTAATAACTACATTGAAGGGCCTAGCTGTCTGGGCAACCCCACAGATCATCTTAACCTATGGTCAGACTAATTTAAAATGAAGCAAACCCCCCAACTATACACTAATCACAGAAGTTGGAACCCATCAACCCCTTAAGTGACTTAAGTTCTGAACTCATGCCCGTACAACCTGCAAGTAGCGGAACAAGTACAAGTGGGGTTGGGGGATGATCTGTGGGATTGCCCAGAGGATCACACTCACACACAGAGCGTGATTCCCGCAATGGACTCGCTCGCGTGAAACTGCCCTTAGAGTTTACAAGGGTGCACCACGGGGAGACGAACCAGCTGTACACCACATACCGTACCGTCACTTCACTAGACAGGTACATCTCTGCTCAGCTGGCCAATATCCAATCGCAATGCAATCCCACCTTTTAACGGTAACATTAAATCTAATATTTCCCTTATGCCCATGACAGCACCCTTGAGAGAGCCCGCCTCTATCCAGGACATGAAACAGGAACTTCCATGGAGAGCTTCTTAAGGAGGGACCTGGCCACTATCCACCAGTGGCCTTTTTTCCACCGAATCATGGTCACATAAAGCTGTCAGTATGATTCTGTAGAAATAAGGTCAAGCAGAGGCACATAGCATTATAAATTATGATAATGCCATGCGTGCCTGCAAGTCCAGAGCGGAGGATCACACTCACACACGGCGCGTGATTCTCGCAATGGACTCGCTCGTGTGAAACAGCCCTAAATGAACCAGCAAATACTGGGGGTAAAAAAAAGAAATCTTCTCCTGAGTCCTGAGCAACAGGACACAAACTTTAATCTATAGACTTTGTTTGTGTGTGTGTGTGTGGCGTATATAGTGTGCAGCAGGAAAATGGATGTGCAATGTGCATGTGAGAGATATTTCTATGCTGTCAATACGTACATTCTATAGACATAGTGCTGTGATGTTACAACAATACATAGTGCACCAATCAATAATATCTACCTAGACCTGATAAAAAGTGAAGTTATATGTATCGCCCCAAAAAAATCGGATCATAAGTGGCGATTCTCGCAATCATGAACATTTTAGAACACTCTATCTGCATATAAAGCGATTGTTCTGATATGCATGTGAAATGTAATCAAATACACTGGTGTAATGTGTAATTACTTACAGTGATCAGGAGTTCTTCCTCAATGTCTCAAATTGCTTCCGACCATCTTTTCAAATCGCCTCAAACTTCGAGTAGTTTGAAAACAGTTGATAGGCCACGCCCCTTTTTGCACATGTGTATTGAGCGAATTTTACATTGCGATTTTATTCATGAAAAAAAAAATGTGAACGAAGATATCGAATTCACGAATATATGACGCAAGATATTGCAAAATTGAATATTGCCCCTGCCACTCAACACTAATCATGGTACAGTATATCAATAGTAATAAGTCAGAGCAACTAGGCTTCTTGAAGCCAATTTGCTGGTCATTCAACTGGCTTTCTCTTTAAATTCTATAATAATAACAAAATAAGAAATCTCTGGCATTATATGTCGGTGACAAATGCTTTAGGGCTCTTTCACACCTGCGTTATTATAAAAAGTAGTCGTATTGAACCCTTTTTTTGCGGCGCTGGAAACAGGAGGCGGATTTTCATAAAATACTTTTTTCGAGAATGAGAGTAAAATAGCTTGTTTATTTTTTTGTCAACGCGTTTCAAGGGCATCCAGCCCTCTTCGTCAGGACAATAAAAGTATATGTTGTATACATTAAAACATCGTCTTTTAAAAGGGGTATTTTGGCGCGCAGGCCAGTGGTTGGGCAAGAAGCAGATGTGTATGACGTCATTTGTGGCGTCACTTTGAGGAACGCCCCTCATTTACTGGCTGTTGATAGAGATACTGTGGATGCTAATTTTAATAGCGGTTGATTTCTAGATATACTATATTCATATCTTTTTTGGTATTGATATATGTTGCCATTTATTCGCTGGTAAGTGGCATATTCCGGTATTATGATCCGGTGTTTCGTGTGCATTAAGTCTGCTGTCGGCACTGTGAAGTGGGAAGGATAGGTGGCTCGGCAGAAATCCAGATGCCCGCAGTTGTCAGGCCCGGTAATTGGCATCTTTGTGAAGTGAGTGGGGGAAGAGGAGAGGTGGGTGAGGAGGAGAGGCGGTCCGTCCCGCCTGACCTCTCAGTGTGCTATGAGGAAATGCCGGACTATGTTGGCGCTATGGTTTTTGAAGTTTTGTAGGGAGCGGACCGTGGTCTGCTGTTAGTGTTTGGATGATCCATCTGTAAGGGAATGTTGGACTGTGTTGGCGCTATAGGTAATTGATTTGTGTGTAGGAGGGATTATATGTTTATTCTGGAAAGAGGTGCCGGACTATGTTGGCGCTATGGTTCTTTCTTGTGTTGGTGTATGAGGGGCGGACGGTGTTCTACTGCATGGTTTGGGTGTTCTTGTGGGTAAAGAGATATTTTTTGTTGTTTTTTGTTGTTGTTAGAATGCAGCCGCAAGGAGCATATTATAGATAGCTGTATTTTTCCGTATGTGGATGCGGCGGGATCCCTGTATTTGTTCACCTTTGGTGCAGAGGTATGTCCTTTGTGAGTTATTTTCTGGCATTTTTGGCCAGGTGAAGAGACAAGGGGTGTAGTAGTTCTTCTTGGTTTGGAATTGGGTTTATGTTTTTATTTTTATTATTTGTGGTGTGGAAGTATATATATGTGTATATATAGGCCGAACATTATGTCTTGTTGTATTTGTGTCTAATGTAGCTACTGCCGGTAAATTTATTATGTTGATGTTAATATTTTTATTTTTATTTTGTTACATTTTTTATTTTTTCGTAGGTTGTCTTATTTGTTATGATGCCTGGTTGAAGAAAGTCACATCATCCGCAAGTGATATCACTGTATTTGTAATTAGTTTTTTTTTTTTTTTAGGAAGCGATGCTGTCGCAAGAGAGGAAGGATGTTGTATCTTTGTATATATATTTTTTCCCCATGTGGCAACAATTTGAAAGGATGTGTTGTTACCATAATTATACGCTTAGAGCAGGGTTCAGATGTCTTATTGGTTGTGTTTGGTTATTAGATGGAGAAGGTGGTCGGAAGGGGAGAGAGATGGGGTGTTCTGTGTATTTAGAGATTATTTTTTGGGGGATGAATTGGAAGATGTGTATTTACAGTATGGTTTCCAAGAGTCCATATGGTGCAAGGGTGTCCAGCTGGTATATCCAGTATACTTCTCTCTTTTGCAGGGCATTAAATCTGTTGAAGGGGTTTTCAGGTATGAAATCAATTGGAGTGATGGTTAGGGGGTGTTTGTCTTTCTCAATTGTGGATGCACAGTGTCTGGACAGGCTGTGTTTGAGGTATTGTCTGCGTATATTATATCTGTGTTGGTTTAGACGGTTGTGTAGGGCCTGGGTTGTGCGTCCTACATACTGGAGGCCACATTTACACTCGATTAGGTATATTACGTAGCAGGATTGACATGTCATGTGGTGTTTAATCATGAATGTGGATCCATTTTTGTTTGAGGAGAATTGTGTGCGGTTATGTGTAATGACCTTACAGCATAGGCAGGTTTTTGTTCCACATTTGAAGCTGCCTTTTTGGTCAGGCTTTTCTCTTTCTGCAGTCTTTTCATGTTGTCTAGGTTTACTGGGGGCTAGCATATTTTTTATAGTGGGGGCTCTTCTGTGAATAATTCTTGGTTGTGTTGAAAGGTATTTATTGAGGTAAGGGTCTTGTTGTAGAATGTGCCAGTGTTTGGCTAGTATTGAGCGGATGGTTTTATTGGATGTATTGTATTGGGTGATTAAGCTTAAGTGCATTTCTGATTTTTGTTCGTTCTTAGTGCTTTTTTGTAGACAGATTTTTTGTGGTATTTTTGCGGTTTTTTCGTATGCGTCCTTTATTAGTTTTTTAGGGTATCCTTTTTCATTGAATCTTTTTTGTATTATTCTTGCTTGTAGAATGAAATCTTCCCCTTGTGTGCAATTCCGTCTGATTCGTTTATATTGGCTATAGGGGATGTTTTTGAGCCATTTTTTATGGTGGAAGCTTGTGAAATGTATGTAACTGTTTGTGTCCACTGTTTTGAAGTATGTTTTGGTCGTCAGATGGTTATTAGCACTGGTGATTGTGATGTCGAGAAAATCTATTGTTGTCTTGTTAAAATTTGGGGTGAAAGAGATGCCCCAATCTGTGGTGTTTAGCTGGGTGCAGAAATCTTGGGCTTGTTTACAACTACCGTCCCAGATGATGAACAAGTCATCTATATATCTCTTATAGTAGATGATGTGTTTGTTCGGTTTGGAGATGTTTAAGATGTGTTCCTTCTCGAATTCGCCCATAAAGAGATTTGCGAACGACAGGTGCTACCTTCGTCCCCATTGCGGTCCCCCTGCATTGGTGGTATGTGGTGTGGTTATAAATGAAAAAATTATTTTCTAGGATGAATTTTAGACTTTCTAAAAGGAAGGTTATCTGTTGTGGTTTTAATGTTTTGTCATTTGATAATACTTGATTTATACACTTTATCCCTAGCTCATGTTGTATGTTTGAATATAAAGCAGTGACATCCATAGTGAAAAGGGCGTATGTGTCTTTGTATGGGAGGTACTTAGTTCGCGGATGAGTTGACAAGAGTCGTGTAGATAGCTGGGGAGTGTGCGGACGTATGGTTGTAGAAAAAGGTCTAGATAATGGGACAGGTTGCTGGTGGCTGATTTCGTGTTGGATACAATTGGTCTACCTGGAGGTTTTTCTGTATTTTTGTGGATTTTTGGAAGGTGATAGAAGTATGGTATACATGGGGATTTTGGTGTTAGGAAGTTTTTTTCTTTCTTGTTTATGAGCAGTTGCTCGTATGCATTTTTGATTCTGGTGGTCAATTCCTTGTTTAGGGCTGGGAAGGGGTTTCCTTGCACTATCTCATAGTAAATTGGGTCTTTTAGAATGTTTTGTGCCTCTTTTTCGTAATCTGTATAGTTTTGCAGAACGATGCCACCTCCTTTGTCGGCTGGACGGATTATTAGCTCAGTGTTTTCTTTTAGTTTTTTCAGGGCCATCTTTTCTTGGCTGTTTAGATTCTCCTTAAATGTAGATTTTTTTGTTTTTGTTTTTACCGTCATCTTTTTTATGTCTGTTGATATCATGTCGAAGAAGGTTGGTATAAAATGTCCCTGACTTTGTAGGGGGAAGAAATTTGACTTTGGGTGAACTTCCTGGTGTGTGTAAATCTGGGAGTCGTTGGTGGTTTCGAGGTTTGATGGCAGGGTTTCTGTGTTTCTTGTGTTCTGGGATTCAAAGTGTCCGCTCCCTACAAAACTTCAAAAACCATAGCGCCAACATAGTCCGGCATTTCCTCATAGCACACTGAGAGGTCAGGCGGGACGGACCGCCTCTCCTCCTCACCCACCTCTCCTCTTCCCCCACTCACTTCACAAAGATGCCAATTACCGGGCCTGACAACTGCGGGCATCTGGATTTCTGCCGAGCCACCTATCCTTCCCACTTCACAGTGCCGACAGCAGACTTAATGCACACGAAACACCGGATCATAATACCGGAATATGCCACTTACCAGCGAATAAATGGCAACATATATCAATACCAAAAAAGATATGAATATAGTATATCTAGAAATCAACCGCTATTAAAATTAGCATCCACAGTATCTCTATCAACAGCCAGTAAATGAGGGGCGTTCCTCAAAGTGACGCCACAAATGACGTCATACACATCTGCTTCTTGCCCAACCACTGGCCTGCGCGCCAAAATACCCCTTTTAAAAGACGATGTTTTAATGTATACAACATATACTTTTATTGTCCTGACGAAGAGGGCTGGATGCCCTTGAAACACGTTGACAAAAAAATAAACAAGCTATTTTACTCTCATTCTCGAAAAAAGTATTTTATGAAAATCCGCCTCCTGTTTCCAGCGCCGCAAAAAAAGGGTTCAATACGACTACTTTTTATCCTCCTACTTATCCCTTCTGCCACCGCTGGTGCAGAGAATAAGGAACCCTTGGCAGCAGCACAGGACCCCGCATGCTGGACGGGAAAATACCAGCACAAGCCTTCTACAGTTGTTGTGGCTACACACAACAACACACGGTAAGCGCTTCTTGTATAGAGTGAACCAAGAACGTAAATACAGCCACACACACGAGGCGCGGCCTCCTGTCTCTTTTTTTCTCTCCTTTCCTTTACACCTGCGTTATTGTCTTCCGGCATAGAGTTCCGTCGTCGGGGCTCTATGCCGGAAGAATCCTGATCAGGATTATCCTAATGCATTCTGAATGGAGTGAAATCCGTTCAGGATGCATCAGGATGTCTTCAGCTCCGGAACGGAACGTTTTTTGGCCGGAGAAAATACCGCAGCATGCTGCGCTTTTTGCTCCGGCCCAAAAAACTGAAGACTTGCCGCAAGGCCGGATCTGGAATGAATGCCCATTGAAAGGCATTGATCCGGATCCGGCCTTAAGCTAAACGTCGTTTCGGCGCATTGCCGGATACGACGTTTAGCTTTTTTAGAGTGGTTACCATGGCTGCCGGGACGCTAAAGTCCCGGCAGCCATGGTAAAGTGTAGTGGGGAGCGGGGGAGCAGCATACTTACCATCTGTATGGCTCCCGGGGAGCTCCAGAGTGACGTCAGGGCGCCCCAGGCGCATGGATGACGTGATCGCATGGCACGTCATCCATGCGCATGGGGCACTCTGACGTCACTCTGGAGCGCCCCGGGAGCCGCACGGACGGTAAGTATACCGCTCCCCCGCTCCCCACTACTACTATGGCAACCAGGACTTTAATAGCGTCCTGGCTGCCATAGTAACACTGAAAGCATTTTGAAGAGGGATCCGTCTTCAAATGCTTTCAGTACACTTGCGTTTTTCCGGATCCGGCGTGTAATTCCGGCAAGTGGAGTACACACCGGATCCGGACAACGCAAGTGTGAAAGAGGCCTAAGTCAGCATAATCTGTTTATCATAATCAACCCCAGGTCAATGATCTCATGAAGAGAAAATACAATGTCATGTTCCTCTGAAGATCCCGTACATTTTCTGCCACTTGGGGCTAGAAACTGGTGATTTCAGAGATTAACAGAATGCAGGTAGCGAGTCCTGAAAGACAATAAATGCAAACTTTTATCTTGTATGCAGCTTTATTTCTTGGCATGGCATTGTAAAGAAGGCTTGAAGGCACTGGCAAAAACTATTATTGGGACATATGAGATCTAGCTTAAATCCTTGAGTAAATTGTATTCAGAATTGAGGCTGCTCCTATGGGAATTTTGACTACAAAGGTGTATTGCTGAATGATGTAACTGAATCATTTAAAATACAGTGATTTCTTCATTTTAATTAACTGCTGTCAAAATCATTGTCATAGTCATGCTAAAGCAAGTTAAAATCGTTTTAGAGTTCACACAGTACAAAAATTATCTAAAACAGTGAAATGAGTTAAAAATTTAACAAAATACAAAAGATTTATTTTTGGGTTATGAAAGCTAGAAAGTTTGTAGTCCATGCTCAGTGGCAGTTGTGTTGTAACTATGGTTGTAGTTCTTTGCTAGCACAATTAATATCCAAAATTAAATTAATCAAATAGTAAACCATTGGAACGTACAGCAAGAACCTAGGAGATAATGCCAAAGAAAGCATAATAGCCTCTGCTGAAAAAAATGGTACAGTGGTCTTTCTGTTTTCAAGTGGTAACGCACTTAAAAATTCAGTCTTTCACATTTATTTTAGTGGAGGAATGTTCTGTCAATAATTTAATATTTGTTTTTTTATGTTACGTAAATCTAAGTAAAATCCCATATGCTACATGATGGTAATAATAAACTCCTACAGTCAAGTGGAAATTCAATTAATTTTTGAGGCAGCAAAGCAGTGAAGGTATTTTAATTACATCCTATAGGTGATAGTTCTGTTCCCCTTACAAACCAACATTAGCAGCTGGCAAGTCATTTTATAAGGTCCAGCTAAACAGTTGTGATTTGTTACCAGAAATCCAGAGAAAAGCTTAAATAAACTTTCTAAACCACTTAGTCTATGCCCAATTTGTCACAAAGCTATTGCATTTTGTTTTCTTTGGAACGAAAAACCTAATAAATCTTACTAAACTAATTTGGCAGCCCATAAAGGCCCATTGAAAGTGGCTATAGCCAAAAGATATTTGCTTTCAATTAGACAATAAAAAACAGCTGAAATATCTTAACAATTGTTTCACAATGGCTGGTGCAATTTTTCATGCTCTGGATAAAAAAAAAAGGTTGAAAAGTAAAACAAAGAATTAAACATTTTCTTCAAAGCAAATATAAAAGAGGAGAAATTAACATCAAGCTTCCAAAGCAGTAATATAAGTTTTACTATTTAAATAACATTGTAAGTATTGATTCAGAGAAATACAATTTTTTTATTTGTTACAAAAGTAGAATACCACTATACAAAAACGGAAGGTATTTATCTCTGTGCAAATTCAAGTTTTTAAGCTAGAATTAGCTTTCATTAATAGTATAATTCCCCACCAGGTTCAATATGGTACAGAGCTGGAGGAGACTGCAGTCTACGAGAAAAAAATAGGGATATAGCTAAACAGTTTTAAAAGGGTTGTCCAGCCTTTTTGAAGTGGTGGACTATCCTTGGAATAGGCCATCACCAGTTGATTGGTCAAGATCCAACACCCCGTATCCACATTAATCAACTGTTCTGGGTAGCTTTATCGCTGAAAGTCAGGGCTGGAGCTACACAGCACTTTCAACATTGTAGTGGACGGCGCTCACAATGGCAGCACTTCTCCCATTGAAATGAATGAGAGCAGGACTGCAGTTGTACAGTAAGTGCTGTTGACTGCAATTTTAACAGTGCTGCTCAGTTCTGGAGCTGACTTTTCTGGTGATGGAGCTACTCAGAACAGCTGATCAGCAGAGGTGAAGGGTGTGGAACCCCCTCTAATCAACTAATGATGGCCTATACTGAGGATAGGCCATCACTTAAAAAAGGCCAGACAACCCCTCTAAATATCTTACTCAAACTGTCTGTCCGTAAACCTGTGAAGAAAACATGCTAACCAGTAAGGCTTTGTGTGGTCATGGTAGCATTGCCACTGATTTAAGCTGGCGGTTTCTTTTTCTCTCTCCCCATGCAATGTAATGGCAGTGAAGGGAAAAGGGGGAGTGGTGGCAAGATTACTATGAGCTACTACACTTGTAGATAGAGGGACCAGGACCAGTCTGCAGTTTCATTGCAACATGGCAGGTTGACAATACGTTTTTGGTAGTAAATTATGAAGGAGAGGTCTGCATCACTCATAGCTAAGTTTTAAGGGTCCACATAAGTACTGAATAAGGTTGTTTTTTCCGAAATACTGAATGTACCACGGGCCAGACAAAAAAGGCAGCAAGAGATTAGGGAGGTTAACAAGTGGCTCAAGAACTGGTGTAGGAAGGAGGGGTTTGGGTTCCTGTAGACCTGGGCTGACTTCTCTGTCAGCTACAGGCTCTATCGTAGGTATGTGATCTATAAACAAAAAAGCAAGTGGAGATAATATATCAAAATATCACTTTATTCTCGAATATAATAAATAGGGGAAAAGACAGGATGGTAAATAGTATACAGAGAAACATAGGGCAGTATTGCGAAACCATGTGTGTCCACACAATAATAAGCATGGATAGCCTACAGGTCAAGATAATTATGGTGCACCTCAATGGGGAAGGGGCAGCTGTGTTGGGGGGAAAGATGGCTAGAAGGTTGGAGGCGTGTTTAAACTAGGGACTGGGGGGAGGGTAATTACATTATAGGATGAGAAGATTAGACTAAAATGACCCAAGAAAGAGTCACCAGAACCACCCCATAGATGCACATCCGACAATAAATCAGTATAAAAAATATATAAAGTTTGGGGGGGCGGAGCCTAGCTGTGACTGCAGATGGTTGTGTGAGACCTCGGCTCCTCCACACTCTAGCGATTCAAACCATTTAAATAGCGGTGACCCACTTTAAAATGGTCAAATACGGGAGAGATAGGAGTGCTGATGCTCCTGACACCCCGAGAACCCAAAAGAGCCAGCAAGCTATGCAGAGATTTCTTAAAAAGAAAGCACTCATCTCTCCAGGCGCAGGCCCTAAGATGGCGGCGGCAGCGGCATGTGAAGAAGGGGAGGACTCCGATGCAGCCAGCTCTCAAGGAGACACAGCGGAATCGAGAGACCCTTCGCCAGTGTCAAAATCCTTTCTCACAAAGGTACTGGGGCAAGCGCTTGAAAAAGCTATAAAACCAG
The DNA here is from genome assembly GCF_014858855.1 of Bufo gargarizans. NCBI lineage: Eukaryota > Metazoa > Chordata > Amphibia > Anura > Bufonidae > Bufo > Bufo gargarizans. The sequence continues at coordinate 610,015,780 of NC_058080.1, read as the reverse complement.
TACTTAATGAACTGTCCGATATCAAATCGGAGATAGCGCAGATGGGACACAGGGTTGAAACTCTGGAAACCGCAACGCAAGAGATTGTGTCGCACTCCACAGGAGTAGAGGAATACCTCAATTTTCATACTGCAGAGCTTAACAAAGCAAGGTTAATGCTCGAAGACCAGGAGAATAGAGGCAGAAGATGTAATGTACGCATCAAGGGCCTACCTGAGTCCTGGGCCGCTGAATCCCTGCGCAAAGTCGCCCTGGAAATCTTCGCCAATCTACTTGGCTAGGAGTCGGTGGGCTCAATTGTAATTGAACGGATCCACAGGGCTTTGAGGCCCATGCCGAAGCCGACTGACAGGCCCAGAGATGTTATCTGTGGCCTTCTTTCATATATGGACACCGCACGCATAATGGCGGCTGCCAGGGAAAAGAGGCGAATTGTTTATGACGGCGCAGAAATAGCACTGTACCAGGACATTGCGCCCACCACATTAGCGAAGCGGCGCATAATGAAGCCACTCTTGGACGAACTGAGAGCGCAGAAGATCCCATATGTATGGTTATATCCATTCGGAATTGCGATTATCAAGAACGGAAAACGCATTGCTATACACACTCCCGACGACCTGGAGAGAGCCTGGGATGCCATCGGAATTCGCCCTGTAGAAGTCTCCTCATGGATGCCGATAGCACAATCAACGGACTTACCAAGCCTCCCGCGGATGGAACCCTGGAAGAAGATGCAGAAACCGAAGTCCAAGGCGAACAGAACGGCGACGGAGATGCGCTCCCCTCCACCTTGAAAGCTGATCCTGGGTTTGCAGGCCGCATCGCACGATGGACAGTTGGTACAACAACAGATGACTGCTGTCCCTTAGAGCTGTCTCCTCATGCAGGGTTTGAGATCTGAGTTTTCTAAAATTTTTTTGTTCAGTCGTTGGTCAATGAACACAACATAACATAAGTGGGAGTCATTAGGGCTCTGATGTGTGTGTGTTATTATAAAAAAAAAAAGGGGTTCTATACATCCTTTAGATTTAAATGCATATCTACATTAACGGTTTGTTTGTAGTTATATTCCCCCACCTATCTCACGTAGATATCTGACCCTATAGCGAGTCAGATGATGCTATCCAACCCAGGGAGGATAAAATAGTGGTTCGGATTAGTGGGTTCACCAATCAGTTGGTGAATTGAAAACTGGTTTGTAGGATGGAGTGTGTGGGGACAGTCCAGTTTCTTTACTCTCTCCCGACTCCTACTCGATACACCCCTTACCAAGACATTATTGTATTGATTAATACTTGCATTCTTCTATTTTTTTTTTCTTTTCTTAAATTTTTCTTCTTTTCCTAGTTCTATTCTATACCCTACTGTCCTCCTTTCCCTTTCCCTCTCCCCCCTCTCCCATCCTGTAAAAGTACACAAATATACTAAGCTAGAGAGGATAATCAGGATTGTGTCACTGAGAAGGAAATGGCGGAAATTAAAATAACAACCTTTAATGTAAAGGGCCTTAACTCTCCTCAAAAGAGAGGTCAGGTGATGTTAGCCATAAGAAAAATGGGCGCGCACATAGTCTTTCTACAAGAGACTCACCTGCGTCAGAAAAAAATCCCAAAGTTACCATCTCACCCATTTAGCCAATGGTTTCACAGCGCTCACCCTACTTCAGCTTCTAAGGGAGTATCTATTGCCATCCATCACTCGATACCTTTCACACTGAATCAACAGTTTGCAGATGAAGAAGGCAGACTCCTGATTCTGAAAGGAGAAATAGCCTCACGAAAATACACTTTAGCTAACCTATACGCCCCAAATAAGGCTACGGTCCAATGGCTTCTCAAAGCTTTGGAAACCCTAAAACACTTTGCAGAGGGACAGGTGATACTGGGAGCTGATCTTAACCACTTCAGCCCCGCTAGCTGAAACCCCCTTCATGACCAGAGCACTTTTTACACTTCGGCACTACACTATTTTCACCGTTTATCGCTCGGTCATGCAACTTACCACCCAAATGAATTTTACCTCCTTTTCTTCTCACTAATAGAGCTTTCATTTGGTGGTATTTTATTGCTGCTGACATTTTTACTTTTTTTGTTATTAATCGAAATGTAACGATTTTTTTGCAAAAAAATGACATTTTTCACTTTCAGCTGTAAAATTTTGCAAAAAAAACGACATCCATATATAAATTTTTCGCTAAATTTATATTTCTACATGTCTTTGATAAAAAAAAATGTTTGGGCAAAAAAAAAAAAATGGTTTGGGTAAAAGTTATAGCGTTTACAAACTATGGTACAAAAATGTGAATTTTCGCTTTTTGAAGCAGCTCTGACTTTCTGAGCACCTGTCATGTTTCCTGAGGTTCTACAATGCCCAGACAGTAGAAAAACCCCACAAATGACCCCATTTCGGAAAGTAGACACCCTAAGGTATTCGCTGATGGGCATAGTGAGTTCATAGAACTTTTTATTTTTTGTCACAAGTTAGCGGAAAATGATGATGATTTTTTATTTTTATTTTTTTCTTACAAAGTCTCATATTCCACTAACTTGCGACAAAAAATAAAAAATTCTAGGAACTCGCCATGCCCCTCACGGAATACCTTGGGGTGTCTTCTTTCCAAAATGGGGTCACTTGTGGGGTAGTTATACTGCCCTGGCAATTTAGGGGCCCAAATGTGTGAGAAGAACTTTGCAATCAAAATGTGTAAAAAATGACCGGTGAAATCCAAACACTGATCACCCCCCCTGTAAGGCTCCATTCAGACGTCCGTATGATTTTTACGGATCCATGGATACATGGATCGGATCCGCAAAACACATGCGGACGTCTGAATGGAGCCTTACAGGGGGGTGATCAATGACAGGCGGGTGATCAATGACAGGGGGTGATCAGGGAGTGTATATGGGTGATCACCCGCCTGTCATTGATCACCCCCCTGTAAGGCTCCATTCAGACGTCCGCATGTGTTTTGCGGATCCGATCCATGTATCCATGGATCCGTAAAAATCATGCGGACGTCTGAATGGAGCCTTACAGGGGGGTGATCAATGACAGGGGGTGATCAGGGAGTGTATATTGGTGATCACCCGCCTGTCATTGATCACACCCCATGTAAGGCTCCATTCAGACGTCCGCATGTGTTTTGCGGATCCGATCCATGTATCCATGGATCCGTAAAAATCATACGGACGTCTGAATGGAGCCTTACAGGGGGGTGATCAATGACAGGGGGGTGATCAATGACAGGGGGTGATCAGGGAGTGTATATGGGTGATCACCCGCCTGTCATTGATCACCCCCCTGTAAGGCTCCATTCAGACGTCCGCATGTGTTTTGCGGATCTGATCCATGTATCCGTGGATCCGTAAAAATCATACGGATGTCTGAACGGAGCCTGACAGGGGGGTGATCAATGACAGGGGGGTGATCAATGACAGGGGGGTGATCAGGGAGTTTATATGGGGTGATCATGGGTGATCAGGGGTTCATAAAGGGTTAATAAGTGACGGGGGGGGTGTAGTGTAGTGTAGTGTTTGGGTGCGACTTTACTGAGCTACCTGTGTCCTCTGGTGGTCGATCCTAACAAAAGGGACCACCAGAGGACCAGGTAGCAGGTATATTAGACTGCTGTTATCAAAACAGCGTCTAATATACCTGTTAGGGGTTAAAAAAATCAGATCTCCAGCCTGCCAGCGAGCGATCGCCGCTGGCAGGCTGGAGATCCACTCGCTTACCTTCCGTTCCTGTGAGCGCGCGCGCCTGTGTGCGCGCGTTCACAGGAAATCCCGGCCCTCGCGAGATGACGCGTATATGTCTTCCACCTTCCACCTCCAAGTCACACATTTCTCAGAAACACATTAGCAAATTACATAAAAAATTACAGGACTTACAACTGATCGATGTATGGAGATATAGCAATCCCTTGGTTAAGGATTATTCCTTTTTTTCCAATCCGCACGGCTCCTATCATAGACTCGACCACATCCTAACATCTGCTTCTCTTTTACCCGTTTCCAGAAGTGCCGAGATCGGGAGTATCACCATCTCTGATCATGCACCCTGCCACGTGACCCTTGCCCTGGCCTCCTTACCAAGAAGAGAATGGAATTGGAAACTGAACGAATCTCTGTTGAATAACAAACTTCATACTGAACAGGTCAGATCTCAACTGGAGCTGTATTTCAGGGTCAACTCCACCGCACACAGTACCTCTCCTATCGAATGGGAAGCACACAAGGCATACATTAGAGGTTGTTTCATTTCCATTGGTACTAGGGCCAAAAAAGAACAGCAAAAGGCCATAGATTCCATCCTAGCTCAGATATCGAAAATCGAAAAGCTAAACAAACTGTCTGCTTGCAGAAAAAAACAGGAAGAGCTAGCGGACCTCAGAACCCAACTTAAAAAACTGTTATCTCATAGAGTGAGGAAACAGTTACTAAACTTCCAGCATAGGGTATACGCACATGGTGATAAGGGAGGCAAAATGATGACCTTGATCTTAAAAAAAACTAAAAATATATCACACATCTCCAAAATAAAAAAAGTTGACGGTAAAACCACTCAGGAAACGTCTGAAATAGCCGAGGCTTTTCAAAAATTTTATGAGGACCTATACAACCTAAATAAGGACAAACCCCCAGACCAAAAGGATAATAGGCAAACACTAATCAGAAATTTTCTGGACTCCCTGAAGCTACCGGTGATACGACCGGAGGACTCAGACTCCCTGACTACTCCAATTACGCTAGACGAAGTAGAATACATTGTTTGTAGTTTCCCCCCGGGAAAGAGTCCAGGACCCGACGGTCTGCCTTTACTCTACTACAGGAGTTTTCGGGATATTCTATTACCCAGATTTACTAACGTATGCAACTCACTATTACAAGGAGGTCAACTCCCTAGACAGACCCAAGAATCTTATGTCACGCTTATACACAAAGAAGGGAAAGACCCCCAGAATTGTGGAAGCTATAGGCCAATTTCCCTTTTGAATTTGGACCTGAAGATTTGGGCCAAAATATTAGCAACTAGACTAGGTAAACTATTACCCTATCTAATAGGCCCAGAACAGTCGGGGTTCATACAAGGGAGAGAGGGGAAAGACAACGCTTGTAGAATCTTCCACGCAATTCACGCAGCTAAAACAAAGAGGTTCCCGTTGACCCTGTTGAGCATAGATGCTGAGAAGGCGTTTGACAGGGTCAACTGGAGCTTCATGAAAATGACACTTGAAAAATTTGCCATACCAGAACCTTTCATACATTCAATATTCACCCTCTATCAGCACCCACATGCTAGATTGAAGGTCAATGGTACCCTGTCCCCGACCTTTGAAATAACAAATGGAACAAGGCAGGGATGCCCTCTGTCCCCTTCCCTATTCATTCTAGTTGTAGAAACACTCATTCAGCTAGTTAGACAGACCTCGGAAATTAAAGGAGTTGGCAGAGGCCAAGGAGATCTGAAATGTACTGCGTTTGCAGACGATCTTCTATTTTTGGTAACCAACCCCGAGACAGGACTAGTACATCTAGCCCAAAAAATCGAGATCTTAAGCTCAATCTCAGATTTTAAGGTCAATCACTAAACATTCTAAACATCTCTTTCTCTGAATCACGAGCTACTTCCCTAAAGTCCCTCCTTCCATTCCACTGGACCAAAGGCCCATTAAAATATCTAGGGATTTTGATACCAAGAAATTTGGAGGACTTATTTAAATATAATTTTTCGCCTCTCAAAAAGGACACCACAAGCCTATTGCAAAAATACAATTTTTCATATTTATCCTGGATGGGCAGGAAGAATGTAATCAAAGCCTATGTTTTTCCCAAGATCTTTTATGTAATGCAAATGGTCCCGATCCACTTACCAAAAACATTCTTCAGGGAGATTAGACAAACCTTTTCTAAGTTCCTATGGAACGGGAAGAAACCTAGACTCTCACATAACCTTCTGGCTAGACATAGAGATAAAGGAGGCCTGGGACTCCCGGAAGTATCAAAATATTACCATGCTATTCAGTTAAACAGATGGCTAGAATCAGTGGATCCCAAGAGACAATTAGATGTACAAAACCTTTTGCGACAAAGTGCAGGACCCGCACTACAGAGACTCCTCTGGCTACCTGACATAGGCCAAAATATGAAAGATTTGGACCCTCTATTGAAAGGGAGTAGAGAAACATGGAAAGAGTTAAACAAAACTCTAGCACCCATCCCATCCCCACTCTTGCCAGCAAATCTCATTCCGGATTTGCTAGGAAAAAGCAGAGACATTCATCAGGAGATCTGGACATCATTAACCCAAGCTAGACTAAGGGACTTACTCCCTGACACTGAAGCGGCTATACTGAGTAGATTACCGGAGCAAATTAAGAATTCTGCGGGCTTTTTCCTAACAAAATCTTACTTAGGTGCTGTGTGCGGTGAACTTGATAAGAGGTGCAACCCAGGTAGGTCTTTAACCGACTTCGAAAAGATCTTACTATCACCACTTCCTGAACAGAGGAAAATTTAGTCACTCTATGCTTTGGTAGGAGCCGAGGGCGAGGTGAAAAAACCTTTATACATCAGGGAATGAGAGAGAGAGCTTGATACTACCTTCTCGGATCAGGAACTCAAGAAGGTTTTAGCCTTTTCACATGGAACGTCACCATGTATACGCCTACAGGAAAACCATTTCAAGCTTTTATCGAGATGGTACAGAACCCCCGAGTTCTTACATAGGTGTGGTTTGGCCCCCGATCGGTTGTGCTGGAGATGTGGTGGAGATGTGGGATCATTATCTCACATATGGTGGTCTTGCCCTCTCATTATACCTCTCTGGGAAAATGTCACTAAGATAATTAACAAAGTTTCTACTCCTGAGCTCAAGGTCGCATTGGAGATGGTTCTCTTTTCTCTACCATCTGTCCTATATAGGCCATCTAAACGCAATTTAGTGACTCACCTTATCTCGGCAGCAAAGGCTATTATACCCCTCCACTGGAGAAACCACAATACTCCCTCAATACAGGAATGAAAAGCCAAAGTAAACCAAATATGCCAATTCGAAGAAATGACGAGCTGGATTAACAGAAGCCATGAGAAATATTTGAAAACTTGGCAACCTTGGAAGAATCTGATCGAGGGTGAATGCAATGAACTCACTTTAGGGATGGTTTGAGGTAACGGGCAAGGTTATTGCTCGTTATTTCATCATAAAGATATACATCCACTAGGTACCTTAGATACCAGATAGGCTTATTGGTTTTAGCCAGCGGTATATTTGCATGGGCTGAGCAGTCAGGGAGAGCTATAGGGCTTTAATAGGGCTCACCATTTTGTTCCTTAGTTTGGGATCAAGTCAGTTGGATCTTTATTTGTTACTTCATGTTTTCTGCAACACAATCCGTGACATTATAAACCGCCAAAACTGTCTTAAGCATGGATCCGCTTTTAGCCTTGACGGACCGCATGCGGGCTCTTTTACTGGAGGTCGCAGAGCTCCGTAGAACTGAGTCTCAGTTTCAGGTGACCGGTTCTGCTTGCGTTCATGGAGTTTGTTCTGAGCCTAAGATCTCGCTTCCGGATACCTTCTCTGGGGGTAGTGAGAATTTTGTTCATTTTAGAGAGGCTTGCAAACTCAATTGTCGCCTACCTCCCCATTCCTCTGGTGATGAGGAGCAGAGGGTGGGGATCATCATATCACTGCTCAGGCATAACGCTCACTCTTGGGCTTTTTCGCTGCCGGTGGGGGCACGGCCCCTCTAATCAGGGGATGCATTTCTTGTAGCTCTGGGTCAGATATATGATGATCCGGATCGTATTGCTCTGGCTGAATCTAAACTGCGTCTTTTATGCCAGGGTAAACAGTCGGCAGAGATATACTGTTCAGAATTTCGGAGATGGGCAGCTGATACTGGTTGGAATGATGCTGCACTCTGAAGTCAATTTTGCCATGGTCTTTCAGAGGGATTGAAAGATGCATTTGCCTTTCATGAGAGACCTACCTCCTTGGAGTCTGCCATGTCTCGGGCTGTTCGTATTGACAAGCGTCTTAGAGAGAGAGGAGAGATCACTCCTTCTTGTCCAAGGAGTGATCAGTCCAAGGACAATGGGACGGTCTCTTTCAGTGCACAAGGGTCTCAGTCTCTATCAATCCCCCCTGAGCAGGAATCCATGCAGCTGGGTTTGCTTGCCTCTAACAACAGAGGATTCAGCTCTCAGAGGAGGGTTTGTTTCTGTTGTGGAGGTATAAATCATTTGGCAAATGTTTGTCCCTCTAGGAGATTCAGGGAGTTTGTTGAGAGTAATAAAGAAACAAAAAGAAAAAAGTCCTCTAAAAACGTTCCATCTGTTACAATTGGCAAGGTTGATGCGGAAATTGAAGGTTTTCCGTTTGCTTGTAGCTCCCGTTTTGTCCTATCTGCCAGGGTGGCGCTAGAGAGCAAGAACATTGTTTGTGAGATTTTTGTAGATAGTGGAGCAGCTGTCAATCTAATTGATAATCAATTTGCTATAACACATGGTTTCCAGGTATGCACTTTGGGAAAGGACATACCTGTTTTTGCTATTGATTCCGCTCCACTTTCTCAAAAATCGTTAAAGGGCATAGTTCACAATATCCGTTTGACTGTGGGTGATGCTCATGTTGAGGATGTGTCATGTTTTGTCCTAAGCGGGTTATCTACTCCTCTAGTGTTGGGGCTACCCTGGCTCACTAAAAATAACCCCACCATTTATTGGCAAGTGAGGCAAATAAATGGTTGGAGTGACTTTTGCAGAGAGAATTGGACCTCGACGTCTCTTTCAGAGGTTTCTACTAAGACTGTACCATCTTTTCTCTCTGAATTTTCGGATGTGTTTTCTGAGAGTGGTGTTCAGGAGCTGCCCCCTCACCGGGAGTACGATTGCTTTATTAATCTCATCCCAGACGCCAAGCTGGCTAAATCTCGTTTATACAATCTCTCCCAACCTGAAAGGGTCGCTATGCGTACTCTCTGAGAGCCTGAGAAAGGGAAACATACGACCCTCGAAGTCACCTGTTGCCGCTGTTTTTTTTTTTTGTTAAGAAAAACGATGGTTCTTTAAGACCATTTTTGGATTTCAGGGAGCTGAACAGTATCACAATTCGTGACCCTTATCCGCTTCCTCTGATCCCGGACCTGTTTAACCAGATTGTTGGGGCTAAAGTTTTTTCCAAGTTGGATTTAAGAGAGGCATACAACCTGGTCAGGGTCAGAGAAGGGGACGAATGGAAGACAGCCTACAATACTCCTGAGGGCTATTTTGAGAATTTGGTTATGCCTTTTGGTTTGATGAATGCTCCAGCCGTATTCCAACATTTTGTGAACAGCATTTTTTATTATTTAATGGGGAAATTTGTACTAGTGTATCTAGATGATATTTAGATTTTTTCTCCTGATTTCAAAACTCATAGGGACCACCTACATCAGGTCTTGCTCATTCTGCGGGAGAATAAATTGTACGCTAAACTGGAAAAATGTGTGTTTGCGGTTCCAGAAATTCAATTTCTGGGTTTTCTCCTCTCCGCTTCTGGTTTTCGCATGGACCCCGAGAAGGTCCGCGCTGTGCTTGATTGGGAGCTTCCTGAGAATCAGAAGGCGCTGATGCGCTTTTTGGGTTTTGACAATTATTACAGGAAGTTCATTTTGAATTATTCATCTGTTGTTAAGCCACTCACTGATATGACTAGAAAGGGGGTAGATTTTTCCTCCTGGTCGGTAGAGGAGCGTAAGGCCTTTTCTAATATCAAAGAGAGTTTTGCTTCCGCTCCCATCTTGGTACAACCTGATGTCTCTCTGCCCTTCATTGTTGAGGTGGACGCTTCTGAGGTGGGTGTGGGTGCGGTCTTGTCTCAGGGTCCCTCTCCTGCCAAATGGCATCCGTGTGCCTTTTTCTCGAATGAAACTCTCCTCCGCAGAGAGAAATTACGATGTGGGAGATAGGGAGTTGTTGGCCATCAAGTTAGCTTTTGAGGAATGGCGCCATTAGCTAGAGGGAGCCAGACACCCTATTACCGTGTTTACCGACCATAAGAATCTGGCCTACTTGGAGTCAGCCAAGCGCCTGAACCCGAGACAGGCCAGATGGTCTTTGTATTTTTCAAGGTTTATTTTTGTTGTCACGTTCCGCCCTGGGCTTAAGAATGTGAAGGTGGATGCCCTGTCACGTTGTTTTCCGGGAGGGGGGAACTTTAAAGACCCGGGTCCCATTTTGGCTGAAGGGGTGGTGGTCTCTGCTCTTTATCCTGAATTGGAGGCAGAGGTTCAGGCAGCCCAGGCAGAGGCTCCTGATCTTTGTCCTCCTGGGAGGTTGTTTGTGCCTCTTGCTTTACGACACAAGGTTTTTAAGGAGCACCACGATACTGTCCTTGCTGGGCACCCAGGGGGTAGAGCCACAGTGGATCTCATTGCTCAGAGATTCTGGTGGCCGGCGCTTCGTAAGTCGGTTGAGGGTTTTGTGGCAGCCTGCGAGACCTGCGCTCGTGCCAAAGTCCCTCATTCACGGCCATCAGGTCCTCTCCTCCCGTTACCCACTCCTTCCCGTCCTTGGACACATCTGTCCATGGACTTCATTATGGACCTGCCTCGTTCCTCGGGGAAGACTGTGATTCTGGTGGTGGTAGGACCGTTTTAGCAAAATGGCGCATTTCATTCCTTTTCCTGGGTTGCCCAATGCTAAAACGCTGGCGCAGGCATTTATTGATCACATTGTCAAATTGCATGGTATTCCTTCAGACATAGTCTTTGATAGGGGCACGCAGTTTGTTTCCAGATTCTGGAAGGCTTTCTGTTCTCGCTTGGGGGTTCGGTTGTCATTCTCTTCTGCTTTCCACCCACAGTCGAATGGCCAGACAGAGCGCATCAATCATAATCTGGAGACATACCTGCGCTGTTTTGTGGCGGAGAATCAGGAGGATTGGTGTTCTTTTTTGTCCCTTGCTGAGTTTGCTTTAAATAACCGTCGTCAGGAGTCCTCTGATAAGTCACCATTTTTTAGTGCATATGGGTTTCATCCGCAGTTTGGGACATTCTCTGGAGAGGGGTCTTCTGGTTTACCTGATGAGGAGAGATTCTCCTTGTCTTTGTCATCTATTTGGCAAAAGATTCTGGATAATCTAAAGAGCATGAGTGAGAGATATAAGCGTGTGGCGTATAAGAGACGTGTGCCTGGTCCGGACCTGAATGTTGGTGATCTGGTGTGGTTGTCTACTAAGAATATCAAATTGAAGGTTCCCTCCTGGAAGTTGGGTCCTAAGTTTATTGGGCCTTACAAAATCTTGTCCGTCATCAATCCCGTTGCCTACCGTCTTGATCTTCCTTAGACTTGGAGGATCCATAATGTTTTTCACAAGTCCCTATTAAAACCTTATGTCCAACCCACTGTACCCTCCTCTTTGCCTCCGCCTCCGATTGTGGTTGATAGTAATCTTGAATTTCAGGTCTCTAGGATTGTGGACTCTCGTATTATCCGCGGTTCTCTTCAGTACCTCAATCATTGGGAGGGTTATGGTCCTGAGGAGAGGATGTGGGTTCTAGTGGTGGACATTAAGGCCACTCGTCTTATCAGGGTGTTCCATAGGTCCCATCCTGAGAAGGTGGGCTCTGAGTGTCCGGAGTCCACTCGTAGAAGGAGGGGTACTGTCACCGCCAGATCTCTGAGAAGTTCTGATAGACGTTCTTCAGTACCTCCTGCATGATGTTCTTTGTTTTGGTTTCGCTTTGACATCTCTTCTCCCTCTCCCAGCTGTCATCTATTAGCAGTGATTGCCTCCCTTTATATCCCCTCCTATACTGCCTCACTTTGGGGTTTATACTACTTCCTGGATTGTGCTCAGTGCTAGAAGTTTGCTACTGCTGGTTTCTCAGTAAGTCTATCCCTTTATTTGTGTTTTCCTGTTGGCTTGATTCTAGGTGACCCTGACTCCCTCCGTATTTAGTGGTCGTGTCCCCTCACTATTATAGGGTTTTCAGGTGTCACTCAGTCTAGGCACGTGGACAGGCAACTTTCTATCACAGAGATCCTTGCATGGGCTGAGCAGTCAGGGAGAACTATAGGGCTTTAATAGGGCTCACCCTTTTGTTCCTTAGTTTGGGATCAAGTCAGTCGGATATTTATTTGTTACTTCTTGTTTTCTGCAACACCATCCGTGACAATTATCTTTCCCAACTGGTTCAGGACCCGACTAATGGGACGGCCATACTGGACTTAGTATTAACCAATAGACCTGACAGAACAACAGATGTGCAGGTCGGGGGACATCTGGGAAATAGTGACCATAAAGTAATAACCTTCCAATTATCCTTCAAACAAGCGTTTTTACACGGAGGAACAAAAATAACAAACTACAAAAAAGCAAAGTTTAGGCAACTAAAAGAGGCCATAGATCTAACTAACTGGGACAAAGTCCTCAAAAATAAAAATACAGCCACAAAATGGGATTTTCCAAAAGCATCCTAAAATCTAATTGTGAGAGGTACATACCTTATGGGAATAAAAGGTTAAGGAACAAAAAGACACCAATGTGGATAAATAGAACTGTAAAGAAGGCAATAAATGACAAAAAGAAAGCATTTAAATCACTAAAACAGGAGGGTAGCGAGGAAGCACTGAAAAACTATAGGGAAAAAATAGAAAATGTAAAAAACAAACAAAAGCTGCAAAACTAGAGACCAAGAGATTAATTGCCAAAGAGAGCAAAACTAACCCTAAAATGTTCTTCAATTATATAAATGGTAAAAAGTTTAAATCTAACGGTGTCGGCCCTCTGCAGAGCAATGAAGGGAGAGTTGCAGATAGTTACGAGGAGAAAGCAAAGCTATAAAATATTTTTTTCTCCACTGTATTCACTGAGGAAAATAAACTGTCAGATGAAATGCAGAATGTAAAAGTAAATTCCCTATTTAAAGTGCCCTGTCTGACCCAGGAAGAAGTACAACAGCGACTTAAAAATTATTAAAATAGACAAATCGCCAGGGCCCGATGGCATACACCCTCGTATCCTAAGAGAATTAAGTAATGTCATAGCCAGTCCCTTATTTCTGATATTTACAGACTCTACACTACGTGCAGAATTATTAGGCAAATGAGTATTTTGACCACATCATCCTCTTTATGCATGTTGTCTTACTCCAAGCTGTATAGGCTCGAAAGCCTACTACCAATTAAGCATATTAGGTGATGTGCATCTCTGTAATGAGAAGGGGTGTGGTCTAATGACATTAACGCCCTATATCAGGTGTGCATCATTATTAGGCAACTTCCTTTCCTTTGGCAAAATGGGTCAAAAGAAGGACTTGACAGGCTCAGAAAAGTCAAAAATAGTGAGATATCTTGCAGAGGGATGCAGCACTCTTAAAATTGCAAAGCTTCTGAAGCGTGATCATCGAACAATCAAGCGTTTCATTCAAAATAGTCAACAGGGTCGCAAGAAGCGTGTGGAAAAACCAAGGCGCAAAATAACTGCCCATGAACTGAGAAAAGTCAAGCGTGCAGCTGCCAAGATGCCACTTGCCACCAGTTTGGCCATATTTCAGAGCTGCAACATCACTGGAGTGCCCAAAAGCACAAGGTGTGCAATACTCAGAGACATGGCCAAGGTAAGAAAGGCTGAAAGACGACCACCACTGAACAAGACACACAAGCTGAAACGTCAAGACTGGGCCAAGAAATATCTCAAGACTGATTTTTCTAAGGTTTTATGGACTGATGAAATGAGAGTTTGTCTTGATGGGCCAGGTGGCTGGATTGGTAAAGGGCAGAGAGCTCCAGTCCGACTCAGACGCCAGCAAGGTGGAGGTGGAGTACTGGTTTGGGCTGGTATCATCAAAGATGAGCTTGTGGGGCCTTTTTGGGTTGAGGATGGAGTCAAGCTCAACTCCCAGTCCTACTGCCAGTTTCTGGAAGACACCTTCTTCAAGCAGTGGTACAGGAAGAAGTCTGCAAGGTAAGAAAAACATGATTTTCATGCAGGACAATGCTCCATCACACGCGTCCAAGTACTCCACAACGTGGCTGGCAAGAAAGGGTATAAAAGAAGAAAATCTAATGACATGGCCTCCTTGTTCACCTGATCTGAACCCCATTGAGAACCTGTGGTCCATCATCAAATGTGAGATTTACAAGGAGGGAAAACCGTACACCTCTCTGAACAGTGTCTGGGAGGCTGTGGTTGCTGCTGCACGCAATGTTGATGGTGAACAGATCAAAACACTGACAGAATCCATGGATGGCAGGCTTTTGAGTGTCCTTGCAAAGAAAGGTGGCTATATTGGTCACTGATTTGTTTTTGTTTTGTTTTTGAATGTCAGAAATGTATATTTGTGAATGTTGAGATGTTATATTGGTTTCACTGGTAAAAATAAATAATTGAAATGGGTATATATTTGTTTTTTGTTAAGTTGCCTAATAATTATGTACAGTAATAGTCACCTGCACACACAGATATCCCCCTAAAATAGCTAAAACTAAAAACAAACTAAAAACTACTTCCAAAAATATTCAGCTTTGATATTAATGAGTTTTTTGGGTTCATTGAGAACATGGTTGTTGTTCAATAATAAAATTAATCCTCAAAAATACAACTTGCCTAATAATTCTGCACTCCCTGTATACTGACAGGGAGTGTTCCACAGAATTGGCGAATGTGGTGCCAATATTCAAAAAGGGTGCAAAAACAGGAAATATTCTGCGGCTTCACGGCCCTTTGTCTTCTGATGAAAGAAGTGAAGGACATAAATCGTAATTAACCACCTATTGAAGTCCGGCACTGAAGATCTCAATATCATCAAGGTCCCTATTATCACCACGTACAGTGCAGGGGTGGGTACCTTCAAAAGAATTATCAAAAGGCACTGGGACATTTTAAAATATGATAAAATAATTGGGGACAAGATTTCTATCAACCCCACATTTATTTTTAAAAAAGCTCCAAATCTAGCTAACTTGTGTGTCAGAAAAGGCTTTTACCCCTGTAGATTATGCCAAAATTGAAAAACCTTAAGGCATCAAGTTAAGCTTATATTTGAAATAGATACCCTACAAGGTAAATACATAATTAAAGATTATATTTCTTGTAGTACTAAAGGGGTTATTTATTACTTCAGGTGTCCTTGTAATAAAATATATGTGGGAAGGACTAAAAGGGAAATAAAAACAAGAATCAGAGAACATACTAATAATATTCATAACAAATCTGAGAATCGCCCCCTATCACGCCACTATGTGGAATTCCATCAGGGAAAATTCCTAGGATCTAATTATGGGGGCATTGAAAGAGATAAGCCGGATAGAAGGGGAAGTGACTTTATTAAACTTATGTCCAGAACAGAGAGTAAGTGGATTTTTAGATGCAACAGCCTGGCCCCCAATGGGTTAAATGAAGAGATAGAACTCTTTGCATTCCAGTAGAAATTGCACTCATAATTCTCCCTTGATAATTAGATAATGGGACCTCTGTCACTTTAAGGAATATGTATGCACGTTACCATGGGAACCGCATACGCTACTTAAAGAGGACCTTTCACTAGTTTAAAAACTAAAAACTAACTATATCTGTGGGCAGAGCGGCGCCCAGGGGTCCCTCTGCACTTACTAGTATGTCTGGGCGCCGCTCCGTTCGCCCGGTATAGGCTCCGCTGTCTGCAGCTCCCTCTGTTGTACTGGGCAGAGTTTTTGTATTAGGTGTGTCCCTTGCTGCAGCGCTGGCCAATCGCAGCGAACAGCTCATAGCCTGGGACTCCCAGGCTATGAGCTGTGCGCTGCGATTGGCCAGCGCTGCAGCAAGGGACAACCCAAATACAAAAACTCCGCCCAGTACAACAGAGGGAGCTGCAGACACCGGAGCCTATATAAAGATCTTATATAAAGAGCCTATATAAAGGTCCTCTTTAACCTCCGAGGCATTACCAGCAAACTATACCTGTCGAAGGAGCCCGATAGGCTCTGAAACGCGTCAAAAGTTTTTTGTCCCACGGATGCTCCAGTACTTTCAACGGTGACGTCACCGGCAGTGGTTTCCCGGGTAACGAAATCACAAGCTCCCTCGCACCGCGTGTGCTTCCGGCCGGGACAGCGCTGTTGCTAGAAGGTGAGCAAGGAGGACGCTCCCATTTAACGCACATCTACAAAGAAAAGAAAAGAACCGTGTACCAGCGGAAGAAGAGCGCAATACAACCACAAGAAAGAGAGGGGAATAAAGTGGGAGAAGTACAAGATACGGACCTTGATACTAATACTAACGTTTGCATTCACTGCTCACTTTCATTTTATTGGACTTATTATAATTCCTGACATAGTAATCACTTACATACATCCCAGTACAGCCCACTTCAATACACCATCCTCTTCCCCAGAGATATCCTCTTAATCTCAAGGGACAGATCTAATTAATTAAGTAAGCCCTAGTGGGAATAGCTGTTTAGCTCATCTGCCAGCGCCGGTGTCTTATATCACCCACGGGTGATATACTAGTGATCTACACAATAAGGGTATGCACATGGGAAGGAATAATGCAAATCCCCCGTACATACTAAATGGTAAAACACTCAGTAAGACTGACATGGAAAAGGACCTAGGAATTTTAATAAACATCAAACTAAGCAGTAAAAACCAGTGTCAGGCAGCTGCTGCCAAGACCAATAAGATAATGGGTTGCATCAAAATGGGCATAGATGCCCTTGATGAGAACATAGTCCTACCACTTTACAAATCACTGGTCAGACCACACGGAGTACTGTGTACAGTTCTGGGCTCATGTGAACAAGGCAGACATAGCAGAGCTGGAGAGGGTTCAGAGGAGGGCAACTAAAGTAATAACTGGAATGAGGCAACTACAGTGCCCTGAAAGATTATCAACATTAGGGTTATTCAATTTAGAAAAATAGAAGACTGAGGGGAGATCTAATTACTATGTATAAATATATCAGGGGTCAGTACAGAGATCTCTCCCATCATCTATTTATCCCCAGGACTGTGTCTGTGACAAGTGGACATCCTCTGCGCCTGGAGGAAAGAAGGTTTGTACACAAACATAGCAGAGGATTCTTTACGGTAAGAGCAGTGAGACTATGGAACTCTCTGCCTGAGGAGGTGGTGATGGTGAGTACAATAAAGGAATTCAAGAGGGGCCTGGATGTATTTCTGGAGTGTAATAATATTACAGGCTATAGCTACTAGAGAGGGGTTGATCAAGGGAGCTATTCTGATTGCCTTCTTAGAGTCGGGAAGGAATTTTCCCCCCCCTTAAGTGGGGAAAATTGTCTTGTACCTCACAGGGGTTTTTCACCTTCCTCTGGATCAACTTGCAGGATAACAGGCCGAACTGGATGGATAGATGTCTTTTTTCGGCCTTATATACTATGTTACTATACATTAGGAACTAAAAGCACTATTAAGCTTGTGCATTTCACTGGAGCACTGGAGGTCCACTTAAAACAATATACTGCAGAATGACATGTCTGATAGGAAGAACCCATGGCACATGTAAGGATATCCATCAGTCAGAAAAGAGATTTATGTGTCCTTTCAGGGGCCGAGTGAGACAATAAAACCAGCTTTATTGCTGAGATATAGAGAATTATTGCTTAGGCACGTCTTAATTCCTTAATTTCCAACAAAACTCTGGGTTATTTTGTAACCGATTACTTGGCCATAGTGGGATGAATGTGGGTTTCGTAATTGACTCCTTGCATACAAACTGTCAGGCTTAGCTTAATAATGCATAATGCTATGACAGTTTAGTTGTTGTGCCGAGTCATTAAAATGTATTTTACCACAGAGTATTTGAATAAATTGACTAGGTATGTTTCAGATTTCAATTACTGCTCTGAATATAACGGCATCATACTGTAAGAATGTGTAAACAGTGAAGCAATGACAAATTTAATACTGCAAATAAACTTCCATGAAAGTATTTTTAAAAAAATTGAACACCCACCAATTTTTTCTTTTTTAACGAAAAGTGAAGACAGAAATAGCAACAACCCATGTTTATAGGCTGTGTCAAATATTGCAATGGAGCTTCATTTGCTGAGATAAATGTTGAGCTACAACTGAAGACCTAGCAAAAACAGTGGATTTGTCACTAGATTTCAAAATACAAACTGCATATATTATTAAATAGATCTTTTAAACCAGATGAGGCTGATGTACTTACTTTTAAAATCCATGTCAGAATAGTTATATTAGTTTCCTCACTTGATATTAAAGGACATCTCTCACAGTAAAAAGCCAATCCAATCTCCGTGGGGCTGAGCAGGTTGTGAGAAAAGCATCAATATTATCTACAAAATAATTTAATTCTCTACTCTTTCTATGCCAATTAGTCACGAGGGAGGTATTATCAGTGACTGACAATATTTTCTGTGCCCATAGTCATACAGAGATAGCCGTCAGTCACTGAGTAGTACAGCCCCATGAATTCTTAGCATAGAAAGAGTTCTTGATTCTCAGCAGTTCCATTTAGCAGATAAATTAATAACATATACAAACATATACCAGCAGAAAGGAATCTGTTTACATTTATTTTATATAGTAAAAAAAAAAAATCTGCCATTGCCCAATTTTTTTATATATTTTTGACAGACACAAAAGTTCGGTAGACTCTGCTTTTGTGTCTGAAAAAAAAAGTGGATGACAGTGGCGTTGCTAGGGCTGGTGTCACCCGGTGCGGTAGAAAATGGTGTCACCCCCCCCCCCCAGCAATAATTTTTTAGTCAGATAACCTAAAATATGTTATATAATGTGGTACATAATGTGGGCAAAATATACCTAATTACATAACTTTCCTAATACATAAACCTATTTTTATGTGAAAAATTGCTCTTTTTTTTTTTTTCTTTTTAAAGTGATACACTTTGGTGCCAGGTGGTATACCATAATAAAAATGCCAGGGTACACCACCTGGCACCAAAGAGTATCACTAATAAAAATGTTAAATAGCCTTTTTTCACATAAAAATAAGTTTATTTATTGGGAATGTTATGTAATTAGGTATATTTTGGCCACATTATGTACTGTGGGACTCTTTATTTATTACATATAAATATAGGGGACACGTACTGTGCAGTAAAAATATTGCTATTGCCAAAGTCAGGAGGTAGGCAGGCTGGCAGCTTCAACAGCCCTCCGATGCGGCGCTTGCAGGAGTGTCACTGTATGGGCCTGCGCAGGCGCGAACATCCAGATCCTCGGCACAGGCGCGGGATTTGGCCACTGGAGGAGGAGGACGACAAGCTGAAGACACTGGGCGGGCCACCTGTGTGAGTGAGTCACTGCCAGGGCAGGTGGCAACACAAACGAAGCTACATCTCAGCGACCCCCCCCCCCCCCCCAGCTCACCTTGTCCTGGTTCTGTCTGCAGCAGCTGGCTTCTCCTCTGTGTGGTCCTGGTATCTTCGCTCTGCTTCAATCGCTGGTTTGAGGACTGTACTTTTCGCCCTATAAGACGCACATAGGTTTTAGAGGAGTATAATAAGAAACAATATTTTCCATTATACCTCAGGTCAGACCACCAATGTTAATCATACCTCAAATCAGCCCCTATATCAGCCGTCAGCCCCCATCCATCATGCCCCTCATGTCAGCCATCATGCCGTCATGTCAGTCCCCCATGTCAGCTGTCAGCCCCCATCCATCATGCCCCTCATATCAGCTGTCAACCCCCGTCCATTATGCTCCCTAATGGGGGACAATGTTGGAGTCTGCACCATCAGGGGGGTGACATGATGAGGGACAATTTTGGAGTCTATGCCAAATGGGGGGGAGGGGGGTGACATGATGTCACCCCCCCCTTCCCCATGGCACAGACTCCATCATTGTCCCTCCATTCATCATTGTCCCGGGTCCCCTCATCATGTCATCCCCCCCCCCCCCCCCCATGGGTGGCACATTTCTTTTCTTCCCCTCCAGGCTCCATGGTACAGACATGTTGTACATTTTGTCCCCCATCTCTTCTCTTTCCCTCTTTTACAATACAGTCCCCTCCCCCCTCTCCAATCAACTCAGCAGCTCTTCTGGGCTGAGTCGTGCCTCACTCAGTCTTCTCTGTGTTCTTCTGCTGCCAGCCTGGAGAGGCAGCTTTACAGGCCACAGCAGAGCAGCTGCGCCTCCTCACCTCCCTCCATACAGAGTCCTCCAGACAGCTACGCAGGCGCTGCCGTCCGCCGCGGCCCCACTGACAGACTCAGTCACGCCTCCTTGGGCCGTGAGGACCGCATGCACCACACGGCACACGTAGGCTGGCCAGGCAAGACAGTAGCAGCCGCCAGCCAGACCTACGTAGGTGATTAATTAAATGATTTATATTTAAATTGCACTGCAGTAAGTCAGTGTGGTGGCCTGTGGGGGCGGGTGACACCCCATTCAGACTGGTGTCACCCGGTGCGGCCCGCACCCCCCGCACCCCCCTTGCAACGCCACTGGTGGATGAGATGTATTTTTTGGACAATAAATAAAATATATTTCATAAATACAGCTGAACAATACTCTAGCAATCATAAAACACAAAATTACTGAAATTTTATAATACTATCATTGTCCCTTTAAAGATAATAACATGCGGAGCTCACGCATTTACCATCTGTGATGACTGTCCTTATGGCTTTATTCTTATAGTGTATAACTGGGTTAACTAGTCCATTGTATCCTCTTACTTGGCATATATTTGCCAGGTGCTGCACACTGAATTGGTATATAAGGTGCCAGTTCACACAGCAGTCTTTTCCTTATTGCAAGATTTTATAAATGTT
Organism: Bufo gargarizans; assembly: GCF_014858855.1. Classification (NCBI taxonomy): domain Eukaryota; kingdom Metazoa; phylum Chordata; class Amphibia; order Anura; family Bufonidae; genus Bufo; species Bufo gargarizans. The sequence goes on along the minus strand of NC_058080.1, from coordinate 609,995,022 downwards.
GCACTATATTATTGATAGATGGTTAACACAATAATTAGGCAAGGACTATTAGTATTATATTGGTATGTCTTTATGATACTGTGAGCCAGCCATATTTATTTATTGTCAGTTATATATAAAGGTGATTGAAGGTAGAGGGCCGGCTGAGCTCCGGTTATAAGGTTGTCTGGTGAGCGTCCCTATATATAAAAATTATGAGATGTATTTTTTTAAACTATTTTCAGCAGTAGGGGCTTTAAAGATGGGTCCTTCTCCAGATTGAAGCGGGTGCCATAGCCACTGAACACCTGCTGTTTCACACTGCAAACATCTAGGGTAAATGTCTGCAATTGGCGATAACGTTGATCACAGACATTTAACACCTCACATACATCTGAGAGCTAAAAAAAACAGGACTGCATGTTCCCCTCACTGAGATCAGGTAAGGCATTCATTAGTAGTAATAGGCCTATTACTGCTATATTCCAATGCAGGCCTGCAGGTGGCAGCACTGCATTGGAATATACTGATTTATGAATTCCATAATGGATGTAATTCCATTACTTAAAACATGGCAGTCTAATGATTGCATGTTGTTAGAGCCTTGGAGCCTAAAAAAAAAAAAAAGTTAAGTACATGAACAGCACTGATCTGGACTTTAAGGATGGCACTGGCACACAAGCACAGCACGCACCATAGCAGCTGGGTGCCACAGGGTTTAGAATAGGGTGACGAAAAGAAAAAAAAATTATAAGTTTATTTTTGTTTAGTTTTTTCAGTATTAAAACACAAGAAAAAATATACAAATGTGGTATTGCCATACTAGTACTGACCTGGAGAATGAAAGTAACAGGTCAGTTTTGCTGCATAGGGAATGCCATAAAAACAAAACCCATAAAACGGTTGTGGTTTTACATTTTCTTTTCCAATTTCACCCCATTTGGAATTTTTCTCCATCTTTCCACTGCACCATATGCAATATTAAATGGTGGCATTAGAAAGTGCAACTTGTCCAGAAATAAACATACAGCTATATGAATGGGAAAAAAATTTAGCCCTGGAAAGTGAGTGAAACGAAAAATTCTAAAACCTCAGGGGCTGAAAGGGTTAAATTAATGAATTGCAGGTTATACTGAATTGTTTGTAAAAAAAAAATAAAAAATTGGGATAATTTATCAAACTGGTGTAAAGTAGAACTGGCTTAGTTGCCCATAGCAACCAATCAGATTCCCAATTACTTTTTTGACAGCTCCTTTAGAAAATCAAAGGTGGAATCTGATTGGTTGCTAGGGGCAACTAAGCCAGTTCTACTTTACACCAGTTTGATAAATGACCCCATATTTATCAAACTGCTTAGCTCCTCCTGCTCTAGGCATTTTAGACTGGACTGTATTTTCAATAAAGGTTTGCTTTAAAAATTTGCATTTAATTAATCCAGCTGGAGATTGAGAAAGGTGATAAATCCTATTTAATTACTAGCTAAACTCAATCTTTGCACAACAAAGTAGCTCACACTACTAAGTACAAGCTGCACCCTCCTGTAAACCCATAGAAGATGAAAGACAGGCTCTCTCTTAGGGCTCATGTACACAATAGTATTTTATTAATTTTTTTTTTGCTATCCTATTTTTATTGTTCAAAAACATTTTTCTGGGATCCAATTGAATAATCTTAATAGAATTTTGGAGTTAATTTGTATCAACTTGAATCGTAACCTTTCTGAGAACAAGCCTGCCTGTGTAGACATGATTTCAGCGACACACTGGCCAAAGAAGTCATGTCCCCTGTGTATCATAAAGATTGCTGTTAATTATGCTTCAGTGAACCTATGGCCTACATGTGTTGAATGTCTGTCAATCAGACTGACAGACCGTAGGTAACATTAAAATGGATAGTCCAAACAGTGAGGCCTATTATCCTAATGTGCGCTAATTGCCAACAGGAAATAAGTACTTTAGGTTAAATGGTTCATATTCCATTTGCTAATGGTTGCAAGTTGTGTGGCAAAGCTACCCATTCTACAATTACCATGAAGCTAATTTCTTCAGCATAAATAAACGTATCTAGGATGGGACTTTTTCTAAGGGCTCATGCACCCGACTGTAGCTTGTTTTGCAGTCCGCAAATTGCAGATCCTCAAAACAATGAAACCGTCTGTGTGTTTTCCGCATTTTGCAGATCAAAACATTCTGCCCTCTATAGAACTATGCTATACTTGTCTGTAAATGGACAAGAATAGGACATGTTCAAATTTTTTTTGCGGGGCAGCAGAACGGACATGCAGACGTGCTGTTCGCACAATTGAAGTGAATGGGTCCAAATCTGATCCGCAAAAATGCGTACCAAAACCATGGTTGTATGAATGAGCCCTAATCATGTATTATAATTTACAGGATGATTATAACCAACCGCTTAAATAAAAAAAATAAAAGTATAGTAGACATAGCTATCAATTACTCAACGACATTGTGGATGATCCGGATAATTCATCTAACCCTATATACAATGTCATATGCATATTTTGTATGCATATGTTAAATGCTCCCAAAAGGTCTTGTACAGAAAGTGTAAAGTGACCTGACCACGGCATCTGAGCGTATGTATTGCTGGAAGCCTGCGATTCTGGGTATGCTCCATAAAAAAAATACACTTCATGGGTATCGCCAAGTGTAAAAATGCCCAAACTCTAAAAATATTTTCCCCATTCAATAAATGATAAAACGGAAAAAAGTCAAAATGGCCATACACACCCCAGAATGGTATGTATGAAAAGCATAGATCACCCCACAAAAATTGAGGCCTCACACAGCTCTGTACACATAACAAAAAAGTTATAGGGGTCAGAATATGGTGACAAAAGAATAGAACTGATTTTTCCCAAGGTTTTTATTATTTTATCAGTATCAAAACGCAAGAAAAACTATACATATAAGGTATCACCGAATTCATACAAACCTATAGAATGAAAGTAACTGGTCAGTTTTACTGCACATTGAACGTCATAAATTAAAAAAAAAAAACATAAAACTGTGGCAGAATTGGTTTTTGGTTCCAATTTCACCCATTTGAAATTGTATTTCTGCTTCCCACTGCATCAGATGCAATATTAAATGGTGGCATTGGAAAATACAACTTGTCCCACAAAAAAAAATAAGCCCTCATAAAAGTATGTGATCAGAAAAATAAAAATAAAGTTATGGCTCTGGGAAGGCAGGGGGCGCAAAACGAAAACTCAAAAATGAAAACACCTCCGGGGTAGAAGGGGTTAAAATTATTTCTATTTTATTGGCAGATGTCTTCTTCTATGTATTCTGACCTGTAGAAAGGTAGCTGCCATTTTGATTAATTCCTCCAAAATGAATTGTTTCAGATTTGCTAGAATCCATATATTTGGGGAAACCTGTAATGAATTAAATTTGTTTAGAATAAATTCCTTCATCTCTACAGGAGACTGCTATAGCAAAGGGGAGGGGTTGTGAAGAAGCTCAATGCAAAGAGCACTTCACAGTGAAGCTCCACCCTCAGACAGTTGAGAGAGAGCAGAATTCGGCTGAATAAAACTTCATATTTACACTACTTATGATGAATAAAGCTATATGAAAGGTATACATTTCCAGCTTTCCCCAGCCCCTACCTATTGCTGACAACAGTTTAGCATCGTATTGCTACATCCTTGATCTGGATTACTTATTGGCAGTAATCCGCTCACATACAAGGGCCCTTAGACTGGCTAGTCTTCATTTGTGCTGTCAAAATTTTATACTGGATTAGTAAATCATCCCTTAGTGTACAGATGTAGAAATATAACCCTGGTATGTAGACTGAATATTTATTAGGGTTCCTTTGTCGTAACTTAAGCTGTAATATATTCCATCCCACCCATTGTAAAACAAATCTGTTTGCATTTTCAGCATCCAATCTCTATGGCATTAATTTCCTGTTCTGACTCTTTCATGGCTTGAGAAATTGTAGTTAACAGTGGTAAGTGGGAAACAACGCTTAGGGATAACATCACAATTCATGACTGCACTGACAGATTTGGCAGACTCATGGTATATGTCCCATTTCATTAGTAATAACATATGTCTTCTCCTATTTATCTTATCCTCTAACACAATTAAGTCCAGAATAATTAAGCTCAAATATGAACATTCATGAAACACATGCTTGAAAAGTTGTTTCAAGAGTAAAGTTATAAAATAAATAAAAAAATGACACACTTGTTGAATCCTCTGCTGCTCCAGTGCTAATACTCCCATCGTCCACACCTGTCTTTGTTTACATGTCAGTAGTCATGACGTATCGTACCAGACCATGGCCACTGCAGCCAATGACTGGCATCAAGTGTCAAGTATTGGCATCACAGCTGCAACCTAAGATTGACTGCAGTCCTTACATGTTGATAGAGCACCAAATTGCTTCTGGAATGCAATTGGAGACTAGTATCAGCGATGGTGTTGACTAGTGATGAGCGAGCATGCTCGGCTGAGTACCAGTTCGTCTCGAGCATCGCTATGCTCAGCACGTGGCGGTACTCGGCTGAATACCACGTTTGCTTGTCACATTGCTTGAGTCTCCTCCCCTCACATTTGGCACCTCCTAAGCAGCCAATCAATGTTCAGGTAAGTAATTCCCTTCAGTGTAATGCCACAGCCATGTTAGCTATTAGCCTTACACTGATTGGCTGTCCAGAACATGTGATACCAGTTTATATAGGAGCCGATGTCCCGCGCTCCGATCATTCAACGTCAGGGAGAGCAGACAGTAGGCAGGGACAGATACCGTTTTGCTGGAAATTAACAGATTTAACTCCAAAAAAACAATTGAAAGACCAAACAGTCCTCTTAAGGACTACAGTGTGTGTTTGACAGCAGTGCAGCACCATTTATTTATTTATTTATTTATTTATTTACCAGGGGTTAAATTCAGCAATATCAGGGACAGGCATCTTCAGGAAGGGACAGATAGTGCAGGCTGGAAAATCACTTTTTTAAGTACCCAAAAGGGGCTTATTCCCTAGTGTGCCTGCTAGTGAGATATACACCGCAACATCAGAGATTTTTTTTTTTCCGGTGGAAATTAACCTAATTTGTGCCACTTCTGTGTGTGCGTTAAATCCACAAACGTTATATACAGTATTCCAGCAGAGAATAACTTTTATTTGGGACAAATTTAACAACTTTTGGGCACATCTGTGTGTGCGTTCAATCCACAAACTTTGTATCCAGTATTCCAGCAGACAATATTTTTTATTTGGGACAAATGTAACTACATTTGGGAACATCTGTGTTTTCTTTCAATCCACAAACGTTGTATACAGTATTCCAGCAGAGAATAACTTTTATTTGGGACAAATTTAACTAGTTTGAGGCACATCTATTTTTTCTGAGGGAATTATTTTTCTGAGGGCAAATTTAAAAAAGTTGTCCAACATCTATTGAATAAACCTTTTAATATGAAGAAGGCGAGCACTAAGGGACGGGGAAGTGGGCGTGTTGCTGACGGTTCAGGCAGAGGCCGTGGCCCTAGGCGCAATGAAACTGTGTCAGCTGCCGGTTGCAGGACAACAGAGTTGGACCGGGTGGTTGGTTGGATGGCAGAAGATAATTTTTCCACCCTCTCTTCCACCAAGACCAGTCTCATTAGCAAAGAGTCTGGTGCACAGAATCTTCACCCTGATCCTCCTTCCTCCCACCAGGTAGAGTCAGGAGTTGGACAAACCGTTGATACCATACTCTGAGGACCTAATTTCATTGCCATCACTAGATTTGGCCCTCTCGCCAAGCACACTTGAAGATGCACAGATTTTGTGCCCTGATTCACAACCTCTTGACCTATCACAGGGTCAAGAAGATGAACCTGGTGAATGTCAATTATTTGTTCATGAGGTGGCTGAGGATGAGACACAGTTGTCAATCACTGAGGTTGTGGTTAGGTCAAGTCAAGAGGATGGGGATGAGGAAGTAGAAGAGGAGATGGTGGACGATGAGGGCACTGACCCAACTTAGGAAGGTGAAAATCCGAGCGAGGAAAGCAGTACAGACGAGGAGGGATCTGCAGCACCACAACAAGCTGTAAGAGGCAGTGGTGTGGCAAAAGGGAGAATTTGGCCCACACCAAACAGGCCCTCAACCGTTACACGGAGCACCCACATGCGGGCCGCCCCACTGCCTCCTTTTCCCCTGTGTTACGCACTGCCGGCCAATCCTATGTTGAAGGCACAGGGCCGGATGCCCCTTGCCCTGCACCTGGGCCTTCACATGCACCATCAGCAACTGCATCCACTTTCCTGTCCCAGCGCAGTGTCCAATTGCTCTTACCCAAGGCATTTCAACGCAAGTGGAAATACCCAGCCACCCACCCACTGTCCATAGCACTAAATGCGCAACTTTCAAAATTACAGGCACTTGAAATGTTGCCATATAGGCTTGTGGAGACTGAGGCCTTCCACAGCCTAATGTCGGCGGCCGTCCCTCGGTACGCAGTCCCCAGCCGCCACTATTTTTCGCGGTGTGCCATGCCCGCCTTACACCAGCATGTGTTCCAGAACATCACCTGTGCCCTGACCAATGCAGTTACTGGAAAGGTCCACTTAACCACGGACACATGGATAAGTGCTGGTGGCCAGGGATGCTACATTTCCCTGACCGCACACTGGGTGAATGTTGTGGAGGCCGGGAGTGAGTCATACCCTGGGATGGCACAGGTGCTGCCCACGCCCAGGATTGCGGGCCTTATGTCCGTCAGGGTCTCCGCCAGCAGCTATGTTACTGGCTCCAACATCCACTTCTCCTCCTCCTCTTCCGCCACTTCCTCCACCACTTCTACCTCCAGCAGTCAGCCATCAGTCGCTTGATGGAAGGAGTGTAGCATTGCTGTGGGAAAACGTTTAACAGGCCGTGCTGAAGCTGATCTGCATGGGGGACAAACAGTATACCGCTGCAGAGCTGTGTCAGGGTATAAGGGACCAGACCGAGCTGTGGCTGTCGCCACTCAACCTACAACCAGGCATGGTTGTGTCGGACAATAGCTGTAACTTGGTGGCGGCTTTGGAGCTTGGCAACCTGATGCACTTGCCATGCCTAGTCCACGAGTTAAATTTAGTGGTTCAGCGGTTTATTAAAACATACCCAAATTTGACAGAGCTACTAGTAATGGCTCCACACCTTCAGCCGGTCTGTCAATGCTGCAGCAGCGCTTGGGGCTTCCAGCTCACCGACTGTTGTGCGAAGTAAGCACGCACTGGAACTATACGTTCTACATGTTGTCCAGGCTTTGTGAGCAGCAGAGGGCAGTTGTGGAATACCAGCTGCAACATGGTCGTTGCCTTTCAAGTCACAAGCGAGGAGTGGGCATTGATGGCAGACCTCTGTGTGGTTTTAAGAAACTTTTATGAATCCACACAGATGGTTAGTGGCGATAACGCTATAATCAGCGTAAGCATCCCACTTCTGTGTCTACTCAAACGATCGCTGCTCACAATTAAAGATGACGCTCTGAATGTGGCAGATGTGGAAATGAGGGAGAACTTTAGTGTGGGTGATAGCCAGACCACCCACATTTCGTCTTCTCAGCACGAACTGGACCATGAGGAGGACCATCTGGTCTGTAAAAGTGGCGTACAACATGGTTCCCAGCAGAGACATTGGAGTCCAAGATTCATCCAGACATGGTCCCCCTGCTGTTCCTGATCAATTTCATAGGTGTTTCCATCACTTTCAGACCTTTTACTATAAACCAGGCACCCTTCCCTCATCCGAGCAGGGGGTACCTGGTTGTCTCACATTGACTTCCATTATACTCGGCTGCTCGGCCAAGTGCACGAATATCGCTATGTGTTCGGACCGAGTACTAGAACACTTTGGTGCTCGCTCATCACTAGTGTTGATCTATAAATTTTTATGTTGAACCAGGCAGCCAATGTTAACAAGCACATTCTATAAAGTTTTGTGATAAGATTACTGAAATCAGTGATCAAGTGACCAATCACTTTTTTGCTTGTATCTTGATTGCCTTGGGAAGACCATATTATTGTACTCAGGTTCATATTCATGAAGTAGAGCATGTTTTCAAGTTTGTTCAAGATCATTGACAGAGTTCAAGAAAGTGCTATCAATTATTGGCAATTTCAGTAGAGTAACCTCACGTTTGGGCTCAGTAGCTTGTCACAACAGAAAGTACACTAATGAAGCTTTGATCAGTTGGTGTACATATAACATAGAAAGCCTGAGTATCTTCTTTAATTAGATTCTAGGTTTACTGCTGACCTGGTATAAGAGCTTGCTTCAATATTTTTACGAATGAATTAACGATGAATTTCACAAAATTCATTTAATGTCCGATTCAGTCAGATTCAATTCAGTTTGAGTAAATTTGGTCCAAATTGAAAGTGCCTGTAAAATCGTGTACAAATCTTTGATGTCTCCTAGGATTCAATCCAACCCCTTTCAAGCCCTTTAGTCTAGGTCTACATGATGATATTTGTTACGCGACAATTTTTATAATGATAGTTTATGGTGTCGCACTGCGACATGCGACATGCGACATGCTGCGACTGCAACACGACAGTCGCAAAACATCCATTCGAAAATGGATTTTTCTGCGTCTGTCACAGTCGCAGCATGTCGCATGTCGCAGTGCGACACCATAGACTATCATTATAAAAATTGACGCGCGACACATGTTGCAGTGTAGTTGTGCCCTATCTGTCGCGCAACCTATTGTCGAGCTACACATGTTGCCGTGTAGACCTAGCCTTAATATCAATATTATTAATGTCAAAATGACAGTTGCATATATACTGTAGCTATGGGTAAAAGGATGGTAGGAGATGGTAGCAGGCAGCCTGTTAAAAAAAAAAAGAAAAAAAAATTCAGATTGAACTTTTTGGGCAGATTTTCCATTTTAATAATTTTTTTCCAGTTACAAAGCAAGGGTTAGCAGCCAAACAAAACTCAATATTTATGGCCCTGATTCTTTAGTTTACAGAAACACCCCATATGTGGTCGTAAACTGCTGTACAGACACACGGCAGGGAGCAGAAGGAAAGGAATGCCATACGGACACATGGCAGGGCACAGAAAGAAATTAATGCCATACGGTTTTTGGAAGGTTTTTTCACACCATGTCCCATTTGAATTAATGGAAAATCGAGATAACATTTCCAAATTTCACTTTTTTGGCAGATTTTCCATATGTGGTCGCAAACTGCTGTATGGGCACACAGCAGGGCGCAGAAGGAAAGGAATGACATACGGTTTTTGGAAGGCTGATTTTGCTGGACTGTTTTTTTCACACCATGTCCCATTTGAAGCCCCCCTGATGCACCCCTAGAGTAGAAACTCCAAAAAAGTGACCCCATTTTTGAAACTACGGGATAGGGTGGCAGTTTTATTGGTACTATTTTAGGGTACATATGATTTTTGGTTGCTCTATATTACACTTTTTGTGAGGCAAGGTAACAAGAAATAGCTGTTTTGGCACAGTTTTTATTTTTTATTATTTACAACATTTATCTGACATGTTAGATCATGTGGTATTTTTATTTTTATTTGGTTGTTTGTTTCAGTTTTATCTAACAAAGCATTTAAAAAAATGATTCTTTAGTGTCTCCACATTCTGAAAGCCATAGTTTTATTAATTTTTTGGGCGACTGTCTTGTATAGGAGCTAATCTTTTTTCGGAATGAGATGACGGTTTGATTGGCACTATTTTGGGGTGCTTGCTATTACACTTTTTGTGATGTAAGGTGACAAAAATGGCTTTTTTTTTTACAGTTTTTATTTTTTATGGCGTCTATCTGGATCATGTGATATATTTATAGAGCCTGTCGTCACGGACAAGGCAATACCTATTATGCGTGGCTTTTTTTTTCTATTTTTTATTAGAAAATCAGGGGAAAGGGGAGTGTTTTTTTTTTTACTTGAAACTTTATTTTTTTTATTCAAAACACTTTTTTTACTTTTTTTTTAAACTTTATTTCTGTCCCACTCTGGGACTTCAACTTTTGGGGGTCTGATCCCCTCTGCAATGCATTGCAATACATTTGTATTGCAATGCATTGCCTGTTCGTGTACTACAGTGAGTAGTACACAAACAGGTTGCCTAGGAGACCCAGCCTGAGGCTGGACCTCCAAGGCACCCATAGAAGGCAGGTTCAGATGCCATGCAGGGCATTGGGCAGCCTCTGTACGACATCTGGCTGCCTTGTCAAGCATCGGATCCCTGCCACAGCAGAGCGGGGACTCGATGCGCTGCTTCACCTGCCGCAAGCCACTTCTATGTCGCGATCAGCGCGGACCGCGGCATAGAAGGCGGTTTATCCGCCGGCATCGCTGTAAACCGATACAGCAGAGGGCCCAGCTACTAGGGACTGCCGTACCCCTGCAGTGATATGGCAAGCACCGCTCCGGTGCTCGCCCGATCATCCTGCCGTGCATGTACGGCGGAATGCATTCTGGCAATGCATCCCCCGCCGAACATGCACAGCGTTCTGCATTAAGGGGTTAAAAGTAACATGGCAACTTAATTGGACCTAATATGATGAAGGTAGATGGGCAATCCAAAGCTTGTTGAAAACTTAAGATTTGTGGCAGATAATGTACTCTGCAAAAATGGTAGGTAAAAGTATATTATTCCAGCTCAACTAGTCTGGCTAGATATAGATATTTTTTCCACAATTGAAGATAGTTAACTATAGTAATCTAAGGGGGTAATTTATGAAACATAAATACGCCTAAATTAGGCGTATTTCTGGCGCAGATTACAGGCAGATCTAAAAAATTGAGCGTGACATGGGTGGGGAAGGGGACTAGCTGGTAGGTCTGTCTCATTTACCATTGTCTACATCTATTTTGGGCATAGAAATTTGTCTAAATGTAAGACAGCTAGGAAGCTGTGTTACGTTTAGAAGCAGCGGTGGATCTGCCGAAGTTATGTAGAGGCTGGCGCCTCTTCATAACTTTGGCGGATCCATCGCCAGGTATAGGGCTTATTGAGACCGGTGTCTGAAATGCTAATAAATGGGCCCTTAAATGTGTAACTAAATTAAAATTCCTATTAATGAGAATATTTCTACTGCACAAAGACCCCAGCTACATATTGAATGTTTAGAGAACGGTTTTGCTAAAGACATGTTCATTTTCCAATGCGTTTCAAAGCAACACATAGTGACAGGCTGATGAAAGAACACTTGCAAGCTCAAAAGTGAAATCCTCTGTATTTCAAGTATGTAGAGGGATTATTTTTGTACTGAAAAGGCACCATGATTATTACATCTGACAAGTTCAAGTAATTCATTATTCACCTCCGATGTGGTAATGACTGCAACCACCTTTCCGTTTCTGCAGTTCAGGCTAATGATTGAAGTCACTAGCATCAAGCAAAATTGAAAACCTTCTTGCTTTTAAAAAAAATAAAAAATCTGTTGAATGATAAAATGTGTTCAGAATATATTTAGGATGCATGGTTGATCACAACCATGTCTAAATAAAGTATCTGTGCTCTAATGATGAGGGAACCTGTGGAAAGATGGGCTTAATTGATGAATGCTTCTCAAAGTGTACTGATTTGAAAACAAATTAACAAGGCTGATGAATTTATTTTATATATATAGATATTATTTAGGCATAAATGCATTCAGAAGCCTAATAATCTTCCCCCTTGAGTGTCCTAAATAGCAGTCATATAGGAATTTTCTGTAGTACAGGAAAAAAAAATGCAACTGTTTTCCAAGCTGCTTATTTTTTTCACTCTGTTTCAAACCAAAGAGAATTTGGCCATTCACAATCAAACATCTTCAATAATCAATACCTTTTATATGTTTTTATTATTAAGAATAGCAAACTTTTTATTGTCCATGAAAAATTGGGCTGCCTGCTGAACCTGGTTAAAGTGAAAGAAAAGAGAAAATAAAGGGAAGACTTGTGGCTTTGGATCGAAAGACTGCATTCAAAACTACATTCGTGATTCCTGCCTAAAGGAATTATTTGCAGTGGCAAAATAAAAGCAGGCATGTTTTTGTGGTGGTTTTGTGCATAAACATTGCAGCCAACATGAAGAAGAAGAACTATATAAGTAGCTAAACCCGAGTTTAATAAAGGAAATATTATGCCTAGTTCATTGGCATTACTCCTAGCACTTTCAGGGAAATAGCTTAAAGAAATTAGAGCACAAAAGCTCTATAGGTATATAGGTTGCTGGGCAATGACAGCGAATGAATTTGTTCTACAGAGAGATTGCCACAAAATATTGCAATGGATGATACCCAGGTCTGACATAAAATTTTAAAGTTGGTTTAACAATAATAATGTATTTGGCTAATAAACATTTGTGAATAAAACAAAAACTTGAGAATAAAGAGCAATTAAACTATGCCAGTCAGTAGAAAGAAAGATGAGACCCAGCAGCTCTACAATACTGTTGCTGTCAAGCTAAGCTCCATTGGCATTGGACCCCGCAGAGACAGCACCACAGCAACAATCACCACCATGCAGCACTCTACCATGTGAGCAGATCTCACAATTCCCACCTTTTCATATGGTCTTAAAAATCAGACTGAGGTGAAGTAGGTATTACCCCTTATACAGTTGCATGCTACTCATTCCTTGTCTAATTTGGCACAGCACCACAAGGCGACCACCAACACTGTAACAACAACAACCGCCATGCAGTATTGTCTCATGTGAATAGATCTCACAAGCTCACCTCTCCATGTATAATCCTTATGCAGTCTTCTGCTAATTAAAAACACCAGGAACAGAAGGGAAGGAAAACCCTGCAAAAATAGAGAAAAACAGGCCCCTGTTAATCATGGACGAGATCTGTTTCTGTTTTAGTCCTCTGCCCAGCTTTAGTAAAGACCGCAGGAGGGCAGAGGTGAAGGAGAAAATGCAGTAATCCCCTCCTGAAAGGTACCATAAAAATAAAAAATCTGTATAAATCTTCACCTCCCACAGGAGGTCTCTCTGTGAGGTGCCCTCTTAGGGACAGGAAATACTGAGGGTGAGAGTGGGTGGTGGCCTTTTAAACTCTGTGTTCCTGCCCCTACAGAGGTCAAGGGGTCAATCTCATGTGTAGCTGTTATGGTGGACGAAATGGAAAAATTAGGTAACAGAACTGAAATATGCAAATATGCTTTCTGTAGAAAGAAAGTGTAAGGGGAAGCCAATGACTCGCGCTCTCCTTGCAGCGCAGCTGGCATTCTGCCTGTGTGGAGCGAGGATGCAGCCAGCATTCTCATCTCCATGGTGACGGTGGGGAGGGGAGAACCCAGCCGCGCATGCCTCCTCAGCGTGGCCAGCGTCTTCCATCCCCTAGACAACGAGCAGCAGGGGAGCTGAGCACCGATAGGGATGAATTGGTGCTCAGCTGTATTGAGGTGCGTGATGCGAGGTGACTAATCAGTTGGGGCTATATAACAGGCGGCCTGCTGGCCACAGGTTGCATGTGAATGGTCTTACCACACTAGCTTTTGATATTGTGACTTCTGTGCTTCTGGACTTTGGCTTGTTTTGGACTTCGTTTCTGTGACTTCCCTGGAATTAACGCGACTTCTTGGCTTCTGACCTCGGCTGGTATCGGACTTTGTGATTGTTTGCTTATTATTTCCCTTGTACTGTTTTTACCTCTTGGTTCCTGACCTTGGATTTGGTATTTCCCTGTGTCTCTATGGTCCTCCTGGTATGGTCCTCCCTTGATTCTGGTCACGGTAGTTTTCTTCCTTAACCACCTCAGCTCCCCTAGCTTAAACCCCCTTAATGACCAGACCACTTTTTACAATTCTGCACTACACAACTTTCACGGTTTATTGCTCGGTCATACAATTTACCACCCAAATGAATTTTACCTTCTTTTCTACTCACTAATAGAGTTTTTATTTGGTGGTATTTCATTGCTGCTGACATTTTTACTTTTTTGATATTAATCAAAATTGACCCAAATTTTTGCAAAAAAAAAGAAATTTTTCACTTTCTGTTGTAACATTTTTCCAATAAAACTACATTTCTATGTAAATTGTTCTCAAAATGTATTGTTCTACATGTCTTTGATAAAAAAAAAGCAATAAGTGTATATTTATTGGTTTGCGCAAATGTTATAGCATTTACAAACTATGGTACAAAAATTTGAATTTCCACATTTTTGAGCAGCTCTGACTTTCTGAGCACCTGTCATGTTTCCTGAGGTTCTACAATGCCCAGACAGTAGAAACACCCCACAAATGACCCCATTTCGTAAAGTAGACACCCTAAGGTATTTGCTGATGGGCATAGTGAGTTCATGGAAGTTTTTATTTTTTGTCACAAGTTAGCGGAAAATGATTATTATTATTTTTTTATTTATTTTTTTCTTACAAAGTCTCATATTCCACTAACTTGTGACAAAAAATATCATTTTACATGAACTCGCCATGCTGCTCACGAAATACCTTGGGGTGTCTTCTTTCCAAAATAGGGTCACTTGTGGGGTATTTATACTGCCCTGGCATTTTAGGGGACCTAAAGCGTGAGAAGTAGTTTGGAATCCAAATGCGTAAAAAATGCCCTTTGAAATTGTAAAGATGCTCATTGGAATTTGGGCCCCTTTGCGCACCTAGACTGCAAAAAAGTTTCATACATGTGGTATCGCCGTACTCAGGAGAAGTAGAGCAATGTGTTTTAGGTTGTCTTTTTACATATACCCATGCTGGGTGAGAGAAATATCTCTGTAAAAGACAACTTTTCCCATTTCTTTATACAAAGTTGTCATTTTACAGAGATATTTCTCTCACCCAGCATGGGTATATGTAAAAATACACCCCAAAACGCATTGCCCTACTTCTCCTGAGTACGGCAATACCACATGTGTGACATTTTTTTGCAGCCCAGGTGCACAAAGGGGCCCAAATTCAAATGAGTATCTTTAGGATTTCACAGGGTAATTTTTTTTACGCATTTGGATTTAAAATTACTTCTCACGCTTTAGGGCCCCTAAAATGCCAGGGCAGTATAAATACCCCACAAGTGACCCCATTTTGGAAAGAAGACACCCCAAGGTATTCCGTGAGGGGCATGGCGAGTTCCTAGAATATTTGTTTTTTTGGCACAAGTTAGCGGAAAATGATATATATTTTTTCTTTTATTTTTTTCTTACAAAGTCTCATAATCCACTAACTTGTGACAAAAAACAAAATTTTACATGAACTCACAATGCCCCTCACAAAATACCTTGGGGTGTATTCTTTCCAAAATGGGGTCACTTGTGGGGTATTTATACTGCCCTGGCATTTTAGGGGACCTAAAGCGTGAGAAGTAGTTTGGAATCCAAATGCGTAAGAAATGACCTGTGAAATCATAAAGATGCTCATTGGAATTTGGGCCTCTTTGCGCACCTAGGCTGCAAAAAAGTGTCACACATGTGGTATCGCCATACTCAGGAGAAGTAGGGCAATGTGTTTTGGGGTGTATTTTTACATATACCCATGCTGGGTGAGATAAATATCTCTGTAAAAGACAACTTTTCCCATTTTTTTATACAAAGTTGTCATTTTACTGAGATATTTCTCTCACCCAGCATGGGTATATGTAAAAATACAACCCAAAACACATTGCCCTAAATCTCCTGAGTATGGCGATACCACATGTGTGACACTTTTTTGCACCCTAGGTGCGCAAAGGGGACCAAATTCCAATGAGCATCTTTACGATTTCACAGGTCATTTCTTACGCATTTGGATTCCAAACTACTTCTCACGCTTTAGGTCCCCTAAAATGCCAGGGCAGTATAAATACCCCACAAGTGACCCCATTTTGGAAAGAATACACCCCAAGGTATTTTGTGAGGGGCATTGTGAGTTCATGTAAAATTTTGTTTTTTGTCACAAGTTAGTGGATTATGAGACTTTGTAAGAAAAAAATAAAAGAAAAAATATATATCATTTTCCGCTAACTTGTGCCAAAAAAACAAATATTCTAGGAACTCGCCATGCCCCTCACGGAAAACCTTGGGGTGTCTTCTGGAGTGCCTTTTAGGAGGGCATTTTTAGACATTTGGATTCCAGACTACTTCTCACGCTTTAGGGCCCCTAAAATGCCAAGGCAGTATAAATACCCCACATGTGACTCCATTTTGGAAAGAAGACACCCCAAGGTATTCCGTGAGGGGCATGGCAAGTTCATAGAAGATTTATTTTTTTTTGGCACAAGTTAGCGGAAATTTTTTTATTTTATTTTTTCTCACAAAGTCTTCCTTTCCGCTAACTTGGGACAAAAAGTTCAATCTTTCATGGACTCAATATGCCCCTCAGCCAATACCTTGGGTTGTCTTCTTTCCAATATGGGGTCATTTGTGGGGTGTTTGTACTGCCCTGGTATTTGAGGATCTCCGCAATCATTACATGTATGGCCAGCATTAGGAGTTTCTGCTATTCTCCTTATATTGAGCATACGGGTAATGAGATGCTTTTTTCCGTTCAGCCTCTGGGCTGAAAGAAAAAATGAACGGCACAGATTTCTTCATTCGCATTGATAAATGTGGATGAAAAAATCTCTGCACAAAAATGTGCACAAAAAAAAAGAGGGGAAAGGCGTCTGCCAGGACATAGGAGCTCTGCCCAACATCCAAACCCACTCAGCCCGTATGCCATGGCAAAGCCGATTTCTCCATTCACATCAATCGATGTGGATGAATAAATCATTGCCGGAAATTTTTTTTTTTTATAAATATGAACACCGCCCCTCAGCTCATAAGCCTCGGCAAATGTATCTTTTTTTCTGCAGAGGAGAAATCTGATCTTGCAGCGCCGCGTACACCGACTTTTGTGTAATCTGACAGCAGCGCAATGCTTCTGTCAGAATGCACATCAGTGCTGCAGCTGTTTGATCGGTTGGTCCACCTAGAAGGTAAAAAAAAAAGAACAGGCCGCAACGCAATAAATTTATTAACATTAACTTTATATAACATTTGAAACAGAACATTAACTTTTATAAACTTTATTGAACTTTTGGAACATTAACTTTTTTGCTTACCTGTGATTTTTTATTTTTTTTACCTTTATGGGACAAACCTCTCCTTCCCCATGGGACAATGTGCAAAGTGCAAATCGCCCAGAGATGTGGCGAAGTACATTATGCACTTTGTCCCAGGTGAAAGGAGAGGTTTGCAGCAGCTCTGTGTGAAAGGGCTCTAAGACCCCTGTGTGCCTGTCCTGTGTCACGCAATCCCTATACTAATAGTATACCTGTGTGTGGTACTTCCAGAAACACTCCCCTAAGCTTAGGGCAGGGTGGTCAGGCCAGTCAGGACAGAAATAGCGGGTGTCACGCCTTACTCTACTCCTGCTACAGACACATTTTTTTCGGGGTGGAGCTTGGTTTGATGTACCAGCAACGACATTGGGGAAATGTCGCTCATGTAGACGGCTCACTACACTGGTGGTTGGGGCCGCGGAACCTCCTGGATACAGGAGGTTCTCGATGATCTTTTCCTGAAATTTGAGGAAGGATCTTGTTCTCCCAGCCTTAGGCCTCATGCACACGACCGGTGTGTGCATCCGTGGCCGTTGTGCCATTTTCCGTTTTTTTTTCGCGGACCCATTGACTTTCAATGGGTCCGTAGAAAAATCGGAAAATGCACTGTTTTGCAGCCGAGACCGTGATCCGTGTATCCTATCTGTCAAAAAAATATGACCTGTCCTATTTTTTTGACGGACAACGGTTCACGGACGCATTCAAGTCAATGGGTCCGTGAAAGAACACGGATGCACACAAGATTGGCATCCGTGTCCGTGAGCCGTCTGCATAAAAGCTTTTTCAGATCTAAGTTTTCACTTCGTGAAAACTCATATCCGACAGTATATTCTAACACAGAGGTGTTCCCATGGTGATGGGGACGCTTCTGGTTAGAATACACTACAAACTGTGTACAAGACTGCCCCCTGCTGCCTGGCAGCACCCGATCTCTTACAGGGGGCCGTGATCAGCACAATTAACCCCTTCAGGTGCGGCACCTGAAGGGGTTAATTGTACTATCATATCCCCCTGTAAGAGATCCGGGGCTGCCAGGCAGCAGGGGGCAGACCCCCCCCCATCCCCAGTATGAATATCATTGGTGGCCAGTGCGGCCCCCCCCCTCCCTCCCTCTATTGTAATAATTTGTTGGTGGCACAGTGTGCGCCCCGCCCCCCTTCCTCCCTCTATTGTAATAATTCGTTGGTGGCACGGTGTGTGCCCCCCATCGGCCCCCCTCCCTCTATAGCATTCATAACATTGGTGGCCAGTGTGCGGCCTCCCATCCCCCCCCCCGATCATTGGTGGCAGCGGAGTTCCGATCGGAGTCCCAGTTTAATCGCTGGGGCTCCGATCGATAACCATGGCAACCAGGACGCTACTGCAGACCTGGTTGCCATGGTTACTTAGCAATAGTACAATAGTAGAAGATTCATACTTACCTGCTGGCTGCTGCGATGTCTGTGTCCGGCCGGGAGCTCCACCTACTGGTAAGTGACAGGTCTGTGCGGCGCATTGCTAAATGAACTGTCACTTACCAGTAGGAGGAGCTCCCGGCCGGACACAGACATCGCAGCTCGCAGGTAAGTATGAATCTTCTACTATTGTACTATTGCTAAGTAACCATGGCAACCAGGGCTGCAGTAGCGTCCTGGTTGCCATGGTTACCGGTCGGAGCCCCAGCTATTAAACTGGGACTCCGATCGGAACTCCGCTGCCACCAATGATCAGGGGGGGGAGATGGGAGGCCGCACACTGGCCACCAATGTTGTTAATGCCATAGAGGGAGGGGGGCCGATGGGGGGCGCACACTGCCAGGACATAGGAGCTCTGCCCAACATCCAAACCCACTCAGCCCGTATGCCATGGCAAAGCCGATTTCTCCATTCACATCAATCGATGTGGATGAATAAATCATTGCCGGAAATTTTTTTTTTTTATAAATATGAACACCGCCCCTCAGCTCATAAGCCTCGGCAAATGTATCTTTTTTTCTGTAGAGGAGAAATCTGATCTTGCAGCGCCGCGTACACCGACTTTTGTGTAATCTGACAGCAGCGCAATGCTTCTGTCAGAATGCACATCAGTGCTGCAGCTGGTTGATCGGTTGGTCCACCTAGAAGGTAAAAAAAAAAAAAACAGGCCGCAACGCAATAAATTTATTAACATTAACTTTATATAACATTTGAAACAGAACATTAACTTTTATAAACTTTATTGAACTTTTGGAACATTAACTTTTTTGCTTACCTGTGATTTTTTATTTTTTTTACCTTTATGGGACAAACCTCTCCTTCCCCATGGGACAATGTGCAAAGTGCAAATCGCCCAGAGATGTGGCGAAGTACATTATGCACTTTGTCCCAGGTGAAAGGAGAGGTTTGCAGCAGCTCTGTGTGAAAGGGCTCTAAGACCCCTGTGTGCCTGTCCTGTGTCACGCAATCCCTATACTAATAGTATACCTGTGTGTGGTACTTCCAGAAACACTCCCCTAAGCTTAGGGCAGGGTGGTCAGGGCAGTCAGGACAGAAATAGCGGGTGTCACGCCTTACTCTACTCCTGCTACAGACACATTTTTTTCGGGGTGGAGCTTGGTTTGATGTACCAGCAACGACATTGGGGAAATGTTGCTCATGTAGACGGCTCACTACACTGGTGGTTGGGGGCGCGGAACCTCCTGGATACAGGAGGTTCTCGATGATCTTTTCCTGAAATTTGAGGAAGGATCTTGTTCTCCCAGCCTTAGGCCTCATGCACACGACCGGTGTGTGCATCCGTGGCCGTTGTGGCATTTTCCGTTTTTTTTTTCGCGGACCCATTGACTTTCAATGGGTCCGTAGAAAAATCGGAAAATGCACTGTTTTGCAGCCGAGACCGTGATCCGTGTATCCTGTCCGTCAAAAAAATATGACCTGTCCTATTTTTTTGACGGACAACGGTTCACGGACGCATTCAAGTCAATGGGTCCGTGAAAGAACACGGATGCACACAAGATTGGCATCCGTGTCCGTGATCCGTCTGCATAAAAGCTTTTTCAGATCTAAGTTTTCACTTCGTGAAAACTCATATCCGACAGTATATTCTAACACAGAGGTGTTCCCATGGTGATGGGGACGCTTCTGGTTAGAATACACTACAAACTGTGTACAAGACTGCCCCCTGCTGCCTGGCAGCACCCGATCTCTTACAGGGGGCCGTGATCAGCACAATTAACCCCTTCAGGTGCGGCACCTGAAGGGGTTAATTGTACTATCATATCCCCCTGTAAGAGATCCGGGGCTGCCAGGCAGCAGGGGGCAGACCCCCCCCTCCCCAGTTTGAATATCATTGGTGGCCAGTGCGGCCCCCCCCCTCCCTCCCTCTATTGTAATAATTTGTTGGTGGCACAGTGTGCGCCCCGCCCCCCTTCCTCCCTCTATTGTAATAATTCGTTGGTGGCACGGTGTGTGCCCCCCATCGGCCCCCCTCCCTCTATAGCATTAATAACATTGGTGGCCAGTGTGCGGCCTCCCATCCCCCCCCCCCCCGATCATTGGTGGCAGCGGAGTTCCGATCGGAGTCCCAGTTTAATCGCTAGGGCTCCGATCGGTAACCATGGCAACCAGGACGCTACTGCAGACCTGGTTGCCATGGTTACTTAGCAATAGTACAATAGTAGAAGATTCATACTTACCTGCTGGCTGCTGCGATGTCTGTGTCCGGCCGGGAGCTCCACCTACTGGTAAGTGACAGGTCTGTGCGGCGCATTGCTAAATGAACTGTCACTTACCAGTAGGAGGAGCTCCCGGCCGGACACAGACATCGCAGCTCGCAGGTAAGTATGAATCTTCTACTATTGTACTATTGCTAAGTAACCATGGCAACCAGGGCTGCAGTAGCGTCCTGGTTGCCATGGTTACCGATCGGAGCCCCAGCTATTAAACTGGGACTCCGATCGGAACTCCGCTGCCACCAATGATCAGGGGGGGGGAGATGGGAGGCCGCACACTGGCCACCAATGTTGTTAATGCTATAGAGGGAGGGGGGCCGATGGGGGGCGCACACTGTGCCACCAACAAATTATTACAATAGAGGGAGGGAGGGGGGGGCCGGGGGGGCGCACACTGTGCCACCAACGAATTATTACAATAGAGGGAGGGAGGGGGGGCGCACACTGTGCCACCAACAAATTATTACAATAGAGGGAGGGCCGATGGGGGGCGCACACTGTGCCACCAACGAATTATTACAATAGAGGGAGGAAGGGGGGGGGCCGCACACTTTTTTTTCATGTCCGTGGATCCTCCAAAAATCATGGAAGACCCACGGACGAAAATACGGTCACGGATCACGGACCTACGGACCCCGTTTTTGCGGACCGTGAAAAATTACTGTCATGTGCATGAGGCCTTACTGTAGAGAACAAAACTATTGTACATAGCCAATTGAATAAGGTATACAGACACCTTCTTATACCAGCGTCTGGTCCTGCGGGAGAGTAAATAAGGAGCCAACATCTGGTCATTGAAGTCCACCCCTCCCATGAGCGAATTATAGTTGTGGACACAGAGGGGTTTTTCAATGACTCCAGTTGCTCGTTCAATTTGGATTGTCGTGTCTGCGTGAATGAAGGAGAGCATGTAAACGTCACGCTTGTCTCTCCATTTCACCGCAAGCAGTTCTTCGTTACACAAGGCAGCCCTCTCCCCTCTTGCAATACGGGTGGTAATGAGCCGTTGGGGAAAGCCCCGGCGACTAGGTTGCGCGGTGCCACAGCAGCCAATCTGTTCTAGAAACAAATGCCTGAAGAGGGGCACACTTGTGTAGAAATTGTCCACATAAAGGTGGTACCCCTTGCCAAATAAGGGTGACACCAAGTCCCAGACTGTCTTCCCACTGCTCCCCAGATAGTCAGGGGAACCGACCGGCTCCAGGGTCTGATCTTTACCCTCATAGACTCGAAATTTGTGCGTATAGCCTGTGGCCCTTTCACAGAGCTTATACAATTTGACCCCATACCGGGCGCGCTTGCTTGGGATGTATTGTTTGAAGAAGCCAAGGCGCCCGGTAAAATGTATCAGGGACTCGTCTATGCAGATGTTTTGCTCAGGGGTATCCAAATCTGCAAATTTAGTGTTAAAGTGGTCTATGAGGGTCTGAATTTTGTGGAGCCGGTCAAAAGATGGGTGGCCTCTGGGACGAGAGGTGCTATTATCACTAAAGTGCAAGAAACGCAGGATGGTCTCAAATCGTGTCCTGATCAAGGCAGCAGAGAACATGGCCATGTGATGAATTGGGTTCGTGGACCAATATGACCACAATTCATGCTTTTTTGTCATGCCCGTGTTGAGGAGAAGGCCCAGAAAAGTTTTACATTCGGAAAGACTGGGCATAAAAGCTTCCCAGGTTGGCGGCTATAAATTGAGTGGCATACTGGTTTGTTTCTGCCACGACTAAGTCAAAGAGCTCCGCAGTGAAGAACAGCTCAAAAAACCCCAGTGCCGATCCGATCTGAGCTGTCTCAACCCGAACTCCAGACTGGGCGGTGAAAGGGGGAACTACTGATGCGGCTGAAGTTGGGGGCTGCCAATCAGGGTTTGCCAGCACCTCAGGGACTCTAGGGGCTCTACGGGCCTGTCTGTGCCGGGCTGCGATGGGGGAATTACTGGACGTGCCACCGTACCAGCTTCAACTGCCCTTCTGGTGCTCGCCACTACAACTGCCCTTCTGGTGCTCGCCATGTTCTACGGCAGTGCTGGTACTAGGTCCAGGATGGGCTGCACTGCTGGTGTATGCCTCACCACGTAATCCGACAGCGCCAGCCCCACTCTGATGCCCTTGAAGCGGATCCTGTGCAACCTGTGGTCTAGCAACATGGGGCCGGGTACACCTGGTGGTATCAGGGACCTCAACCTCATCGTCCGAACTTTGGGTCAGACTGCCACTGCTTTCTACAGGTTCGTATTCTGACCCACCGGATTCGTCAGATGAGGGTTCCCATTTCTCATCCGACTGGGTCAGAAGCCTGTAGGCCTCTTCAGAAGAATAGCCCTTACTTGCCATTTGGTCAGCTAAATTTAGAGGGTATTCCCTGAGACTACCCAAGAAAAAAAGCAAGCCTGTCTTACAAATGGGAGGCTAGTGAAGTACAGGAAGCCACTGCGATTGATAAAAAATATTGAAACAGATTTTTTTATCGCCGCAGCGCTTGTGTAGTGATTGTGCAGTGATAAAAAAAAAATTGTCACTGCAGCGAGGCGGGCGTGGGTGAACGCACGTGTGAGCGACCGATCAGGCCTGATCGGGCAAACACTGCGTTTTGGGTGGAGGGTGAGCTAAGGTGACACTAATACTATTATAGATCTGACTGTGATCAGTTCTGATCACTTACAGATACTATAAAAGTCCCAATGCTGATTAGCGATACGCTAATCAGCGAATCAGTGACTGCGGTGCGGTGGGCTAGGCGCTAACTGAAGCTAACTACCTACCAAAGGGGCCTAAACTATCCTAAACCTAACAGTCAATACTGGTGGGAAAAAAAGTGACAGTTTACACTGATCACTTTTTTCCCTTTCACTAGTGATTGACAGGGGTGATCAAGGGGTTAATTGGGGTGATGGGGGGTGATCTGGGGCTAAATGTGTTGTGCTTGGTGTACTCACAGTGATGTGTGCTTTCTACTGGGACCAACCGACGAAAAGGAACCAGCAGAGAGCACAGAAGCCATTTAACACATTATATTTATAAATATAATGTGTTAAATGGCTTGTGATTCAATTTTTTAAAAGTTACCAACCTGCCAGCGTTGATCATTGGCTGGCAGGCTGGTGACGAACCTCTCCTGTGACTTTTCCAGGCCCGCACTGCGCATGTGCGGGCCGGCTATGCTCGTAGTCTAGCGTCTCGTGAGAGGACGTGCCCATGCGTCGAGGAGGAATAACCCGGCTGCCCACAGGATGCATTCCTGCGTTAGGCGGTCGGGAGGTGGTTAAGCCCCTACACGTATCTAAGTGAGGGACTGCTGCCTAGTTGCACACCGTCGGTTAGGATGGACCATGCAAGTAGGTAGGGAGAGAGGTGCGGGTGGAGTTCAGGGTTGCACTCATCCCTATCATACATGACAGAAGATACAGATCATATATCCACATGCTATGTACTGATCTATTGTTTCTCAGCTTCATAGGCACTTTGTATATGTTTTGATCAACATGTATAGGCCTGCTCACCATGTCAAGGTAGCTTATAATGAGTGAGTCCCTATTTCAATTTGGCGCTTGCATTTTTATCAAAACATACCGTATATGAAATGCCTTGTGTACATGTTTATTGATGCTGGGAAGCAATAGATCAATGCATTGTATGTGGATGTGCGAACTGTGTCTTTTTTCTATAGATTAGCTAATTAAATTATGATCAGGGAAGTATATGCAAGGTTTTACAGTAGACTTACTAGTGTTATGACTGACATGAGAAAAGTTACATATAGATATATATATATATATATATATATATATATATTCTTAGTGGGGTGGGAAAAAAAACTGGTAGCTTACCTTATGTTTAACTAAAAATGAAAACTTAACAATTTTTTATATTTCTGTCTACATAGCCGCATGAGGTGGATTTTTTTTGTGTGGGGAAAGCTGTAGTTTTTATGATAGAATAAAGAAATGCAGTACATTATCAGAAGAATAAATATTAAAAAAAATATACAGCACATAGCAAGACAATAAAATCTCTACAAAGTAAAAAGGCAGCATTCCACAAAAAGTCGACCCCCCCCCCCAATCCCATTAGTATTTCCCCAAGAGTCAGAATCAGCAGAAGTGGTGCTTAGTTTAATGATTAAGTACTTTCCAATAGTACTCTAAAAGTCAGTCATTATGTTCAAGAATCCAGGCATCAACTACAAAGCTCAGAAAATAACAAATTCTTCACACTACTGGTTGAATCCGATATTTTATTAGCTTTCTAGCCTGATGTAGTAGAATATTTTTTTCTTAAACAGGTGAGGTTTCCGAAAAAGACGATTAGGATGTTTTTACCATTACAGTATTCACTTTGCAGGATAAATATGTGCCATCACTAATTATGCTTATTTTACGTTTATTTTTTAGTTTTATTTGTAAAATTAACTTCATTCTTGCTTGTGTTGGCTCATCAGAAGGCTTGTAAATGTAAAGGGCTGTTCTCTTGCATGCGTATGGGAGGAGATGGCAGCAGTGATGGGGAGGTGTGTGTGTGTGTGTGTGTGGGAGGAAATGGCATTGGCACTTCTCTATCCTGGAGTTCTGAGGCAGCACTGGTGGCATAACGGGGTACAGAATGTGTAGAAAAATGTGGCATATGTGGCTGCACTAGGTATGGGCCACCAGGGACAGATTCCTATTATGATTAATAGTTTATGGGATGCATTTAGATTTTTGTCTCCTCCCCAAATAACCACTTTAAAACTGCAAATATCAGTAAAAAGGAAATAAATGTTACACTTAAAATCACAGAATGCTATGAAACAAATTAAATTAATGGAAATGTATATAAAATGTATATAAAATGATTCAAGTGTCCACTCCATATTAAATTTCTCCTACAAGATGCATTCAGGTTTACTGAATTGCAGCAAGTTAAGTGATAAAATGTGATGGTAGGTAGGGCTGCCATCAGGGCTATACTGGTGGTACTGCAGTTGGGGGCCCAGGTCCAGTCACCTCAGTCTTTGGCATTGGCAGCCTCCAGTACAGTGAATATTAGGCCTCTTTCACACAGGCGTTGCGGGTGCGTTGCGGGAAAAGATGCGGGCGCTTTGCGGGAAAATGCACAATTTTATCTGCGCTAGTGCAAAGTGTTTTAATGCGTTTTGCACGCGCATGAGAAAAATCTGCATGCTTAGTACCCAGACCGGAACTCGGACTTCTTCACAGAAGTTCAAGTTTGGGATCACTGTTGTGTAGATTTTATTATTTTCCCTTATAACATGATTCTTAATAGAGAATGCTAAGTAAATTAGGGATAGAGGGGTTAAAAAAAAAAATTTTTACTCGCGTCATCCACTTGTTCGTGCAGTCCGGCTCGTCTTATTTCTTCTTCTTTGAGGACCTGGGAGGAAAAGGACCTTTGGCGACGTCACTGCGCTCATCACATGGTCTATCACCATGGTGGAATATGTGGATGAGGTGAGTTTAATTATTATATATTTTTTTTTTTACCCCTCCATCCCTAATTTTCTATATCAAGAATGCTATTATTTTCCCTTATAACCATGTTATAAGGGAAAATAATAAAGATCGGTTCCCTATCCCGATCGTCACCTAGCAACCATGCATGAAAATCGCACCGCATCCGCACTTGCTTGCGGATGCTTGCGATTTTCACGCAGTCTCATTCACTTCTATGGGGCCTGAAAATCACTGCTCATCTGCATAGCCCCATTGAAATGAATGGGTCCGGATTTAGTGCGGGTGCAATGCGTTCACCTCACGCATTGCACCCCGCACGGAGTTCTCGCCCGTGTGAAAGGGGCCTTACTCATGCAGCAGGGCCCTTGTAATATTATGACTGACACACACACCCTGGTTTTTGTGACCAGGTATAGTCAAGATTATTACTGGTTGCAAAACACGGAGAGTGGTGTCAAATGTGTAGCATGTCGTGCTTCCAGGTGGCGACAAAAACTCAGCAGAAGTTTATTTTCTGAAAAGGAAGAAACAAACCAACCCATATGGCTGCAATGTTAAGGGAGTTTTAAATGTGGGCACAGCATTTGTACGTGTTGTCAGTTTATGTAGACTGGGCGAGTGATGCAGTCAACGGCAAATGGATGTGGTTTTCAAATAAAACAGTATATTAATTGCAACAATAGTTATATCGTCTACTGCATTACCTGCTCAGCCTGCAACCTACAATACAGGTTGCACCACCAATGAACTAAAAATCGCATCAGAAAGCATTTGTCAGATATACTGCATTATAAGGCAAGTGAACTCCGGGACTCATTTTGGATTTTTCAGTTAGGCACACAAGTACCAGTAGGGTTGAACAAAAGACATGACTTAATCTTGCATTATTAACTACTTTTTAATTCATGATTTTGCCTTGTTTTGTTGTACTTTGAGTTGTCATTTTTAAATTTGCATGTTGTACCCGTCTGCAGGTGTGCTTGCTCCGCCCCACCAATGTATATATGTTTGTATGTGAAGATCTGTGTCCTGTCATCTAGGGCCTTTGAAATTGTCTTCTAGCCAGTCACACCTTTAATACTTTTACCCATAATAAAAGTTAATAGAAATCAAAATCTTATGTGTTTGGCAAAATGGCCTGATTATATATATACACTGCTCAAAAAAATAAAGGGAACACAAAAATAACACATCCTAGATCTGGATTAATTAAATATTCTTCTGAAATACTTTGTTCTTTTCATAGTTGAATGTGCTGACAACAAAATCACACAAAAATTTAAAATTAGAAATTTTATTTTTCAACCCATGGAGGTCTGGATTTGGAGTCACACTCAAAATTAAAGTGGAAAAACACACTACAGGCTGATCCAACTTTGATGTAATGTCCTTAAAACAAGTCAAAATGAGGCTCAGTAGTGTGTGTGGCCTCCACGTGCCTGTATGACCTCCCCACAACGCCTGTGCATGCTTCTGATGAGGTCGCGGATGGTCTCCTGAGGGATCTCCTCCCAGACCTAGACTAAAGCATCTGCAAACTCCTGGACAGTCTGTGGTGCAATGTGACGTTTGTGGATAGAGCGAGACATTATGTCCCAGATGTGCTCAATTGGATTCAGGTCTGGGGAACGGGCGGGCCAGTCCATAGCATCAATGCCTTCGTCTTGCTGGAACTGCTGACACACTCCAGCCACATGAGGTCTAGCATTGTCTTGCATTAGGAGGAACCCAGGGCCAACCGCACCAGCATATGGTCTCACAAGGGGTCTGAGAATCTCATCTCGGTACCTAATGGTGGTCATGCTGGAGGATGTTGCAGGCAGCAGAATGTTCTCCACGACGTCTCCAGACTCTGTCACGTCTGTCACATGTGCTCAGTGTGAACCTGCTTTCATCTGTGAAGAGCACAGGGCGCCAGTGGCGAATTTGCCAATCTTGGTGTTCTCTGGCAAATGCCAAACGTCCGGCACGGTGTTGGGCTGTAAGCACAACCCCCACCTGTGGACATCGGGCCCTCATATCACCCTCATGGAGTCTGTTTCTGACCGTTTGAGCAGACACATGCAGATTTGTGGCCTGCTGGAGGTCATTTTGCAGGGCTCTGGCAGTGCTCCTCCTGTTCCTCCTTGCACAAAGGCGGAGGTAGCGGTCCTGATGCTGGGTTGTTGCCCTCCTACGGCCTCCTCCACGTCTTCTGATGTACTGGCCTGTCTCCTGGTAGCGCCTCCATGCTCTGGACACTACGCTGACAGACACAGCAAACCTTCTTGCGCCAGCTCGCATTGATGTGGCATCCTGGATAAGCTGCACTACCTGAGCCACTTGTGTGGGTTCTAGATTCCGTCTCATGCTACCACTAGAGTGAAAGCACTGCCAGCATTCAAAAGTGACCAAAACATCAGCCAGGAAGCATAGGAACTGAGAAGTGGTCTGTGGTCACCACCTGCAGAACCACTCCTTTATTGGGGATGTCTTGCTAATTGCCTATAATTTCCACCTGTTGTCTATCCCATTTGCACAACAGCATGTGAAATTGATTGTCACTCAGTGTTGCTTCCTAAGTGGACAGTTTGATTTCACAGAAGTGTGATTGACTTGGAGTTACATTGTGTTGTTTAAGTGTTCCCTTTATTTTTTTGAGCAGTGTACATATATATACTGTATATATAAAAAACAGCAAATACCGCAGCAGCACAGTCAGACAGTGTGCACTGGGTGCAATTCCTCACAGAGGTCGGCTTCTCCTCCAAGATATATACTTTTCAAAGAACAAGGCAGCACTTCCAGATTCCGGTGGCAGGGTGAAGACCCCAAAACTTTATTCCCAGCAATGTTTCGGCCTACTCAATGAGGCCTTTGTCAAGCTACACAACAGTGCAAAATACTGGGTATATATACCCACAACTCAGTGCAAACACAGTGTAATTAGTGAACTCACATGTTAGCAATAAAGTCACATGACTTCCAGCAATAACATCACATGATACTCAGTGCCAAATAAATACTAGTGATACATACTTATGCATGTCAAATGTAAAAGCCATATTTCTAGTGATTATACAGACAATCAGTATTATACAATACAGGTAGTATTTCCTATATAAATATCTATAGCCCTTAACTTCAAACAAAAGGGGCCAAGGATCTTATCTCATATGTATTATAAAAGTGCTCAGTGTGTAAGAGGTTAAAAACCTATTAAGAAAGATACAGCTGTATCCTATGACATTTAAAATAGTGTTGCATACCGCCAATGGATCTATCGTGGCCGCAAGTACTGGCGTCCCCATCTCTGCCATGCGCATGCGCCGGGCCAGACGTACCTCACCCTCCTCCCGACTACCACTACGCACCCACGCTCACACGCTCCCTGGAACGCTATATATTCTATATATATATATTATATATATATATATATATATGGTGGAGGTGAACACGTATTGCCTGTATAGGGCTCTGAATGGTGGGCATTTGTCCTTACCTGACCAGATAGTCTATAGATGCACCAAATGTATCATCCAGTATCAGCCTCTGTGATAAATTTGGTGCATCATTAGACTGTCTATTCTAAAAGTTTACAATGTCTAAAGTCCCCTTTTTACATGAGGCAATTATGGGGAACAATCAATTCATTCCCAATTGCCTGCCCATCAGAGGACGTGAGAGCTGCATTTATATTCAGCAGTCACCTCCCCTGTATATGGACAGAGGATCACTGCTCCCCATACACATCATTGTTTAGACAGCATGATCTGCTGCCCGGAATTAATAATTTTTGTATCCACATCAGCAATGCTTTCACTCGATTTAAAAGCGTTTGTTAGTAGATCAGCACCTTTACACAGGGCAATTATCGTGAATAAGCAATCCTAGGAATATTCCTTCCCAATAATTGCCCCAATCATTGACCCGTAAAGAAGGCCTTAAAGGGATTGTCTCACTTCAGCAAGTAGCATTTATCATGTAGAGAAAGTAAATACAAGCCACTTACTAATGTATTGTTATTATCCATATTGCTTCCTTTGCTGGCTTAATTCATTTTTTCATCACATTATACACTTCTCTTTTCCATGGTTGTGACCACCCTGCAATCTATAAGTGCTGGTCCTGCTTGCACACTATAGGAAAAAGTGTTGGTCTCTCTGGTGGCTGGGGCCGTGGGAGTGCACATAGGCTGGTGCTTTTTTGTGCAAGCAGGACCAGCACTGATGGATTCCAGAGTAGTCGTAACCATGGAAACAAGCAGTGTATAATGTGATTTAAAAAATGAATCAAGCCAGCAAAGTAAGCAATATGGACAATAACATACATAAGTAAATGCCTTGTTAGACAATCCCTTTAAGTATTTGACAATGTTAGCAAATCTGATCTACAATAGTGAGAGAAATTTGTGCTGCCCATAATTATTCATACCCCTGGCAAGTTTTGACTTAAAGTTACTTTTATTCAACCAGCAAGTAATTTTTTTGACGGGAAATGACATAGGTGTCTCCCAAAAGATAATAAGATGATATACAAACCGGATTCCCAAAAAGTTGGGACACTATACAAATCGTGAATAAAAACTGAATGCAATGATGTGGAGATGCCAACTTCTAATATTTTATTCAGAATAGAACATAAATCACGGAACAAAAGTTTAAACTGAGAAAATGTACCATTTTAAGGGAAAAATATGTTGAATCAGAATTTCATGCTATCAGCAAATCCCCAAAAAGTTGGGACAAGGCCATTTTCACCACTGTGTGGCATCTCCCCTTCTTCTTACAACACTCAACAGACGTCTGGGGACCGAGGAGACCAGTTTCTCAAGTTTAGAAATAGGAATGCTCTCCCATTCTTGTCTAATACAGGCCTTTAACTGTTCAATCGTCTTGGGCCTTCTTTGTTGCACCTTCCTCTTTATGATGCGCCAAATGTTCTCTATAGGTGAAAGATCTGGAGTGCAGACTGGCCATTTCAGTACCCGGATCCTTCTCCTACGCAGCCATGATGTTGTGATTGATGCAGAATGTGGTCTGGCATTATCTTGTTGAAAAATGCAGGGTCTTCCCTGAAAGAGATGACGTCTGGATGGGAGCATATGTTGTTCTAGAACCTGAATATATTTTTCTGCATTGATGGTGCCTTTCCAGACATGCAAGCTGCCCATGCCACACGCACTCATACAACCCCATACCATCAGAGATGCAGGCTTCTGAACTCAGCGTTGATAACAACTTGGGTTGTCCTTGTCCTCTTTGGTCCGGATGACATGGCGTCCCAGATTTCCAAAAAGAACTTCGAATCGTGACTCGTCTGACCACAGAACAGTCTTCCATTTTGCCACACTCCATTTTAAATGATCCCTGGCCCAGTGAAAACGCCTGAGCTTGTGGATCTTGCTTAGAAATGGCTTCTTCTTTGCACTGTAGAGTTTCAGCTGGCAACAGCGGATGGCAAGGTGGATTGTGTTCACTGACAATAATTTCTGGAAGTATTCCTGAGCCCATTCTGTGATTTCCTTTACAGTAGCATTCCTGTTTGTGGTGCAGTGTCGTTTAAGGGCCCGGAGATCACGGGCTTCCAGTATAGTTTTACAGCCTTGACCCTTACGCACAGAGATTGTTCCAGATTCTCTGAATCTTCGGATGATGTTATGCACAGTTGATGATGATAGATGCAAAGTCTTTGCAATTTTTCGCTGGGTAACACCTTTCTGATATTGCTCCACTATCTTTCTGCGCAACATTGTGGGAATTGGTGATCCTCTACCCATCTTGGCTTCTGAGAGACACTGCCACTCTGAGAAGCTCTTTTTATACCAAATCATGTTGCCAATTGACCAAATTAGTGTTAATTGGTCTTCCAGCTCTTCGTTATGCTCAAATTTACTTTTTCCAGCCTCTTATTGCTACTTGTCCCAACTTTTTGGGGATTTGTTGACACCGTGAAAATTTGAATCCACGTATTTTTCCTTTAAAATAATACATTTACTCGGATTAAACGTTTGATCTGTCATCTACGTTCTATTACAAATAAAATATTGACATTTGCCATCTCCACATCATTGCATTCAGTTTTTATTCACAATTTGTTTAGTGTCCCAACTTTTTTGGAATCCGGTTTGTACAAGAGGCATTATTGTGGGAAAAAAAAAAAATTCTCAGCTTTTATTTACATTTGAGCAAAAAATACAAGATGTTCCACACTGTGGAAAAACTCAGAGGACGTGGTTGGAAGCCAAAAGTGACACCTGTGCTGGCCAGGAGGATAGTTAGAGAGGTGAAAAAGAATCCAAGGATCACCACCAAGGCCATCCTGGTGAATCTGGACTCTGCTGGTGGCAATGTCTCAAAGCAGAGAATCCAACGGACACTGCACACTGCTGGATTCCACTTCTCCAGATAAGGCACTCTAAAGCTCGCTTGTCCTTTGCAAAAGCTCATCTGGACAAAGAAGAAGACTTCTGGTCTTCTATGCTATGGTCAGATGAAACAAAAATTGAATTGTTTGGTCACAATGATGTTTCCTTCATTTGGCGTAAAAAAGAAGACGCCTTCAACCCAAAGAACACCATCCCCACTGTCAAACATGGTGGTGGGAACCTAATGCTTTGGAGGTGTTTTTCAGCCAATGGACCTGGGAACCTAATCACAGTAAACGGCACCATGAAAAAAGAGCAATACATGAGGATTCTCAATGACAACATCAGGCAGTCTGCAGAGAAACTTGGCCTTGGGCACCAGTGGGCATTTCAGCATGACAATGACCCAAAACACACAGCAAGTGGTGAAGAAATGGTTAGCAGACAACAACATTAATGTTTTGAAGTGGCCCAGCCAGAGTACAGACTTGAATCCAATTGAGAATCTTTGGAGGGAGCTAAAGATCAGGGTGATGGCAAGAAGACCCTCCAACCTGAAAGATTTGGAGCTCATTGCCAAAGATGAATGGGCAAAAATACCTGTGGAGACATGCAAAAAGCTGGTCTGCAATTATAAGAAGCGTTTGATTGCTGTGATAGCCAATAAAGGCTTTTCTATTGATTATTGAGAAGGCAATAATGCTTCTTGTACATCGTCTTATTATCTTTTGGGAGACACCTATGTCATTTCCCGTCAAAAAATTACTTGCTGGTTGAATAAAAGTCAAAATTTGCCTGGGGTATGAATTATTATGGGCAGCACTGTATTAGTTTGATAGTCTGCTAAATGTATTTTAGATAATATTGTGTTGATTATGATTATTTTCCACAGGTGAAGTATTCTGTAATGCTGAACAATCCTGGGCGGAGGAAATGCTATTTGAACATAGAATAATTAAATACTGTAAGCCATTTTATTGACTTGGAGTGGTATTTTAAGCTCTTGTCACTGGGGTCACATTTTTATTATACTGGATCTAAGACATGTAAACAAATTAGTTGTTGATTTGCAATTGTGGCTTTAACCTTAGAGACATTTACATAGAGCAGGGACAATAATTACTCCACTACACTGTCTACAATTTACAAAATAATACTTTTTATGTGTTATGTGTTATGTGTAAGTGCATTTTTTGGTGATGCTTTGAAAACAAGTTGATTAGAAGCATAGCCTTGCTAATTAAAGTGCCTACTGTTTGACCTTGAAATCTAACATTCATATTTTTTTAGTATTCAGAATTATACCGTAGTAAAAATCTACCATTTGCTTCCCTAAGCATACAAAATCTTCTCATAAAATAAATATTATTGAAAAATAGGCATAATGCAGGCCCCATGAACATAGAAGAGTGGTTACATCAGCAGACAGAGTGGATTAGGGTTTCTACTTTTGCTGTGTACATTAAGGCACATGCCATATGTGCACCATAATTAGTGAATTTTTGTGCTTCTTGCGTCTTTTCTAAAGTGGGAAGAAAAGGAGGAATGGCATAATGGGAGGGACAGAGGCTCCACAGCTTATTAGATTTACTATATTTTAGACCAGAAACTGGTGTAATTCACTGTATATTTTGTCAAAACCAACCACCAGCTGACATAGATTTGGGCTGCTGGCACATGGAGTGCCTCTTAGAAATTAAGCGCATCTCACTCCAGTGTACAGGAGTGCAAGACTGGATAGGAAATGCCAGTCTTGATAAATCCCTCCCGGAGCCTCTATGTTGCTGTACTTAAGAGTAATAGGCTCTCCATATGCGGCTGTATGGGTCCTCCAGATGAAGAAATGCTTCTAGAGTAGAATAGCATAATTATATGACATCCAATGGAACATGACCCAATTTCTTTTTTCTCCGATTCCATATGGATCTAAGAGAAAAATTCTCTGTATCACATTAAAGGCCTACTAATATATATTATAATCCAACAGACATCTATGAGAGCTATATTAATGCCTCCTGCAACTCAGACATTGTACAGTGCAATAATACATCTATGTACACTATTCAGACTGGAGTCCAGCTTCAAACTGCATAGAGTGAACCAGCTACAATTGTGCAGATGAAAAGTGAGGGGGCTCTGATGTGCCAGTCTAAGGCGGCCAATTTATGGCTGAGCATCTTCCTCCAGTATAGTGACAGTAAGACAAGTAAAGGGTGTATTACTTGGGCAGATTTTCCTATGAACGCTCATCAGTAGGGATGAGCGAACTCGAACTGTATAGTTCGGGTTCGTACCGAATTTTGGGGTGTCCGTGACACGGACCCGAACCCGGACATTTTCGTAAAAGTCCGGGTTCGGGTTCGGTGTTCGTCGCTTTCTTCGCGCTTTTGTGACGCTTTCTTGGCGCTTTTTGAAAGGCTGCAAAGCAGCCAATCAACAAGCGTCATACTACTTGCCCCAAGAGGCCATCACAGCCATGCCTACTATTGGCATGGCTGTGATTGGCCAGAGCACCATGTGACCCAGCCTCTATTTAAGCTGGAGTCACATAGCGCCGCCCGTCACTCTGCTCTGATTAGCGTAGGGAGAGGTTGCGGCTGCGACAGTAGGGCGAGATTAGGCAGATTAACTCCTCCAAAGGACTTGATTAACTGATCGATCTGCAGCTGTGGATCATTGAGCTGCTGATCCTCAATTGCTCACTGTTTTTAGGCTGCACAGACCGTTTGTCAGTCTCATTTTTCTGGGGTGATCGGCGGCCATTTTGTGTCTTGTGGTGCGCCAGCACAAGCTGCGACCAAGTGCATTTAACCCTCAATGGTGTGGTTGTTTTTTGGCTAAAGCCTACATCAGGGTGAAGCTGTCACACCAAGTGCATTTAACCAGCAATAGTCTGTTCATTTTTTGGCCATATACAAAATCAGGGGCAAGCTGCGCCTGTCACCAAGTGCATTTAACCCTCAATGGTGTGGTTGTTTTTTGGCTAAAGCCTACATCAGGGTGAAGCTGTCACACCAAGTGCATTTAACCAGCAATAGTCTGTTCATTTTTTGGCCATATACAAAATCAGGGGCAAGCTGCGCCTGTCACCAAGTGCATTTAACCCTCAATGGTGTGGTTGTTTTTTGGCTAAAGCCTACATCAGGGTGAAGCTGTCACACCAAGTGCATTTAACCAGCAATAGTCTGTTCATTTTTTGGCCATATACAAAATCAGGGGCAAGCTGCGCCTGTCACCAAGTGCATTTAACCCTCAATGGTGTGGTTGTTTTTTGGCTAAAGCCTACATCAGGGTGAAGCTGTCACACCAAGTGCATTTAACCAGCAATAGTCTGTTCATTTTTTGGCCATATCCCAGTCTAATTCTGTCACTAAATCCATACCGGTCACCCAGCGCCTAAATACTAGGCCTCAAATTTATATCCAGCTAAATCTGTCCCTAGTGCTGTAGCTGGGCGAGTTATTTAGTGTCCGTTCAAGCACATTTCTTGTTCTGGGTTGAAATACAATTCCCAATTTAGCAATTTCATAATTTAGTGGTTCCTGCTATATCAGAGCTCTTTGAAATCTATCCCAAAAAGGGTATATAATATTGAAGGTGCACATAGGGTCATTCAGAGTAACTTCACACACACCCGCTACTGTGTATTTCCAAGTCTAATTCTGTCACTAAATCCATACCGGTGACCCAGCGCCTAAATACTAGGCCTCAAATTTAATTCCCTCTAAATCTCTCGTTACCCACCGCTGTACTGTTGTTGCTGGGCAAGATATTTAGTGTCCGTCAAAGCACATTTTTTGTTCTGGGTTGAAGTACAATTCCCAATTTAGCAATTTCATAATTTAGTGGTTTCTGCTATATCAGAGCTATTTGAAATCTATCCCAAAAAGGGTATATAATATTGAAGGTGCACATAGGGTCATTCAGAATAACTTCACACACACCCGCTACTGTGTATTTCCAAGTCTAATTCTGTCACTAAACCCATACCTGTCACCCAGCGCCTAAATACTAGGCCTCAAATTTAAATCCCTCTAAATCTCTCGTTACCGTTGTCCTGTTGTAGCTGGGAAAGTTATTTAGTGCCCGTCAAAGCAAATTTTTTGTTCTGGGTTGAAGTACAATTCCCAATTTAGCAATTTCATAATTTAGTGGTTCCTGCTATATCAGAGCTATTTGAAATCTATCCCAAAAAGGGTATATAATATTGAAGGTGCACATAGGGTCATTCAGAATAACTTCACACACACCCGCTACTGTGTATTTCCAAGTCTAATTCTGTCACTAAATCCATACCGGTGACCCAGCGCCTAAATACTAGGCCTCAAATTTAATTCCCTCTAAATCTCTCGTTACCCACCGCTGTACTGTTGTTGCTGGGCAAGATATTTAGTGTCCGTCAAAGCACATTTTTTGTTCTGGGTTGAAGTACAATTCCCAATTTAGCAATTTCATAATTTAGTGGTTTCTGCTATATCAGAGCTATTTGAAATCTATCCCTAAAAGGGTATATAATATTGAAGGTGCACATAGGGTCATTCAGAATAACTTCACACACACCCGCTACTGTGTATTTCCAAGTCTAATTCTGTCACTAAACCCATACCTGTCACCCAGCGCCTAAATACTAGGCCTCAAATTTAAATCCCTCTAAATCTCTCGTTACCGTTGTCCTGTTGTAGCTGGGAAAGTTATTTAGTGCCCGTCAAAGCACATTTTTTGTTCTGGGTTGAAGTACAATTCCCAATTTAGCAATTTCATAATTTAGTGGTTCCTGCTATATCAGAGCTATTTGAAATCTATCCCAAAAAGGGTATATAATATTGAAGGTGCACATTGGGTCATTCAGAATAACTTCACACACACGCTTCTGTGCATTTCCAAGTCTAATTCTGTCACTAAATCCATACCGGTGACCCAGCGCCTAAATACTAGGCCTCAAATTTAATTCCCTCTAAATCTCTCGTTACCCACCGCTGTACTGTTGTTGCTGGGCAAGATATTTAGTGTCCGTCAAAGCACATTTTTTGTTCTGGGTTGAAGTACAATTCCCAATTTAGCAATTTCATAATTTAGTGGTTTCTGCTATATCAGAGCTATTTGAAATCTATCCCTAAAAGGGTATATAATATTGAAGGTGCACATAGGGTCATTCAGAATAACTTCACACACACCCGCTACTGTGTATTTCCAAGTCTAATTCTGTCACTAAATCCATACCGGTGACCCAGCGCCTAAATACTAGGCCTCAAATTTAATTCCCTCTAAATCTCTCGTTACCCACCGTTGTACTGTTGTTGCTGGGCAAGATATTTAGTGTCCGTCAAAGCACATTTTTTGTTCTGGGTTGAAGTACAATTCCCAATTTAGCAATTTCATAATTTAGTGGTTTCTGCTATATCAGAGCTATTTGAAATCTATCCCTAAAAGGGTATATAATATTCAAGGTGCACATTGGGTCATTCAGAATAACTTCACACACACACGCTTCTGTGCATTTCCAAGTCTAATTCTGTCACTAAATCCATACCGGTCACCCAGCGCCTAAATACTAGGCCTCAAATTTATATCCCGCTGAATTTGAATACAATACATTGGGCCAAATAATATATTTGTTGTTGTGGTGAACCATAACAATGAGAAAAACATCTAGTAAGGGACGCGGACGTGGACATGGTCGTGGTGGTGTTAGTGGACCCTCTGGTGCTGGGAGAGGACGTGGCCGTTCTGCCACATCCACACGTCCTAGTGTACCAACTACTTCAGGTCCCAGTAGCCGCCAGAATTTACAGCGATATATGGTGGGGCCCAATGCCGTTCTAAGGATGGTAAGGCCTGAGCAGGTACAGGCATTAGTCAATTGGGTGGCCGACAGTGGATCCAGCACGTTCACATTATCTCCCACCCAGTCTTCTGCAGAAAGCGCACAGACGGCGCCTGAAAACCAACCCCATCAGTCTGTCACATCACCCCCATGCATACCAGGGAAACTGTCTCAGCCTCAAGTTATGCAGCAGTCTCTTATGCTGTTTGAAGACTCCGCTGGCAGGGTTTCCCAAGGGCATCCACCTAGCCCTTCCCCAGCGGTGAAAGACATAGAATGCACTGACGCACAACCACTTATGTTTCCTGATGATGAGGACATGGGAATACCACCTCAGCATGTCTCTGATGATGACGAAACACAGGTGCCAACTGCTGCGTCTTTCTGCAGTGTGCAGACTGAACAGGAGGTCAGGGATCAAGACTGGGTGGAAGACGATGCAGGGGACGATGAGGTCCTAGACCCCACATGGAATGAAGGTCGTGCCACTGACTTTCACAGTTCGGAGGAAGAGGCAGTGGTGAGACCGAGCCAACAGCGTAGCAAAAGAGGGAGCAGTGGGCAAAAGCAGAACACCCGCCGCCAAGAGACTCCGCCTGCTACTGACCGCCGCCATCTGGGACCGAGCACCCCAAAGGCAGCTTCAAGGAGTTCCCTGGCATGGCACTTCTTCAAACAATGTGCTGACGACAAGACCCGAGTGGTTTGCACGCTGTGCCATCAGAGCCTGAAGCGAGGCATTAACGTTCTGAACCTGAGCACAACCTGCATGACCAGGCACCTGCATGCAAAGCATGAACTGCAGTGGAGTAAACACCTTAAAACCAAGGAAGTCACTCAGGCTCCCCCTGCTACCTCTTCTGCTGCTGCCGCCTCGGCCTATTCTGCTGCTGCCGCCTCGGCCTCTTCCTCCGCCTCTGGAGGAACGTTGGCACCTGCCGCCCAGCAAACAGGGGATGTACCACCAACACCACCACCACCACCTCCGTCACCAAGCGTCTCAACCATGTCACACGCCAGCGTTCAGCTCTCCATCTCACAAACATTTGATAGAAAGCGTAAATTCCCACCTAGCCACCCTCGATCCCTGGCCCTGAATGCCAGCATTTCTAAACTACTGGCCTATGAAATGCTGTCATTTAGGCTGGTGGACACAGACAGCTTCAAACAGCTCATGTCGCTTGCTGTCCCACAGTATGTTGTTCCCAGCCGGCACTACTTCTCCAAGAGAGCCGTGCCTTCCCTGCACAACCAAGTATCCGATAAAATCAAGTGTGCACTGCGCAACGCCATCTGTAGCAAGGTCCACCTAACCACAGATACGTGGACCAGTAAGCACGGCCAGGGACGCTATATCTCCCTAACTGCACACTGGGTAAATGTAGTGGCAGCTGGGCCCCAGGCGGAGAGCTGTTTGGCGCACGTCCTTCCGCCGCCAAGGATCGCAGGGCAACATTCTTTGCCTCCTGTTGCCACCTCCTCCTTCTCGGCTTCCTCCTCCTCTTCTTCCACCTGCTCATCCAGTCAGCCACACACCTTCACCACCAACTTCAGCACAGCCCGGGGTAAACGTCAGCAGGCCATTCTGAAACTCATATGTTTGGGGGACAGGCCCCACACCGCACAGGAGTTGTGGCGGGGTATAGAACAACAGACCGACGAGTGGTTGCTGCCGGTGAGCCTCAAGCCCGGCCTGGTGGTGTGTGATAATGGGCGAAATCTCGTTGCAGCTCTGGGACTAGCCAATTTGACGCACATCCCTTGCTTGGCGCATGTGCTGAATTTGGTGGTGCAGAAGTTCATTCACAACTACCCCGACATGTCAGAGCTGCTGCATAAAGTGCGGGCCGTCTGTTCGCGCTTCCGGCGTTCACATCCTGCTGCTGCTCGCCTGTCTGCGCTACAGCGTAACTTCGGCCTTCCCGCTCACCGCCTCATATGCGACGTGCCCACCAGGTGGAACTCCACCTTGCACATGCTGGACAGACTGTGCGAGCAGCAGCAGGCCATAGTGGAGTTTCAGCTGCAGCACGCACGGGTCAGTCGCACTACAGAACAGCACCACTTCACCACCAATGACTGGGCCTCCATGCGAGACCTGTGTGCCCTGTTGCGCTGTTTCGAGTACTCCACCAACATGGCCAGTGGCGATGACACCGTTATCAGCGTTACAATACCACTTCTATGTCTCCTTGAGAAAACACTTAGGGCGATGATGGAACAGGAGGTGGCCCAGGAGGAGGAGGAGGAGGATGAGGAAGAGGGGTCATTTTTAGCACTTTCAGGCCAGTCTCTTCGAAGTGACTCAGAGGGAGGTTTTTTGCAACAGCAGAGGCCAGGTACAAATGTGGCCAGCCAGGGCCCACTACTGGAGGACGAGGAGGACGAGGATGAGGAGGAGGTGGAGGAGGATGAGGATGAAGCATGGTCACAGCGGGGTGGCACCCAACGCAGCTCGGGTCCATCACTGGTGCGTGGCTGGGGGGAAAGGCAGGACGATGACGATACGCCTCCCACAGAGGACAGCTTGTCCTTACCCCTGGGCAGCCTGGCACACATGAGCGACTACATGCTGCAGTGCCTGCGCAACGACAGCAGAGTTGCCCACATTTTAACCTGTGCGGACTACTGGGTTGCCACCCTGCTGGATCCACGCTACAAAGACAATGTGCCCACCTTACTTCCTGCACTGGAGCGTGATAGGAAGATGCGCGAGTACAAGCGCACGTTGGTAGACGCGCTACTGAGAGCATTCCCAAATGTCACAGGGGAACAAGTGGAAGCCCAAGGCCAAGGCAGAGGAGGAGCAAGAGGTCGCCAAGGCAGCTGTGTCACGGCCAGCTCCTCTGAGGGCAGGGTTAGCATGGCAGAGATGTGGAAAACTTTTGTCAACACGCCACAGCTAACTGCACCACCACCTGATACGCAACGTGTTAGCAGGAGGCAACATTTTACTAACATGGTGGAACAGTACGTGTGCACACCCCTCCACGTACTGACTGATGGTTCGGCCCCATTCAACTTCTGGGTCTCTAAATTGTCCACGTGGCCAGAGCTAGCCTTTTATGCCTTGGAGGTGCTGGCCTGCCCGGCAGCCAGCGTTTTGTCTGAACGTGTATTCAGCACGGCAGGGGGCGTCATTACAGACAAACGCAGCCGCCTGTCTACAGCCAATGTGGACAAGCTGACGTTCATAAAAATGAACCAGGCATGGATCCCACAGGACCTGTCCGTCCCTTGTCCAGATTAGACATTAACTACCTCCCCATAACCATATATTATTGGACTCCAGGGCACTTCCTCATTCAATCCTATTTTTATTTTCATTTTACCATTATATTGCGATGCTACCCAAAGTTGAATGAACCTCTCCTCTGCCTGTGTGCTAGGCCTAAATATATGCCAATGGACTGTTGCAGTGGT
The DNA here is from genome assembly GCF_014858855.1 of Bufo gargarizans. Classification (NCBI taxonomy): domain Eukaryota; kingdom Metazoa; phylum Chordata; class Amphibia; order Anura; family Bufonidae; genus Bufo; species Bufo gargarizans. Next base: position 609,953,310 of record NC_058080.1, on the reverse strand, counting down.
GGCTGACATGAAGCCTGATTCTCTGCTATGACATGCAGACTAATTCTCTGCTGACATGAAGCCAGATTGTCTGTTACGGGACCTCTCTCCTCTGCCTGGGTGCTGGGCCTAAATTTATGACAATGGACTGTTGCAGTGGTGGCTGACGTGAAGCCTGATTCTCTGCTATGACATGCAGACTGATTCTCTGCTGTCATGAAGCCAGATTGTCTGTTACGGGACCTTTCTCCTCTACCTGGGTTCTGGGCCTAAATTTATGAAAATTGACTCTTACAGTGGTGGGTGACGTGAAGCCTGATTCTCTGCTATGATATGAAGACTGATTCTCTGCTGACATGAAGCCAGATTGTCTGTTACGGGACCTTTCTCCTCTGCCTGGGTTCTGGGCCTAAATTTATGAAAATTGACTCTTACAGTGGTGGGTGACGTGAAGCCTGATTCTCTGCTATGATATGAAGACTGATTCTCTGCTGACATGAAGCCAGATTGTCTGTTACGGGACCTTTCTCCTCTGCCTGGGTTCTGGGCCTAAATTTATGAAAATTGACTCTTACAGTGGTGGGTGACGTGAAGCCTGATTCTCTGCTATGATATGAAGACTGATTCTCTGCTGACATGAAGCCAGATTGTCTGTTACGGGACCTTTCTCCTCTGCCTGGGTTCTGGGCCTAAATTTATGAAAATTGACTCTTACAGTGGTGGGTGACGTGAAGCCTGATTCTCTGCTATGATATGAAGACTGATTCTCTGCTGACATGAAGCCAGATTGTCTGTTACGGGACCTTTCTCCTCTGCCTGGGTTCTGGGCCTAAATTTATGAAAATTGACTCTTACAGTGGTGGGTGACGTGAAGCCTGATTCTCTGCTATGATATGAAGACTGATTCTCTGCTGACATGAAGCCAGATTGTCTGTTACGGGACCTTTCTCCTCTGCCTGGGTTCTGGGCCTAAATTTATGAAAATTGACTCTTACAGTGGTGGGTGACGTGAAGCCTGATTCTCTGCTATGATATGAAGACTGATTCTCTGCTGACATGAAGCCAGATTGTCTGTTACGGGACCTCTCTCCTCTGCCTGGGTGCTGGGCCTAAATATATGCCAATGGACTGTTGCAGTGGTGGCTGACGTGAAGCCTCATTCTCTGCTATGACATGCAGACTGATTCTCTGCTGACATGAAGCCAGATTCTCTGTTACGGGACCTCTCTCCTCTGCCTGTGTGTGTGCTGGGCCTAAATATATGCCAATGGACTGTTGCAGTGGTGGCTGACGTGAAGCCTCATTCTCTGCTATGACATGCAGACTAATTCTCTGCTGACATGAAGACAGATTCTCTGTTACGGGACCTCCCTCCTCTGCCTGGGTGCTGGGCCTAAATATATGCCAATGGACTGTTGCAGTGGTGGCTGACGTGAAGCCTCATTCTCTGCTATGACATGCAGACTGATTCTCTGCTGACATGAAGCCAGATTCTCTGTTACGGGACCTCTCTCCTCTGCCTGTGTGTGTGCTGGGCCTAAATATATGCCAATGGACTGTTGCAGTGGTGGCTGACGTGAAGCCTCATTCTCTGCTATGACATGCAGACTGATTCTCTGCTGACATGAAGCCAGATTCTCTGTTACGGGACCTCTCTCCTCTGCCTGTGTGTGTGCTGGGCCTAAATATATGCCAATGGACTGTTGCAGTGGTGGCTGACGTGAAGCCTCATTCTCTGCTATGACATGCAGACTAATTCTCTGCTGACATGAAGACAGATTCTCTGTTACGGGACCTCCCTCCTCTGCCTGGGTGCTGGGCCTAAATATATGCCAATGGACTGTTGCAGTGGTGGCTGACGTGAAGCCTCATTCTCTGCTATGACATGCAGACTAATTCTCTGCTGACATGAAGACAGATTCTCTGTTACGGGACCTCTCTCCTCTGCCTGGGTGCCGGGGCCTAAATATCTGAGAATGGACTGTTCCAGTGGTGGGTGACGGGAAGCCAGATTCTCTGCTATGGAACCTCTCTCCAATTGATTTTGGTTAATTTTTATTTATTTAATTTTTATTTTAATTCATTTCCCTATCCACATTTGTTTGCAGGGGATTTACCTACATGTTGCTGCCTTTTGCAGCCCTCTAGCTCTTTCCTGGGCTGTTTTACAGCCTTTTTAGTGCCGAAAAGTTCGGGTCCCCATTGACTTCAATGGGGTTCGGGTTCGGGACGAAGTTCGGATCGGGTTCGGATCCCGAACCCGAACATTTCCGGGATGTTCGGCCGAACTTCTCGAACCCGAACATCCAGGTGTTCGCTCAACTCTACTCATCAGCAATCATCTCGTAGTGTAATACTGCTGCCGAAAGATCAGAAGTTGCTGGCGGCAGATCATGCTATATAATGACGATCTGCCACTGACAAAAAACTAAAAAGCATGGGGACGAGCGAGGGCATAGTGATCACTCCTCCTTATGCTGCAGAGAAGAACACTGCATGTAATAGCAGCTGTCTCCTCTGCTAGCGAGCAGGCGATTGACGGGAAGGAACTGTCACGCCTTGTCCTGTTAATGTGCGGAGGTCTGTCAGACTGGCTGCAAATGTCTGACTTCTCTGTTTGTTTTGATTTGGGTTTCAGCTGGATCCACCTTCTCTCAGGTGTACCAGGTTTCATTGTTAGTGAGGCTATTTATCCCTCCTTCCCCCAGTGGCCTGTGTGTGTTACAGTTCTTTCCTGGGAGCTCTTGATTTCTGGTGAATCATCTGCTCCAGCTCTGCTCAAGATAAGTCCTCTCCTTTATTTCCCTTTGTGTGTTTTATCTAGGCCTCTAGGGAGACGCTTGCTTACTCCTAGTTTGAAGAAGCAGGTTGCCTCTTCCATTTTCCCTGCTTCTTAGGGTTTGCCCAGGGTGTTTAGGTTTAGGCACGATGGCATGTGCATATCCACCCTAAGGGTATGCACATGGGAACAGCAGTTTAGGGAAAGCTTTTAGGGATCACTAGGAGGTGACCCTTTTCTCCTTAGCTTTTGGGCCTAGTCATTTGTTCTGTTTGTTTTCCCGTGTTCGGTTATTTCCCTGCTTACCTACCTATCGTGACAGCAACACTTTCCTCCCGACAATCGTCTGCCTGTTTAGGCTGTCAAATACACCCTTAAGACTGGCAGATAAATTCACATCTTTCCCCACCTATCACTTGGTTGAACTTGAAGGACTTATGTCTTTTTTCAACCATATTAACCATGTAACTAAGATCTTCAAACAGGCTGCCTAGGGATTGAGAGGCAACAGGACTGGGAGAAATGGAGGGGAGAGCTATTGCCCAGACAGACTTCAGGATGACATTGCAATAAAGCCAGTTATTGCAATTGCAGGTACAGCAAGCAGCGAAGCCATCCAGCGCACAGATTGAGTTATCTTCCCTTAGGCTGATCAGCCTGTTAATGAACCAAGTAAAATACAGATATGGCAAAGTGGTCAGTCCTATGTCACAACACGGACAAGTACTTGCGCTGCTGCTGGTCCCGGAATAGTGCGGTAGGTTTCACACTGGCAAAGTCAGATCAATGGGTTTTGGAACCGCGCTGCTGGATACTATGTGTTCCGGTCACAGGTGAATAATACAAGGGTGTCCACCCTCTCCTCAATGCCCAGGGATACGATCCTTCCAGATCTCCTCCTCTACAGGGTTTAAGATGATAAGGAGAATAGTGAAGCACCCTTGAGAATCTTATCTTTAAAAGGTTTTATTCTACTTACAACAAATCAGTAGACAAAAAGGCATAAAATACAAGTAGATCGTCACAATCCTGCCCGACCCGGGTTTCGCTGCCTTGCTTCTTCAGGGGCGATAACTGAGCATGCTCACCATTGAGCCCTTTAAATAGCCCAGCTGTCTCATTATAACAGTGGGTGTGATTCCGATCAGTATGGTATATTTGCAATTTAATATAATGATTTTAAAATCAACAATTCATTAAGTGTAGTCGCCTTTAAAATATAAACAGAATATACACACATACAAGAGCAACTTCTTACTCCCTATTATCAAATTGGACATCTTCAGGTTTCCACTTATATCCGCATTACATATATAATCAGCCTTCTAGGGATCATTTTTCAAATTTTCTTATACCATGCAGGTATTCCAACTCTAGCTTTTACTCCTATCTTCCTCCCTCTATTCCCTTCTAAATTATTTGACAATTAATAACCGTCTATTCTCAGAACATTCCGTAAATTTTCGGGACGTTCGTTCATGTCTGGGGCGTCACTTATTTACTCTCCGCCCATTCTTGGAGCGTCACCAAGGTGGACGTCATCGTTTATGGTAGCGTCATGAAGGTGTTCTCAACCCCGCCTCCACCTCTAATGCTCTTACCACGAGTCTTCATGGACCAATGGGACAGCCAGAATCCTGACGTCATTCGAAGGTCCTTAGGAGGCCAGGTAGGGAACAGTCAGATGACGCCACTGATAACTTCAATTTACAATAAACAGGGTTTTAGATCAAACTCAATGTTGAGTCCACTGGGCTGGAGGGTCCCTAGGTGGTAAATCCACTCCACCTCTTTTTTATTTATTTGTGCCAGCGAGTCCCCTCCACGCCAGTGTGGCCCAACGATTTCAACTCCAGCAAACTTTAACCCATTAGGGTTTTTTCCGTGTATTAGTTTAAAGTGTGCTGATACGCTGTGGGTCATTAGGCCTTTTCTGATGTTCCGTAGGTGTTCTTGTATCCTAACTTTCAGCTTCCTAATTGTCCGTCCTACGTACTGGAGCCCGCAAGGGCATTCCAGTACGTAGATAATGCCTTCATTTTCGCACGAGCAATTACTTTTTATGCGAAATTCGGCCCCATTCTTTTTGGATACTATATGTTTAATATTTATTAGACGTTCTTTTGAGTTCCGATTTTTACAACCTGCACAGAAACCACACCAGGTGAATTTCCCTTCTTTTTTCTTTTTTAAAATTGTTGGGGGTATCGCACTATGTACGAGTTTTTCTCTAATGTTGGTCGCTTTTTTAAAGGTAAAGGATGGGTTCGCAGGTATTATTTTACCTAATGTTGGATCGTTTTTTAACACCCCCCAGTTCTTTTTCACAATTTTTTTAATGTTGTCTGACATGGAGCAGAATTTAGTCACAAATGAAAATCTATAATCCCTATCTTTCTTATCCACTATTCCTTCTGCATGTTCCTGTTAATGAACCAAATCTGCATTAGTGTGGGAGTCGTACAAGCAAAGCAGTGATTGGTTTGCTGATTGAACATTTCACTCTTTGGCCCCCTCCTCAAAGAGTTTCTCCTCCAGCCTGAGTACTGCCACCAGTGGCAAACCTGTTGTTGGTGATATCATTTGCTGCCAACAAAGGCTCTGGGCGACAAAAAAATAAAGGCTGTGTGGCCACACGACTGCGCAACTTATTGAGGTAACACTGGTGGCAGTACCCTAAGAGCTCCACTCATGCCTTCTAGTTCTACTTATCCAACTTGATTCAATATTAAGATCATGTACCCTTGCTTTTCATATATCTCCTAAAGTCTGCTCTATCATTTTTACAAGTCTGTAAAAATTAGTAATAATTTAAACTGCAAAGCAACACATGATACAAAGTCACACACAACAAGACAGAAAGTGATACATTGTTGGATATGTTGGTGGTCTCTTATTTTTAAAAACCTGGAAATAATTTAGATTTCACTATTAGTCATAAGTGAATTTTATGTAACACAATCCAAGTGCTTGTGGTTACATCTTTTTCCTTATTCAGTATAGGTAAGATAAATAATTCCAGAACTACACATATACCGTATATGGTATTGCCTTCAGCAATGAAATAAACAATTATCTAATATTGGAAGGCAATAATAAACCTGTGTTTTTCATCAACTTAAAAGAGGATTTTGGTATCAAAGAGATACAGTTACTTTGGAAACATTTTAATTAGATTGCCATGTTTTGGTAACAATAAACATGAAGGTGGCACATGGTAATGTGTCACAAAAATATATATTTTTAATGTATTTATTGGATAACATACAGTACTTTATACTAGAGCACATTTAAAAACAATGTTGCAAACAATTGTTTGATGTAAATCTATAATTCTAAAGGACATATTCACATGCACCATATTTATAAATCCTCTGACAAGCCCTCTCCATTTTGCCTGTCGGTATACTCAATTATGCTAGGGAGACTATTATTAGGGGTACAGATAGGGCTATCTGTCACAAAGACCAGAATCGTTGAACGGTGTGTTGTCTTCCTGGTGCTGAAGTTCAACACTTTGCGGCTTGACAGATTACTGGTAGGGTCTGGCGAAGATCCAGAAGTCATGGTCCATATTGGAACCAATGACAAAGTTAGAGGTAGGTGGTTTTAGGTCACAAGCTTAGGGCAAGGACCTCAAAGGTAGTGTTTTCCAAAATACTACCTGTACCATGCGCCACACAAGAAAGGCAGTGGGAGATTGGGGAGATTAACAAGTGACTGGTATAACAAGGAGGGGTTTGGGTTCCTGGAGAATTGGGCTGACTTATCTGTCCGCTACAGGCTCTATCATAGGGATGAGCTGCACCTCAATGGGGAAGATGCAGATGTTTTGGGAGAGAAGATGGCTAGAAGGTTGGCAGAGTGTTTTGAACTAGGGACTTGGGGGAGGGTAATTGCATTATAGGAGGGGAAGATAGTGCAGACAGAGACCTGGGGCGAGGTAATGGAACTGGGGGAGGAATGCAAGGAGGGACTAGAACAGTTCAGAAGGCTAAGAGGTGTAAAGGGAATAACTGAGACATGGCTGGATGATAGCTATGACTGGGCGGTTAACATACAGGGTTACAGTCTGTTTAGAAAGGATCATCAAAACCAGAGAGGTGGAGGGGTCTGCCTTTATGTAGTCCAGTCTAAAGCCCACACTCCGGGAAGATATAAGTGAGGGACATGAACATGTGGAGTCAAAGTGGGTAGAAATACATGGAGGCAAAAACAATAATAAAATGCTAATTGGTATATTAGGTGGCTTGTAATAAACTCCTGAGTCCACAGAAAATCTACTACTAAAGGAGATAGATGAGGCGGCAAATCATAATGCGATTTTTAATATGGAGCACTTTAACTACCTAGATATAGACTGGGAAACTGAAACCTGTAGAAATAAACAACCCATGGAAGTTTTATTCCATCTGTTCAGCGTTGGTGGGCAGAAGAGGAGGAAGAGGATGAGGAGATTGAGAGTTATTCTCCTGATGACCACAGTGAATTCTTGCTTGTTGGTACTCTGGCACACATGGCTGACTTCATGTTAGGCTGCCTTTCCAGCAACTCGTGCGTTATACGCATTTTAGACAACACAGATTACTGGTTTTTCACCCTTCTCGACACCCACTACAAAGGTGGAGAGGATAGGATGAGAAAGGATGAGAAAACGGTGCAATACCAGAAGATCCTTGTTGAAAAATTGCTCCAAAAATTTCCATCTGACAATGCTGGCTGCAGAGCCCATAGTTCCTTGGCCAACCAAGGAGGGGAGACAAGGGGAACACATAGCAGTTCCAACAGAGGCAGGGCAACACTCTCAAAGCCTGGGATAGTTTCATGACACCCCGCCAGCACCCTCACCCTGATGCGTGGCCTAGTGTCTCAAGGAGGGAAAAATTTTGGAAGGAGTTCATAGCAGACCGTGTCAGCATCCTCAATGATCCTTCAGTGCCTTACAACTACTAAATATCCAAGCTGGACAGGTGGCACAAACTGTCACTCTACGCCTTGGAAGTGCTGGCCTGCCTTGCCGTCAGCGTTTTGTCTGAGCGGGTATTTAGTGCTGCTGGTGGCATTATGACAGATAAGCATATCCTCCTGTCAACTGAAAATGCCGACAGGTTGACTCTTATAAAAATAAACAAGGCATGGATTGACCATGACTTTTCTACTCCACCAGAGAAAAACAGCCGAACATAAAGGTAGTTTAAATGTTGCTTTTATAATGTTCTACAGGGTCAGCTCAGCTGCAGGCCCTCGCATATAATTTTTTAGAGGGTCAGCTCACCAGCAGGCCCTCATCTACAATGTTTTACAGGGTCAGCTCAGCTGCAGGCCCCGCATACAATTTTTTAGAGGGTCAGCTCACCAGCAGGCCCTCACCTACAGTGTTTTATAGGGTCAGCTCACCTGCAGGCACTCGCAAGTAATTTTTTAGAGGGTCAGCTCACCAGCATGCCCTCACCTACAATCTTTTACAGGGTAGGCTCACCTGTAGGCCCTCACCTAATGATACCTAATAGTTAATTTGCGTGCATGCTGTCTTACTTGGAAGTGGTAGCCGTAGCTGTTTCTCAGGCTCCCTCTCCGGAATCAAACCCTGATTCCCCGTTACCCATGGTCAACGTGGTTCAAGGTGAAAATAACATTGAAAGTTGATAGTGCAGACATCGGGCCCAGGTTATCTAGAGTCACCAAAGCGGCAGCAGGCCCTCTCTCATAATGTTTTAGATGGTAGAATCAGCAGCAGGCCCACTACCTGAACAATTGTACCACAATGTGAATGAGGCCCTCCTTTATGTGATATACAGGTTGTATCGGACTGCCTCTTCCTTGTAATTTTTGACAGCACTTGCACTTTATAAAATTTACCACTGTCATGAAGTACAATATGTGATGAGAAAACATTCTCAGAATAACTTGGATAAGTAAAAGCGTTTAAATGTATTACCACATAATGTGACACATGCCAGGTTTGCAAAAAAATGGCTTGGTCCTTAAGGTGGAAAATGGCAGGGTCCTTAAGAGGTTAATGTGTGTGCTGGTTGCACCTCTAACTCTCTATTTGTATCATACTGTCATTTTAGTAGAGAGCTGCAGATTGTTTCATGTGCCTTAGTGTCGTTGCCATCCACATTCAACGTTACATTTATGTGAACTAATAGAAAATTTAAGTGTAACTGCTGTTTCATTATTTATACCCTAATGGTATAGTACAGTGATGGGCAAACTGCGGCTTTCCAGCTATTGAGACTGATAGCTGTAGGCAGACTGGGCATACTGGGAGTTGTTGTTTTACAACAGCTGGAGAGCCTCAGTTTGCCCATCCTTGGTATAGTACACCTTGCTGTATAAGTGCTTTTGTGCTTTAAAAGTTTAATCATTTTCAGTTTTACCTAAGCCAATTCTGATGGGACCATATAGGCCTTACATCTGCTAAAAAGACAGGATCTGTTGTGCGTCTAATTTTTCCTTCCTTCTGACAGATCAGAAGAAATTTCAAATCAATGATGATGTGAGCCAGGCCAAAAGGCAAACTAGTGGCCCAGTCATGAAGTGGGGAGGGTGGGAACAGCATGAGATGTCCACAGAGTGGACCTATGACATTGTGGTGAGGTAGAAGCAGCATGAGGAGACCACAGAGTAGCATGTTGACAAGAGATTGTGGAGGTGGCAGCAGCATGAGGAGAACAGAGTAGAATGACGAAAAGAGATTGTGGAGGTGGCAGCAGCATGAGGAGGCCAGAGTAGCATGACGATGTGAGATTGTGGAGGTGTCAGCAGCATGAGGAGGCCACAGAGTAGCATGACAACAAGAGATTGTGGAGGTGTCAGCAGCATGAGGAGGCCACAGAGTAGCATGTTGACAAGAGATTGTGGAGGTGGCAGCAGCATGAGGAGAACAGAGTAGCATGACGACGAGAGATTGTGGAGTTGGCAGCAGTATGAGGAGGCCACCGAGTGAAGCAATGGTAAAGTCTGGAGTTGGCAGCAGTATGAGGAGGCCACTGAGTGGCACAATGACAGATTCGGGAGTTGGCAGCAGCATGAAGAGATCTCAGAGTGGCCCAATGACAGAGTTTCGAGATGGTGGCAGCAGCATCAGAGTGTCATGGTGACATAGTGTGGAGAGTGCAGTAGCAGCATCAGGATACCACACAGTGGTAAATTGACAGTCTGGAGATGGCAGCAGCTACAGCATCAATATATAACAGAGTGGCAAGGTGACATAGTGTGGAGATGGCAGCAGCATCAGGATACCACAGATTGGCAACGTGACATAGTGTGGATATGACAGCAGCAGCATCAGGATACCACACAGTGGCAAGGTGACATAGTGTGGAGATGGCAGCAGCAGCAGCAGGATACCACACAGTGGCAAGGTGACATAGTGTGGAGATGGCAGCAGCAGCTGCATCAGGAGACCACAACGTGACCCGGTAACAGAGTGGGCGGTGGATGGCAATACCAGTATCGTGACAAAGGTGGGTGAAAGAAGGAACAATTGGCATCAGATGGGTGGCATCAGGTGAGTGGTAGCATCAGAGTAGTATCTGAGGCAGGTAGCCAGAAGAAACTGGTCTCTTTTGTAAAAGTGTTGGTGTGGCACCATGGATGATCTAGTCTGATGAATCAGGTATTGGTGGTTGGAAATCTCGGCTGATCCACGCCAATTCATCTTGACAAAGGTCAGTCTCTCCACATTTTGGGTGGACAGGCGAGTTCTCCTTGGGGTAACTATGACCCACACCGCACTAAACACCCGCTCTGAAGCCACACTACTGGCTGGTCAGTACAGCTTTTCCAGGGCAAACTCTGCTAGTTGCTGCCACAAATCCAGTTTGACTGCTCAGTAGTCCAGCGGATCTTCAATGTGGGTTGGCAGGGTGCTATCCAAGTATGCCACCACCTGCTCAAGGTCTACACTATCGGGGTGAAGAAAGCTACTTATCAGCGACTGTAGACTCAGGCTGCTGCTGATGGAGCTGGTACTGCTCCTGCCACCCCACCCCTCCCCAGCAGCCATGGCAGTGGAACGTAAACACAGAGGGCCCCCTCGGTCAGACCTGCGAGAGGATGGACGATGGCGCAGATAGGCAGCGGCCAACTGACTACATAGGATGTCTCTGTAGTAGTACAGTTTGTCCTCCCTCTCAGTGGGTGTAAGAAAGGCCCCCATTCTTGACCTTTAGCAAGGGTACAACAAGGTGAAGATCCAGAAGTCATCCCTCTGCCGAATGGTGACAATTCTGTCACTACGCAAGCAAGTGAGCATGCATCGGGCCATTTCTCCAAGTGACTCGGAGGGACTCCCTGCCTCCATCTCCACTGCATACTGTCACGGTGTGTCTGGGTCATCTGTCTCGTCTTCCTCATTGCCCTGTAGCTCCTCTGGCTGCTCCTGCTCCTCCTCTCCTGTCACCTGAGCAGAAAAACCACCCATTTCGACTACACATTGCCTGTGCTCCAATGTCCCCCTCCCCTTCCAGTTCAGCTCCCGCAGGGCTCTTGTGGCCATAAGATTTACGCACCACATCTTCAGTCCCCAGACCAGCCATTGTTAACACCATCTGTACCAGGACATACAACAGTGGAATTACGTTGTTCAACCCGTAGCCCTGGCGATTGACAAATAACGTGTTGTCCTCAAAAGGCCTGAGCAAACCGCAGGTGTTCGCACATGATCTGCCACTGGTTAACATCAAAGTTACACAGGGGAGTACTCCTATCCGCTTGCATCATGAAGAAATCGTTGATGGTCTTTCTCTGTCGTATAGTCGGTCCAACTTATGGAGTGTGGAATTCCAACAGGTGGAAACGTCGCATATCAGTCAATGTTGGGGGATGCCATTCTGCCGTTGGAGCTCAAGGAGGGTGTGATTTGCGGTGTACGAGTGGCTGAAGTGCCTGCAAAGTTTCCTGCCCATTTTTAGGATGTCTTGCAGATGGGTGGAAGACCTCAGGAACCGCTTGACAACCAGATTGAACACATGTGCCATGCCGGGCTCATGGCTCACTCCTCCTTGATGCAGCGCCAACACAATGTTCTTTCCGTTGTCGGTCACCATGGTTCTGATTTTGAGTTGTCGTGGAGAAACCCAGGATTCGATTTCTTGACGAAGGACACAGAGCAGTTCTTCCCCTGTGTGACTCTGTTCGCCTAGGGAAACGAGGTGCAGAACAGTGTGACACCACCGTGCCCTGCACATGTGGTATTCTGGAGGGGCACTGTGACTTGTCCCTGCAGTGGAGGCTGAGAACATGGTGGAGGATGAGGAGGCAGATGCGGATATTGCCGCAGGACCAATGGCGTGAGAACGTGGAGGTGGAAGCGGCGTGACCTGGCCAAGTTGCTGGTGTGGCTGTGCAAGAACTACATTCACCCAGTGGGACATAAAGGACATGTAGTTACAGTTCCACACGTGCACTTTGGCAGACACCGACAGGCTCAAGGACTGTTCTACATATTTGTGCAGGGCAGAAATGACGGCTTGGGACTCTCCACCTCGGCTCAGCACAAGCCATCAGTTCTCTGAAAGGTGCAGAGTCCACCACTTGGAAAGGGAGGGACTGCAGCACCAGCAAATTGGACAAAAGCACGTTCAGCATCTGCGCCGTTGAATGAGTGCACGCATACTGCTGTCTCTTGACAATCGCTTCGGTGATCAATTGCTGACGGAATGACTGACGAGGAGCAGGAGTATCTGGACCAGCAGAAGATGGGAATGACAGACAGTCCGCACTGACTCCGTAAGCCCCTGCACCACTGCTTCCCGGGAAGGTAGGCTGCTGCGAAGCAGATGGTCTACCCCGGGCACGTTTGACCAGGGGAGGACAGACCATTTGGGCACTCAGGCATGGATCAAGGGTCCGCGGCCATTAGGGGGCCCTGTGAGAGGCTCCTAATGCAGGGCCGTCCATGGGGCAGCTGCCCCACCCGGTCCACTGTACTGTACTACTCACGAGGAGTCCGAGTCACTATCAGGCAGGCCTGGCCAGACGGCAGCGTAAGCTTAACGTCACTCACTTCGTCACGTCGCGCCTGCTCTGCCTGCTTCATTAATAAAGTGGGAGGAGCAGGTGCTTGACGCAGTGAGTGACATTATGCTGCCGTCCGTTCGGCCTGCTTCTACACAACGCTAGTACTGTGAGAGTGAGTAGAGACTGAGTTAAGAGTTGGTGGAGCTGTCACTTAAAGGGAAAGGCAGCATATCCCTTATTGGGCCGTCAGCTTCAGGGCGTGTTCACGCGTGGCAGTCAGATTGCAGTTTTTGCTGTGTATTTGAGGAAGACGCAGAAATAAAAATGCAATATGGACATAATGTCTGAATACACCCAAAGGGGGTTCAGGTTAGTGTGACAACAGATGGACTGGAAGACTGACAACCACTTTTGTAAATCAGAAATATGCCCAGATCAGTTGTCACTTCCCTTTCTATGCTCCTCTCTGCTGCAGCAGAGGGCGACAATGATCACAGCCAGAGGCTCCTCCCCAGGGACCCAATCCAAACTTCTGATTGAGGCTTTCCCCAGCAATTATCACACCCCTCACCCCCACTGAACAGCAACGAGTGCAGACACTTACGCTCCTTCAGCCTCAAAGACCCCCAAACCCAGCAGGGAGGGAGGATGCAGGGGTTCTTGGTCCTTTTCTTGGTCTCCTGGCAGCCGCAGTGAGGTGGCATGCTTGATGCTGGATCCCCACTCCCTCTGCACCCATGCACCCAAGAAGCCTTGTGCACGGACACCCCTGAGACCCCATGTTTGCCAGAGGAGTTCCCAAGTACCCAGGCTTGTCTTGCTGACATCTCCTCAAGGGTCACCATCCACCAGGAGGAGGGGGCTCATCTGAGATGAGGAAAGTGGTGGTGTTTTGGGCCCTGGTGTAGAGGGGTGGGGGTGGCACAGACTGTGGAGCACTGCCTCACTACTCACTAGTGGACACAGACTGCCCATAACAGCGTGATCCTCAGATCCCCCATAACAGTGTTATGCACAGATCCCCCATAACAGTGTTATCCACAGATCCCCCATAACAGTGTTATCCACAGATCCCCCATAACAGTGTTATCCACCGATCCCCCATAACAGTGTCATCCACAGATCCCCCATAACAGTGTCATCCACAGATCCCGTATAACAGTGTCATCCACAGATCCTGTATAACAGTGTCATCCACAGATGCCCCATAACATTGTCATCCACAGATCCCTATAACTGTGTCATCCACAGGTCCTCCATAACAGTGTCATCCACAGATGCCCATAACAGTGTCATCCACAGATGCCCCCATAACAGTGCACCTGCGCAGTGAGGAGAGACAGAAAGGATGGGAAAGAATCTGCGAACGCAAGCAGAGGATGGCATAGCAGACGACTGAATAGGTTATTTTGTAAGTAAATTGTTTTATTATAAATGTAGTTAAGTTTAATGTCTGTTTTTGTCTTTTATTATATTCTGGCTTTTGCTTAAAGGGACAGTAAAAAATGTATTTTTTTAGTTATGTATGATGCTTTTTGATAATAAATAAATGTAAATGTAAATGCTATAATGTAGACCCCAGGCCTTTCTGATGTCCTGCAGGCTGGACTGGCGCTGTGGCAGCATACGGTTGGCCAGGCAGCAGAAAGGCTCTGGAACTTTTCCCTTCACAGCCACTGCTATCTCCCTTTCCCTGCCTCTCGTACAGTGCGGACTCTGTAGGAGGAAGACTGTTTCATAAGTGCACTGGATGAGCAGGCAGCCAGTACCTACTGAGGAGACAGAATGGGCAAGAAGGTAGCAGGGCCAGGGTAAGGCTTGTATTCTCTCTCTTGTAAGTGTTCTTTTTTTAAATTAAGTCAAGTGCGTCCAGTGCATTACAGACTCCTGCGTCCAGTGCATTATATACTTCTGCGTCCAGTTACGGTTGCCACTTTTTCTTAAAGAGGACCTTTCATCGGTCCAAACATTGTAAGATAATTATCAGGCTACATAGAGCGGTGCCCAGGGATCTCACTGCACTTACTATTATCCCTGGGCGCTGCTCTGTTCGACCGCTGTGTCCTCCGGTATCTTCACTGAATTGGTTCTACTAGGCAGAGTCTGCCTTGTTTCACCCTGGGTATTCCTTCTCCCAGGCTGTAGCGCTGTCTAATCGCAGCGCAGCGCTCACAGCCTGAGAGAAAAAAATAACTCCCAGGCTGTGAGCTCTGAGCTGCGATTGGACAGCGCTACAGCCTGGGAGAAGGAACGCCCAGGGTGAAACAGGGCAGACTCCGCCTAGTAGAACCAATTCAGTGAAGATACCGGAGGACACAGTGGGTGAATGGAGCGGCACCCAGGGATCATAGTAAGTGCAGTGAGATCCCTGGGCACCGCTCTATGTAGCCTGATAATTATCTTACAATGTTTGGACCGATGAAAGGTCCTCTTAAAGCCAAACCCAAACATAAGGGAGGGAGGATGGGCGTGTCTGTCATATGATCTACGACTGAGTTAAAAACCCCACCCACCATTCAATCTCCAATCGGGTCAGCCATCAGCTGGGATTCTAGGTCAATTATCAACATTTGGGCCATAGATATTAAAAACACTGAGCAGTCCACAAGGCGTGTCCATAGTTATGTGAAGCATATCACCCTCTTCATTCTGGTGACACAAACAGCACCTGATGTGGCAATGTTCTGTGGATGAGTGAAAGAACCCCAGCTTTCTTACCTTGGGCTTGAAAGCCTTAAACCGCCCCCACCCATAATTTGTACATTCATCCCCATTTCCCTTCTCCTAGGTGTGTTTCTTGCAGTAAGGCAATGTTTGCCTTCAACCTCTGAAGACGGCATAGATCTATCATCCACTTTTCCAATGAGCGGAGCCCCTTAATATTCCAGGAAACAATACGCATTAAGTGATTGTGCGTTACAGATATATCTTGTCCCACAGCCCACTGCACAATGGAGGTTTCTATCTATGGCATCACATGGAGGAGGGTCCCCACCAGAAAGGCTAGTGCTGATGGGTATAATCAGACTCGTAGTATATAACATATCAACAAGACCATAATGGATAACAAGTGAAATAAAAAACATAACCTTAAACATGGAACAACGAAAGGAATGGCCATTCAAAGCCACCCTTCCTATTCTTTATTTCCTAACTTTCTCTGGCTCTGTACTTAGATTTTTTTCTGGGTGGAAATCTTCTATAACCCCACCCCTCCCTCCTTCTCTATAGAAAGCTGAGTTTGAATCTCTGAAAGAGATCAGCAGAATAAAGGAACATTTTTGCCTAACATTGCATATACAAGTCTAGAACCCAAACCTGGTCAATATTTATAAGTCAGTGACTAAGGCAGCATACAGGTTGGAATTCTGGGCCCTCTGGGCCTTTGGGGAGGACCCTAATCCAACTGTAGCAGGGGTCCGCCTGCGCGCCTTTGTCCTGTCATTCCATCTGCACCCCTCTTCAGTGGTATCTTGAGCTGTATGTCTGGCTTTAGAGTCATTGGTGTCTGAGCAGATGGATGGTGAGCTCCCTTTTCCTGGTCTGTTATCACAGCAATCTATCTCTGGTCCTCTAGAAAAGCAAGTGCCTCGGTCAGTGACCTAATGACTTGGGTGTATTCTCACGGCAGTTGGATCCACAGAACCACAGGGTATTGTAGCTCAAACTTTATTTTCTTTGCATAAAGCGTGGAGCATATAAGGCTAAATTCCCTCCTTTCCGTGCCACCTCCACTAAGCAGTCAGCAAAGATGAGCAGCTTTCCTCCACAAAGCAAAAGGGGAGTTTTTTTTGCATGGAAAGCTCTAAAGACTTCCTCCTTATGTGGTTGTAGTCCAGATATCTGACTATGAATTGGCACGGACTGTTCAAAGGGTTCACCTCTTATGGTGACCTATACTTTCCCAATATAAGTGCAGGTCCAACACAATGTGCCCTCTCCACTCTTTTGGTGCCTGACAACCCAAGGGCAGTCGATATCTCCTTGTCACCGCCAGCTCTGTGAGAAGGTCTGTTAGACGTTCTTCGCTACATCTTGCATGACGTTCTTTGTTTTGGTTTAACTTTGCACTGATTGTCTCCCTTTATATTCCCTCCCATACTGTCTCACTTTGCGGTTTATACTTCTTTCTGGATGAGTTGTTCACTGCTGGATACTGCTTCTCCTGATTCCTCAGATAACTCTGTTTCCTTTATTTGTGTTTCCTTGCTGGCTTGATTGTAGGTGACCCTGACTCTGTCCGTATTAAGTGCAGGGAGTCGGTGGTTTTCTCCCCTCACTATTATAGGGTTTTCAGGTGTCACATAGTATAAGGTACGTGGGCATGCAATTGTCTACCATAAAGACCATTGCATGGGCATAGCAGTCAGGGAGAGCTCTAGGGGTTTTATAGGGCTCACCCATATGCTCCTTAGTTTGGGATCAAGCCAGTCGGATGTTTATTTATAAGTTCCAGCTTTCTGCAACACCATCCGTGACTCCTCTTTACAAATCACCTATAGCTGGGAGGGCTTAATGGATTCAGGGAGAGCCAGTATGTGCAGGTTTTTCCTACAAGGGGGGTTCTCCCGATCCTCCATAGGATCTCATAATTTAACATTCTCTCTCACCAAGGTCTTTCACTTTTGTATAAGCCCCTAAGGCATAACCCATTTTTACATGGTTATAATGGAAAATAATAGCATTCTTTGATACAGAATGCTAAGTAAAATGACCATTGAGGGTTAAAAAATATTAAAATAAATTACTCCCCTCATCCACTTGATTACGCAGCCATTATCGTCTTTTTTATTGTTCTTGCAGGACCTGCAAAAGGACCTGCACTGACTTCATTGCGCTCACCATGTGGTGAGAGGGGTGACGTCAGCGCAGGTCCTTCTGAATGAAGATAGAAGAGCCTTCCATCTTCATTCAGCAGGACCTGCGCTGACATCACCGCGCTCACCACGTCAGCGCTGGTCATTTTGCAGGTCCTGCAAGAAGAAGAAAGAAGACGATAACGGCTGCGCGATCAAGTGGATGAGGTGAGTAATTTTTTTATTATTTTTTAACCCTCAATGGTCATTTTACTTAGCATCCTGTATTAAAGAATGCTATTATTTTCCATTATAACCATGTTATAATGGAAAATAATAAAGTAAATGGACTGTAATGGGGTCCCAGGGCTCAACCCTATTTATTTACATCATCTCCTTAGCAACCATCAGTGAAAATCGCATTGCATCTGCACTTACTTGCGCATGCAACCGGATTTTAACTCAGCCCCGTTCACTTCTATGGGGTCTGCATTGCGTGAAAAAATGCAGAATATAGAACATGCTGCGATTTTCACGCAACGCACAAGTGATGCGTGAAAAACATCACTCATGTACACAGCCCCAGTGAAATGAATGTGTCAGGATTCAGTGCGGGTGCAATGCGTTCACGTCACGCATTGCACCTGCACGGAAAACTCGTCCTTGTGAAAGGGACTTCATATGAAGCTGGTAGATGTTAGGCTGAATTCACACGGGAGGTGAACGCATTGCACCCGCACTGAATCTGGACCCATTCATTTCTATGGGGCTGTGCACATGAGCTGTGATTTTCACGCATTACTTCTGCAATGCTTGAAAATCGCAGCATGCTCTATATTCTGCGTTTTTAACGCAGGACAGGCTCCATAGAAGTGAATGGGGCTGAGTGAAAATCGCAAGCATCCACAAGCAAGTGCGGATGCGGTGCGATTTTCACGCATGGTTACTAGGTGACAGACTATTCACTGTATTATTTTCCCTTATAACATGGTTATAAGGGAAAATAATAGCATTCTAAATATACAGAATGCTTAGTAGGTGGTCAATTGAGGGTTAAATTTTTTTTGAAAATTAACTCACCTTCTCCTCTTGATCGCGTAGTTCCCAGTCTCTTCTTTACTTCTTTAATGATGAACTACCGGCTAGGACCTGTGGTGAGGTCAGATCACATGCTCCAATCACATGGTCCATCACCACGGTCGCGATCAAGAGGAGAAGGTGAGTTAATTTTTTAATTTTTTTTTAACCCTCAATTGACCACCTACTAAGCATTCTGTATTCAGAATGCTATTATTTTCCCTTATAACCATGTTATAAGGGAAAATAATAACATCTACACAACACCGAACCCAAACCTGAACTTCTGTGAAGAAGTTCGGGTCTGGGTACCACAGTCGGATTTTTATCACGCGCATGCAAAACACATTGCACCCGCGCGATAAAAACACCTTCCCAATTAAAATATACCTTTTAATAATATTCTATTAAAATCTGGACTACAGCCGGACTACACATACAAGGAAGGTCGACAAACAATGTCCTATAATGGCAAAAAAATGGCTACAGTTACACCTATATATAGGTAAAAATACACGACTGGTAAGCAATCCTGGGGATTTTGGTTACCCCCACACAGGGTACTCTGAGTGTAGGGCACAGCTGAGGACCAAGAGAAATCGTTAAGGAAACCAATATATTGTAGTTCACTGATGACCTTATTGCATAGGTTCACATGATACACATTCCGTGATTGTTCACGGTTAGCTGAAATATAATACACATTCCGTGATTGTTCACGGTTAGCTGAAATACTGAATATGTATATCGTGAATATTCACATATTGTTGAACCACAACAAAGGTTACTTGGTAACTTACGATTTGCTGAAATACCAGAACAGATGGAATCAGAAGGTTACTTGGTTACTCACGATTGCTGAAATACCAGGGCAGATGGAATCAGATGGTTAGCTCAGTCGTCAAGGGGTGTAGTGCTCCATAACTGGATGGAGATCTAGTGCTGGTAGAGAAAGCGTTAGGATGATTATTTAGCACTAATGATGATTATGGTAGTCTGTAGGTCGTGATAGCAGTAATACAGCTCACAACTGTGATATCCAATAGTAGGAGAGATAATCCTATCCTATGAATGTCCCTTCATGACCCTACATAGACTCAGCCCAGGGACACCCCTTAAGGGTAGAGGTTCCCTGTCCTCGTGCCTATACTTGCTCTCCCTCTATCTCCCTATCCTAATTGACCAAAAGCTAGGCATATTAGACACACTAGAAAAACAAATACAAAAATACAAATCCCAACGCTACGTTTCCCCAGTCCATATATTTTCCGACTGGTTCGTCAGGGGAAGTGGAGACCAATACTCCATCAGCAATATCTCATGATAGAGATTTTCAAATTTGGCGTCTCTCAATCAAGACCCTCCAGGAATAGAAGCCCAGATTTAGGCAAAAAATGACCGGTGTCCCCAAGTCCTGTTCAAAAACAGCGCCTTATAAAGTGTCCACCCCCAATTAGTCCCTCCCCTCTTAGATAATTAGGTTCCCAAGATAGATGAACATTGATGTTCAGAGTATTCTCTCCTGGATTGTTTAACATCCCCCCTAGTCATGGTGATAGCACATTTCATGAAAAACATATTGTATAGTCATAAACTACCTCACAGTTGATGATCCATATAGACAGCATGCAAAACGTTAGATTGGAACGCATATGCGTTCCACAGACCGGAAGTAATGTACGAAACCGGAAGTGACGTATCTAGTGCTGTCCCGATACCCGGAAGTTGTTTTGGAACGCAATTTGCGTTCCACCTAACGATTGAATATTCAGTGAGGCTGTGCAGTTAGTTTGCGATCATCATAATGTTTAAATCATTAGAAATAGCATGTTTATTGATGTATCATTGCTATCTGTATATTATTTCCACCGGAATCAATTATTAAGTGGATATTATGATATAACATTTGGCAAACAGTAAAGAAGGGGGGAGAATGGGACACAGATTGGAGGCTTGGAGGGAGTTGGATCAACCCTAAATAGGGATTAAGACACTTTATATATTGACAAGGTTCCACTGGACCAGATATTAACAAGCCATCAGGGGGGAAAGAATTACAGAATACACCCCCTTCCGGCACTATGATAATTACTATGGGATCAATTCTGATCCGATATTTTAATTTATGACAGAATGTATGATAGCAATAAAGTCGCCATTGGTAGTTGGTTTATTGAAGAAAGAGAGGGGGGCCACCCCAGGAGGTGAACACCATATACAGCCGGACATAAAGAATTTAATAGTCGTGCCAAAGTGGGCAGATGAGCAAGGAAAAAGGGTGATTCATTATGTGAGTGCCCTGACCAGGCAATGATTATAAGAATGAATTCTAGTCGTGGTTAAGTGGGCGTTGTGGATAGTATATCTCACTCAATAATTATATTTATGTGGGAAAATCAGGAACGGGGGATGCGTGGGGGAGCACCCATTTTACAGGAAACAGCCGAACGATAATTGTTCATTGAGGCCATGTGGACTATATGTTTTTAATCTATATATCCACTGGCATTCCTTCTGTAAAATCTTTTTATCCCAATCTCCCTTACGTGGAGAGGGAGGAATGATTTCAATGATTTGAAATCCCAGGGATTTGGGATCACCCCCATGGAACTCAAGTACATGATTCGCCACGGGTTTGTCTCGTTTATGTCTAATATCTCCTAGGTGCTCCCCCACTCTCCTCCTCAGCTCCCTTTTAGTCTTACCCACATAATTTAAGGGACAAGTACATGTTATAAGATAGACCACTCCACAACTCCTACAATTACCAAAGTCCCTTATCTCAAAAGTTCTATCCGTTGTGACACTTTTAAAGGATTTTGATGTAATGATGAATGGGCATGCTATGCAACCACTACATTTAAATGTTCCCAATGGTCTCCTATCCAACCAGCTTCCAGAGGTTTTCGGTGTGGTGTAAAAACTATGAACCAGATAGTCCCTTATCGATTTTCCCCTCCTGAAAGTGATCCCTGGTTTGGGTGGGAGCACATCTACAAGATCTCTATCTGTTCGGAGGATGTCCCAATGCCTTCTCAAGATTTCAAATATCCTCTCATGAGAGTCATCGTACGTTCCAATAACCCTAATGACTTGGTTCTGTGTTTCATCCTTTTTATGAGGGTTCAGAAAATCTTCTCTGTTGTGTGTGAGGGAATGTCTAAACGCCTTTTTTAGTGTCACATCAGGATAGCCTCTATTTAGAAATCTTTCCCTAAGGTCCCTAGACTGTGCCATAAATGTGGGGGTATCAGTGCAGTTCCTCCTGATCCAAATGTATTGGCCCTTAGGGATGCCTCTTTTTACTGGGTTTGGATGAAAACTACCCCAGTGTAAAAGGCTATTGGTGGCCGTCGGTTTTCTAAATGTTTCAGTATACAGTGTTCCATTCCTTTTCGAAATTTTGATATCTAGGAATGAGATCTCCCTCTCATTTATTTCGTAGGTAAATCTTAGACCTATGGGATTGTTATTCAGTGATGTGACAAAAGACTTGAAGGCAACCTCTGGACCATCCCACAGGAGAAAGATATCATCAATATACCTTCCCCAGAAGGTAATGTGGGTGGTCCAGGGTTCCTCCACATCACTGAATACAAGTTGGTCCTCCCACCAGCCCAGGAGCAGATTTGCGTAAGTCGGAGCACAAGGGCTACCCATCACGGTGCCCCTGAGCTGGTGGTAAAATACATTCTTAAAAAGGAAGAAATTGTGCGATAGGACAAAATTAAGGATACTGATCATGAATGAATTGTGCGCTCTAAACTGAATACCCCTAGTTGTCAAAAAGGACTCGACTGCCTTGACTCCCCACTCATGAGGTATACTGCTGTATAGGGGATCAACATCAATAGATGCCAAAAGTGTATTTTCCTCCACAGCAGTATCCTGTATTCGCAGGAGGAGGTCAGTCGTGTCCCTTATGTACGAGGGCAATGCTGAAACAAATGGTCTCAGGACCTGGTCAAAATAGATGCTTGTATTTTGAGAGAGGGAATCTATCCCAGATACTATCGGTCTCCCTTTCAGCGGATCCACCCCCTTATGGATTTTCGGGAGTGCGTAGAAAGTTGGTATCTGGGGATTTTTTGGAGACATAAATTTGAGCTCATCTGATGAAATTAGTTTATCCTCAAATGCTTGTAAGAGGATCTGGTCCAGTTCCTCTGTAAAAAGGTTTGAGGGATCATCCCGTAGTCGACCGTAACAGCCGGCATCATTGAGAAGGCCTTCACACATCCCATTATACATAGTGTGGTCCATAATAATAATGTTGCCCCCCTTATCGGCGGGTTTCACAATGATGCTACTGTCTTTTTGCAATCCAATGAGGGACTCTCTTTCCTGTCTAGTGAGATTCGACCCAGACCCTTGTTGTGATCTAATCTTTTCCAGATCCTGGATCACCAGTCTGGAAAAAATATCGATTGCAGAATTTTCTTGGGGCGAGGGTTATCCCCCTGGCTGAAGGAAAGCAGATACTCTGATTACACGATTAGCAAGTTAATTGTAATGGTCAAAAATAGATACGTTACAGTGGCTCATCAGTTTAGTATATGGAATGAGGCGCTCTGTCATCGGCACACCCAAAAGGCCGTAAAATGTAAGAGAAGAATTGTAGATAGGTATGACAGGCACACTCTCATATGTTGCTGCACTGAATGAATACAGAGACGGTGATAGTATTTAAAATTGTGTGTTTATTTATATATCTAAATATTAAAAGTAGGTAAAATTGTTGGTAAAATTGTTGATAGGGGTGGGGAGTCTTCTTTTTTGGATGGCTGTGTTGGGATTTAGGACGGATATTCGGCTGGGATGTATGAGAACATACGAATTCTACTACCAGGCCAACCATCCTGAGGAAATATTTGAAGTCAAACCTTTCTTTATATATATGTACACATTCTCACTAAAGTTCACATATTTGCACTGAAGTTCAATTATACTCAGTATCCAATTGATACCCAGGCAAGATTTATCCAGCACAAGTATATACAGTATATATCCATATACCCGGCATATCTATGCACTCAGCACTATAACAAGCACCAGACACTTTATTCAGCGTCTACACGCCAAATCTGGCACTCTATATATTCAGCATAAGTTTACCTTTATACATCTGTGTACTCAGCCTATCTATGTACCCAGCACTAGAGTTGAGCGAACACCTGGATGTTCGGGTTCGAGAAGTTCGGCCGAACATCCCGGAAATGTTCGGGTTCGGGATCCGAACCCGATCCGAACTTCGTCCCGAACCCGAACCCCATTGAAGTCAATGGGGACCCGAACTTTTCGGCACTAAAAAGGCTGTAAAACAGCCCAGGAAAGAGCTAGAGGGCTGCAAAAGGCAGCAACATGTAGGTAAATCCCCTGCAAACAAATGTGGATAGGGAAATGAATTAAAATAAAAATTAAATAAATAAAAATTAACCAAAATCAATTGGAGAGAGGTTCCATAGCAGAGAATCTGGCTTCCCGTCACCCACCACTGGAACAGTCCATTCTCAGATATTTAGGCCCCGGCACCCAGGCAGAGGAGAGAGGTCCCGTAACAGAGAATCTGTCTTCATGTCAGCAGAGAATTAGTCTGCATGTCATAGCAGAGAATGAGGCTTCACGTCAGCCACCACTGCAACAGTCCATTGGCATATATTTAGGCCTAGCACACAGGCAGAGCAGAGAGGTCCCGCAACAGAGAATCTGGCTTCATGTCAGCAGAGAATCAGTCTGCATGTCATAGCAGAGAATGAGGCTTCACGTCACCCACCACTGCAACAGTCCATTGGCATATATTTAGGCCTAGCACACAGGCAGAGCAGAGAGGTCCCGTAACAGACAATCTGGCTTCATGTCAGCAGAGAATCAGTCTGCATGTCATAGCAGAGAATGAGGCTTCACGTCAGCCACCACTGCAACAGTCCATTGGCATATATTTAGGCCTAGCACACAGGCAGAGCAGAGAGGTCCCGTAACAGACAATCTGGCTTCATGTCAGCAGAGAATCAGTCTGCATGTCATAGCAGAGAATCAGGCTTCACGTCAGCCACCACTGCAACAGTCCATTGTCATAAATTTAGGCCCAGCACCCAGGCAGAGGAGAGAGGTCCCGTAACAGACAATCTGGCTTCATGTCAGCAGAGAATTAGTCTGCATGTCATAGCAGAGAATCAGGCTTCATGTCAGCCACCACTGCAACAGTCCATTGGCATATATTTAGGCCCAGCACCCAGGCAGAGGAGGGAGGTCCCGTAACAGAGAATCTGTCTTCATGTCAGCAGAGAATCAGTCTGCATGTCATAGCAGAGAATGAGGCTTCACGTCACCCACCACTGCAACAGTCCATTGGCATATATTTAGGCCTAGCACACAGGCAGAGCAGAGAGGTCCCGTAACAGACAATCTGGCTTCATGTCAGCAGAGAATCAGTCTGCATGTCATAGCAGAGAATCAGGCTTCACGTCAGCCACCACTGCAACAGTCCATTGGCATATATTTAGGCCTAGCACACAGGCAGAGCAGAGAGGTCCCGTAACAGACAATCTGGCTTCATGTCAGCAGAGAATCAGTCTGCATGTCATAGCAGAGAATGAGGCTTCACGTCAGCCACCACTGCAACAGTCTATTGGCATATATTTAGGCCTAGCACACAGGCAGAGCAGAGAGGTCCCGTAACAGACAATCTGGCTTCATGTCAGCAGAGAATCAGTCTGCATGTCATAGCAGAGAATCAGGCTTCACGTCAGCCACCACTGCAACAGTCCATTGTCATAAATTTAGGCCCAGCACCCAGGCAGAGGAGAGAGGTCCCGTAACAGACAATCTGGCTTCATGTCAGCAGAGAATTAGTCTGCATGTCATAGCAGAGAATCAGGCTTCATGTCAGCCACCACTGCAACAGTCCATTGGCATATATTTAGGCCCAGCACCCAGGCAGAGGAGGGAGGTCCCGTAACAGAGAATCTGTCTTCATGTCAGCAGAGAATCAGTCTGCATGTCATAGCAGAGAATGAGGCTTCACGTCACCCACCACTGCAACAGTCCATTGGCATATATTTAGGCCTAGCACACAGGCAGAGCAGAGAGGTCCCGTAACAGACAATCTGGCTTCATGTCAGCAGAGAATCAGTCTGCATGTCATAGCAGAGAATCAGGCTTCACGTCAGCCACCACTGCAACAGTCCATTGGCATATATTTAGGCCTAGCACACAGGCAGAGCAGAGAGGTCCCGTAACAGACAATCTGGCTTCATGTCAGCAGAGAATCAGTCTGCATGTCATAGCAGAGAATGAGGCTTCACGTCAGCCACCACTGCAACAGTCCATTGGCATATATTTAGGCCCAGCACCCAGGCAGAGGAGGGAGGTCCCGTAACAGAGAATCTGTCTTCATGTCAGCAGAGAATCAGTCTGCATGTCATAGCAGAGAATGAGGCTTCACGTCACCCACCACTGCAACAGTCCATTGGCATATATTTAGGCCTAGCACACAGGCAGAGCAGAGAGGTCCCGTAACAGACAATCTGGCTTCATGTCAGCAGAGAATCAGTCTGCATGTCATAGCAGAGAATCAGGCTTCACGTCAGCCACCACTGCAACAGTCCATTGTCATAAATTTAGGCCCAGCACCCAGGCAGAGGAGAGAGGTCCCGTAACAGACAATCTGGCTTCATGTCAGCAGAGAATTAGTCTGCATGTCATAGCAGAGAATCAGGCTTCATGTCAGCCACCACTGCAACAGTCCATTGGCATATATTTAGGCCCAGCACCCAGGCAGAGGAGGGAGGTCCCGTAACAGAGAATCTGTCTTCATGTCAGCAGAGAATCAGTCTGCATGTCATAGCAGAGAATGAGGCTTCACGTCAGCCACCACTGCAACAGTCCATTGGCATATATTTAGGCCTAGCACACAGGCAGAGGAGAGGTTCATTCAACTTTGGGTAGCCTCGCAATATAATGGTAAAATGAAAATAAAAATAGGATTGAATGAGGAAGTGCCCTGGAGTCCAATAATATATGGTTATGGGGAGGTAGTTAATGTCTAATCTGGACAAGGGACGGACAGGTCCTGTGGGATCCATGCCTGGTTCATTTTTATGAACGTCAGCTTGTCCACATTGGCTGTAGACAGGCGGCTGCGTTTGTCTGTAATGACGCCCCCTGCCGTGCTGAATACACGTTCAGACAAAACGCTGGCTGCCGGGCAGGCCAGCACCTCCAAGGCATAAAAGGCTAGCTCTGGCCACGTGGACAATTTAGAGACCCAGAAGTTGAATGGGGCCGAACCATCAGTCAGTACGTGGAGGGGTGTGCACACGTACTGTTCCACCATGTTAGTGAAATGTTGCCTCCTGCTAACACGTTGCGTATCAGGTGGTGGTGCAGTTAGCTGTGGCGTGTTGACAAAAGTTTTCCACATCTCTGCCATGCTAACCCTGCCCTCAGAGGAGCTGGCCGTGACACAGCTGCCTTGGCGACCTCTTGCTCCTCCTCTGCCTTGGCCTTGGGCTTCCACTTGTTCCCCTGTGACATTTGGGAATGCTCTCAGTAGCGCGTCTACCAACGTGCGCTTGTACTCGCGCATCTTCCTATCACGCTCCAGTGCAGGAAGTAAGGTGGGCACATTGTCTTTGTAGCGTGGATCCAGCAGGGTGGCAACCCAGTAGTCCGCACAGGTTAAAATGTGGGCAACTCTGCTGTCGTTGCGCAGGCACTGCAGCATGTAGTCGCTCATGTGTGCCAGGCTGCCCAGGGGTAAGGACAAGCTGTCCTCTGTGGGAGGCGTATCGTCATCGTCCTGCCTTTCCCCCCAGCCACGCACCAGTGATGGACCCGAGCTGCGTTGGGTGCCACCCCGCTGTGACCATGCTTCATCCTCATCCTCCTCCACCTCCTCCTCATCCTCGTCCTCCTCGTCCTCCAGTAGTGGGCCCTGGCTGGCCACATTTGTACCTGGCCTCTGCTGTTGCCAAAAACCTCCCTCTGAGTCACTTCGAAGAGACTGGCCTGAAAGTGCTAAAAATGACCCCTCTTCCTCCTCCTCCTCCTCCTCCTCCTGGGCCACCTCCTCTTCCATCATCGCCCTAAGTGTTTTCTCAAGGAGACATAGAAGTGGTATTGTAACGCTGATAACGGTGTCATCGCCACTGGCCATGTTGGTGGAGTACTCGAAACAGCGCAACAGGGCACACAGGTCTCGCATGGAGGCCCAGTCATTGGTGGTGAAGTGGTGCTGTTCTGTAGTGCGACTGACCCGTGCGTGCTGCAGCTGAAACTCCACTATGGCCTGCTGCTGCTCGCACAGTCTGTCCAGCATGTGCAAGGTGGAGTTCCACCTGGTGGGCACGTCGCATATGAGGCGGTGAGCGGGAAGGCCGAAGTTACGCTGTAGCGCAGACAGGCGAGCAGCAGCAGGATGTGAACGCCGGAAGCGCGAACAGACGGCCCGCACTTTATGCAGCAGCTCTGACATGTCGGGGTAGTTGTGAATGAACTTCTGCACCACCAAATTCAGCACATGCGCCAAGCAAGGGATGTGCGTCAAATTGGCTAGTCCCAGAGCTGCAACGAGATTTCGCCCATTATCACACACCACCAGGCCGGGCTTGAGGCTCACCGGCAGCAACCACTCGTCGGTCTGTTGTTCTATACCCCGCCACAACTCCTGTGCGGTGTGGGGCCTGTCCCCCAAACATATGAGTTTCAGAATGGCCTGCTGACGTTTACCCCGGGCTGTGCTGAAGTTGGTGGTGAAGGTGTGTGGCTGACTGGATGAGCAGGTGGAAGAAGAGGAGGAGGAAGCCGAGAAGGAGGAGGTGGCAACAGGAGGCAAAGAATGTTGCCCTGCGATCCTTGGCGGCGGAAGGACGTGCGCCAAACAGCTCTCCGCCTGGGGCCCAGCTGCCACTACATTTACCCAGTGTGCAGTTAGGGAGATATAGCGTCCCTGGCCGTGCTTACTGGTCCACGTATCTGTGGTTAGGTGGACCTTGCCACAGATGGCGTTGCGCAGTGCACACTTGATTTTATCGGATACTTGGTTGTGCAGGGAAGGCACGGCTCTCTTGGAGAAGTAGTGCCGGCTGGGAACAACATACTGTGGGACAGCAAGCGACATGAGCTGTTTGAAGCTGTCTGTGTCCACCAGCCTAAATGACAGCATTTCATAGGCCAGTAGTTTAGAAATGCTGGCATTCAGGGCCAGGGATCGAGGGTGGCTAGGTGGGAATTTACGCTTTCTATCAAATGTTTGTGAGATGGAGAGCTGAACGCTGGCGTGTGACATGGTTGAGACGCTTGGTGACGGAGGTGGTGGTGGTGGTGTTGGTGGTACATCCCCTGTTTGCTGGGCGGCAGGTGCCAACGTTCCTCCAGAGGCGGAGGAAGAGGCCGAGGCGGCAGCAGCAGAATAGGCCGAGGCGGCAGCAGCAGAAGAGGTAGCAGGGGGAGCCTGAGTGACTTCCTTGGTTTTAAGGTGTTTACTCCACTGCAGTTCATGCTTTGCATGCAGGTGCCTGGTCATGCAGGTTGTGCTCAGGTTCAGAACGTTAATGCCTCGCTTCAGGCTCTGATGGCACAGCGTGCAAACCACTCGGGTCTTGTCGTCAGCACATTGTTTGAAAAAGTGCCATGCCAGGGAACTCCTTGAAGCTGCCTTTGGGGTGCTCGGTCCCAGATGGCGGCGGTCAGTAGCAGGCGGAGTCTCTTGGCGGCGGGTGTTCTGCTTTTGCCCACTGCTCCCTCTTTTGCTACGCTGTTGGCTCGGTCTCACCACTGCCTCTTCCTCCGAACTGTGAAAGTCAGTGGCACGACCTTCATTCCATGTGGGGTCTAGGACCTCATCGTCCCCTGCATCGTCTTCCACCCAGTCTTGATCCCTGACCTCCTGTTCAGTCTGCACACTGCAGAAAGACGCAGCAGTTGGCACCTGTGTTTCGTCATCATCAGAGACATGCTGAGGTGGTATTCCCATGTCCTCATCATCAGGAAACATAAGTGGTTGTGCGTCAGTGCATTCTATGTCTTTCACCGCTGGGGAAGGGCTAGGTGGATGCCCTTGGGAAACCCTGCCAGCGGAGTCTTCAAACAGCATAAGAGACTGCTGCATAACTTGAGGCTGAGACAGTTTCCCTGGTATGCATGGGGGTGATGTGACAGACTGATGGGGTTGGTTTTCAGGCGCCATCTGTGCGCTTTCTGCAGAAGACTGGGTGGGAGATAATGTGAACGTGCTGGATCCACTGTCGGCCACCCAATTGACTAATGCCTGTACCTGCTCAGGCCTTACCATCCTTAGAACGGCATTGGGCCCCACCATATATCGCTGTAAATTCTGGCGGCTACTGGGACCTGAGGTAGTTGGTACACTAGGACGTGTGGATGTGGCAGAACGGCCACGTCCTCTCCCAGCACCAGAGGGTCCACTAACACCACCACGACCATGTCCACGTCCGCGTCCCTTACTAGATGTTTTTCTCATTGTTATGGTTCACCACAACAACAAATATATTATTTGGCCCAATGTATTGTATTCAAATTCAGCGGGATATAAATTTGAGGCCTAGTATTTAGGCGCTGGGTGACCGGTATGGATTTAGTGACAGAATTAGACTTGGAAATGCACAGAAGCGTGTGTGTGAAGTTATTCTGAATGACCCTATGTGCACCTTCAATATGATCTACCCTTTTAGGGATAGATTTCAAATAGCTCTGATATAGCAGAAACGACTAAATTATGAAATTGCTAAATTGGGAATTGTATTTCAACCCAGAACAAAAAATGTGCTTTGACGGACACTAAATAACTTTCCCAGCCACAACAGGACAGCGGTAACGAGAGATTTAGCGGGATATAAATTTGAGGCCTAGTATTTAGGCGCTGGGTGACAGGTATGGGTTTAGTGACAGAATTAGATTTGGAAATGCACAGTAGCGGGTGTGTGAAGTTATTCTGAATGACCCTATGTGCACCTTGAATATTATATACCCTTTTAGGGATAGATTTCAAATAGCTCTGATATAGCAGAAACCACTAAATTATGAAATTGCTAAATTGGGAATTGTATTTCAACCCAGAACAAGAAATGTGCTTGAACGGACACTAAATAACTCGCCCAGCTACAGCACTAAGGACAGATTTAGCGGGATATAAATTTGAGGCCTAGTATTTAGGCGCTGGGTGACAGGTATGGGTTTAGTGCCAGAATTAGACTTGGAAATACACAGTAGCGGGTGTGTGTGAAGTTATTCTGAATGACCCAATGTGCACCTTGAATATTATATACCCTTTTAGGGATAGATTTCAAATAGCTCTGATATAGCAGAAACCACTAAATTATGAAATTGCTAAATTGGGAATTGTATTTCAACCCAGAACAAGAAATGTGCTTGAACGGACACTAAATAACTCGCCCAGCTACAGCACTAGGGACAGATTTAGCTGGATATAAATTTGAGGCCTAGTATTTAGGCGCTGGGTGACAGGTATGGGTTTAGTGACAGAATTAGACTTGGAAATACACAGTAGCGGGTGTGTGTGAAGTTATTCTGAATGACCCAATGTGCACCTTCAATATTATATACCCTTTTAGGGATAGATTTCAAATAGCTCTGATATAGCAGAAACCACTAAATTATGAAATTGCTAAATTGGGAATTGTATTTCAACCCAGAACAAGAAATGTGCTTGAACGGACACTAAATAACTCGCCCAGCTACAGCACTAGGGACAGATTTAGCGGGATATAAATTTGAGGCCTAGTATTTAGGCGCTGGGTGACAGGTATGGGTTTAGTGCCAGAATTAGACTTGGAAATACACAGTAGCGGGTGTGTGTGAAGTTATTCTGAATGACCCAATGTGCACCTTGAATATTATATACCCTTTTAGGGATAGATTTCAAATAGCTCTGATATAGCAGAAACCACTAAATTATGAAATTGCTAAATTGGGAATTGTATTTCAACCCAGAACAAGAAATGTGCTTGAACGGACACTAAATAACTCGCCCAGCTACAGCACTAAGGACAGATTTAGCGGGATATAAATTTGAGGCCTAGTATTTAGGCGCTGGGTGACAGGTATGGGTTTAGTGCCAGAATTAGACTTGGAAATACACAGTAGCGGGTGTGTGTGAAGTTATTCTGAATGACCCAATGTGCACCTTGAATATTATATACCCTTTTAGGGATAGATTTAGAATAGCTCTGATATAGCAGAAACCACTAAATTATGAAATTGCTAAATTGGGAATTGTATTTCAACCCAGAACAAGAAATGTGCTTGAACGGACACTAAATAACTCGCCCAGCTACAGCACTAGGGACAGATTTAGCGGGATATAAATTTGAGGCCTAGTATTTAGGCGCTGGGTGACAGGTATGGGTTTAGTGCCAGAATTAGACTTGGAAATACACAGTAGCGGGTGTGTGTGAAGTTATTCTGAATGACCCAATGTGCACCTTGAATATTATATACCCTTTTAGGGATAGATTTCAAATAGCTCTGATATAGCAGAAACCACTAAATTATGAAATTGCTAAATTGGGAATTGTATTTCAACCCAGAACAAGAAATGTGCTTGAACGGACACTAAATAACTCGCCCAGCTACAGCACTAAGGACAGATTTAGCGGGATATAAATTTGAGGCCTAGTATTTAGGCGCTGGGTGACAGGTATGGGTTTAGTGCCAGAATTAGACTTGGAAATACACAGTAGCGGGTGTGTGTGAAGTTATTCTGAATGACCCAATGTGCACCTTGAATATTATATACCCTTTTAGGGATAGATTTCAAATAGCTCTGATATAGCAGAAACCACTAAATTATGAAATTGCTAAATTGGGAATTGTATTTCAACCCAGAACAAGAAATGTGCTTGAACGGACACTAAATAACTCGCCCAGCTACAGCACTAAGGACAGATTTAGCGGGATATAAATTTGAGGCCTAGTATTTAGGCGCTGGGTGACAGGTATGGGTTTAGTGCCAGAATTAGACTTGGAAATACACAGTAGCGGGTGTGTGTGAAGTTATTCTGAATGACCCAATGTGCACCTTGAATATTATATACCCTTTTAGGGATAGATTTCAAATAGCTCTGATATAGCAGAAACCACTAAATTATGAAATTGCTAAATTGGGAATTGTATTTCAACCCAGAACAAGAAATGTGCTTGAACGGACACTAAATAACTCGCCCAGCTACAGCACTAAGGACAGATTTAGCGGGATATAAATTTGAGGCCTAGTATTTAGGCGCTGGGTGACCGGTATGGATTTAGTGACAGAATTAGACTGGGATATGGCCAAAAAATAAACAGACTATTGCTGGTTAAATGCACTTGGTGTGACAGCTTCACCCTGATGTAGGCTTTAGCCAAAAAACAACCACACCATTGAGGGTTAAATGCACTTGGTGACAGGCGCAGCTTGCCCCTGATTTAGTATATGGCCAAAAAATGAACAGACTATTGCTGGTTAAATGCACTTGGTGTGACAGCTTCACCCTGATGTAGGCTTTAGCCAAAAAACAACCACACCATTGAGGGTTAAATGCACTTGGTGACAGGCGCAGCTTGCCCCTGATTTTGTATATGGCCAAAAAATGAACAGACTATTGCTGGTTAAATGCACTTGGTGTGACAGCTTCACCCTGATGTAGGCTTTAGCCAAAAAACAACCACACCATTGAGGGTTAAATGCACTTGGTCGCAGCTTGTGCTGGCGCACCACAAGACACAAAATGGCCGCCGATCACCCCAGAAAAATGTGACTGACAAACGGTCTGGGCAGCCTAAAAACAGTGAGCAATTGAGGATCAGCAGCTCAATGATCCACAGCTGCAGATCGATCAGTTAATCAAGTCCTTTGGAGGAGTTAATCTGCCTAATCTCGCCCTACTGTCGCAGCCGCAACCTCTCCCTACGCTAATCAGAGCAGAGTGACGGGCGGCGCTATGTGACTCCAGCTTAAATAGAGGCTGGGTCACATGGTGCTCTGGCCAATCACAGCCATGCCAATAGTAGGCATGGCTGTGATGGCCTCTTGGGGCAAGTAGTATGACGCTTGTTGATTGGCTGCTTTGCAGCCTTTCAAAAAGCGCCAAGAAAGCGTCACAAAAGCGCGAAGAAAGCGACGAACACCGAACCCGAACCCGGACTTTTACGAAAATGTCCGGGTTCGGGTCCGTGTCACGGACACCCCAAAATTCGGTACGAACCCGAACTATACAGTTCGAGTTCGCTCATCCCTACCCAGCACTAAATTGAACACTTGACACTTTATGTATTTGATGTATTTGATGTATTCAACGAAGATCAATATGGCATACAATTACAACTAAACACTATATTCTCATACATCCCAGCCGAATATCCGTCCTAAATCCCAGCACAGCCATCCAAGAAAGAAGACTCCCCACCCCTATCAACCATTTTACCAACAATTTTACCTACTTTTAATATTTAGATATATAAATAAACACACTATTTGAAATACTATCACCGTCTTTGTATTCATTCAGTGCAGCAACATATGAGAGTGTGCCTGTCATACCTATCTACAATTCTTCTCTTTATTGTAATGGTATCTCTATCATATATCTGAAAGTTAGCATACTGTGGCCAACCTTTTAATAAAATATCAAGCATTCCTAAGGCCCAGTGCCGGCTCTCAGGGGTGTGCCAGAACAGGCTGTGCGGGCATGCTGGGAGTTGTAGTTTTGCAACAGCTGGAGGCACACTGGTTGGGAAACACTGATCTAGGGAACAGGTATGAAAATATCAAAAAGATATCTTCACCAGGCCAACTGGGAAACTACAGACCCCAGACCTTCTACATAATTCATATCTCATCGTTCCAAGTCCTAGCATATCAAACGAGACAAGTCCAGGATGCGCAGAAGAAGAGATCCTTATTTTAAGAAGATGAAGGCGAGTTGATATGCCATGTCTGGTGTCCATGCGATGCCCCCATCATACCAAAGATGATAAGCTGGGTTTTGGAGACGTCAGCCCCACCCTGAACAAGTTATGAAGAATTACAACTTATTGTTCATTCTCTGGTATGAAGCTCCCATGCTGACACACGGCGCCGGAGAGTCTGCTGTCCCCTGTCCTGAGTGTGATCAGCAAAAGGGCCTATCCTGGTTAGCATCTCTGTGCTAACTAACCCCAAGGGGAGCAGGCTGCTGTTTTCACAGGTATGAGGCAGACATCTCGGCACTATATACAGCCTTAAACCAATTCATCAATGACAGCTGACCTGGCTATACAAAAACATAAATACATACTGTATATGAATGTGAATCACACTGGACTATGTTACACTATGACATTTACCCATAAAACATATAATATCACAGCAATCATAATAACTAGGAATAAGGCGGTCCTTATTCCTGACAACCCCCATTTTCTGATAGGTGCAGGTCGCAGAGGACCCACACCTATCTTGTAAACGGAACCATGAAAGTTGCGGAGGGCACACCGCACATACTGCCCTTCATTCATTTCTTTTGAGCTGACGGAAATGAATGGAGGCGGCTGTGCATGCACGGTGTGCCCTCTGTGACTTTCATGGCTCCGTTTACAAGATAGGTGCAGGTCCCAGAGGTGGGACCTGCACCTATCAGACAATGGGGGTATATCCTATAGATATGCCCCCATTGTCTGAGATGATAAAACCCCTTTAAAATCAGCCCTTCCAATACAGTCCCATGTAAATAACATTTTCAGTTCCCTTCTGTCAGCTCCTCTAACATACAGTCCCATGTAAATAACCAGCCCCTCTAATGTAAATTAACATGTAAATAACATCAGCCCCTCCAACATACAGTCCCAGAAATATCTTATACGCTTTGCTGGTACTGTAATACGCTGCGGTTTTTCATGAGAATATGTGGAGAAAAAACTGACGTAATCTTCAAAGTGTGCAGGTAGCCTGGGTGGGGACCAAATGACATGTATACTGAAGAGAAATGTGACTCCATCTTGTTTGCTCTAAATATGTAAAGAATTGTGATAACATCTCACCCAGAATTAGTACAAACGTTCTTGCCTTATTTCGACGAAACTGCATACATTCTTATATGTGACTGATTAAAACCTATTCTTTTTGCTTACTGCATGTATACATACCATATAAGGATGTTCCGGGTAGTATGTGTATGAGCAACAATGTGTATATTTGTGATTGGTTTAACGCTGTTGTTATGCAAACTTTTCTACTGCCTATATAAGGCCAAGCTATAGCATAATAAAGTTAGAGTATTTCTCAGTGATACTTGTGTGTGTGTCATGTTATTGCCGGCTGAGAAATATCTCTCCTGACGTTAGTGACATCAAACCAAGGTAGTCGTAGAGGTCCTTAAAGGTCCAAAGTTTTTCATATACAGTCTGGGTGGGGGCCAAATTAAATGTATATAGTCTGGGTAGGGGCCAAATTAAATGTATACAGTCTGGGTGGGGGCCAAATGGAATGTATACAGTCTGGGTAGGGGCCAAATGGAATGTATACAGTCTGGGTGGGGGCCAAGTGAAATATGCATATAGTCTGGGTGGGGGAAAATGATATATATACAGAGCGAGTGGTGGGGGAGGGGGTGGGGTAATGGGGTTGAGGGTTAAAGGGGGCCCCGATCCAAAGTTTGCCCTGGGGCCCATAGACCTCTAGTTACACCGATGCTAGTGAACGCTTCCTTAATGGAAGCGCTCACTAGTCTGCCGGAGGAGGTGGAGAGAAGTGCTGTGAGTGCTGTACAGTACTTACCCCTCCTCCTGCTCGCTCTTCTCAGTGCCCGTGCTGCTGTGTCCTGGCTGCCTGCAGCGTCAGGACATACAGAGCACACTCGGCCCTGAGAAGAGAAGACAGTCAGGACAGGGAGAGTGGCGACAGGAGAGGTAAGTTACTTTATTATTTTACAGTCTGATCTGATGTCTGATATGGAGGTCTAATGGGGGATCTGGAGAGGTCTATTGGGGGTCTGTAAAGTTCTAATGAGGGGTCTGGAGTTCTGACTTGGGGGGCATGGAGTTCTGACTGGGGGGTCTGGAGTTCTGACTGGGGTTCTAGAGTTCTGACTGGGGGGTCTAGAGGTCTAACGGGGGTCAAATATGGGGTCTGGAGGTCTAATGGGGAGTCTGGAGGTCTAATGAGGAGTCTGGAGGTCTAATGGGGGTCTTATATGGGGGTTTGGAGGTCTAATGGGGGTCTTATCTGAGGTTTGATATTGGGTCGGTGTCTTACATGGAGGTCTAATAGGGGTCTGATCTGAGGTTTAAAACTGGGGTCTTATATGGGGTCTGACATAGAGGCCTAAAGGTGGTTTGGTCTGAGATGTGGGATCTCATTTAGAGTTTTATATGGGGGTCTGATCTGAAAGGAAAGGGGGATTTTTTTGTACTAGCGCTAGTGTTGATCGAGCACCATAGTGCTCGGGTGCTTGTGTAGAACAATTTGGGATGCTCAATGGACACACAATGGAAGTTAATGGGAGAACCCGAGCATTAACCACTTCAGCCCCCCTAGCTTAAACCCCCTTAATGACCAGACCACTTTTTACAATTCTGTACTACACTAGTTTCACGGTTAATTTTTCGGTCATACAACTTACCACCCAAATGAATTTTACCTCCTTTTCTTCTCACTAACAGAGCTTTCATTTGGTGGTATTTCATTGCTGCTGACATTTTAACTTTTTTTTTATATTAATCAAAATTGACCGAATTTTTTGCAAAAACATTACATTTTTCACTTTCCGTTGTAACATTTTTCAAATAAAACTACATTTCTATATACATTTTTCTCAAAATTTATTGTTCTACATGTCTTTGATAAAAAAAAAATGCAATAAGTGTATATTTATTGGTTTGGGTAAAAGTTATAGCGTTTACAAACTATGGTGCAAAAATGTGAAATTACGCACTTTGACTTTCTGAGCACCTGTCATGTTTCCTGAGGTTCTACAATGCACAGACAGTAGAAACACCCCACAAATGACCCCATTTCGGAAAGTAGACACCCTAAGGTAATCGCTGATGGGCATAGTGAGTTTATGGAAGTTAAAAATTTTGTCACAAGTTAGCAGAAAATGATTATAATTTTTTTATTACTAAGTCTCAGATTCCACTAACTTGTGACGAAAAATAAAATTTTACATAAACTCACCATACCCCTCACGGAATACCTTGGGGTGTCTTCTTTCCAAAATGGGGTCACTTGTGGGGTATTTATACTGCCCTGGCATTTTAGGGGTCCTAATGTGTGAGAAGTAGTTTGGAATACAAATGTGTAAAAAAAATGCCCTGTGAAATCGTAAAGATACTCATTGGAATTTGGGCCCCTTTGCGCACCTAGGCTGCACAATAGTGTCACACATGTGGTATCGCCGTAGAAGTAGGGCAATGTGTTTTGGGGTGTATTTTTACATATACCCATACTGTGTGAGATAAATATCTCTGTAAAAGACAACTTTTCCCATTTTTTTATACAAAGTTGTCATTTTACAGAGATATTTCTCTCACCCAGCATGGGTATATGCAAAAATACACCCCAAAACACATTGCCCTACTTCTCCTGAGTACGGCAATACCACATGTGTGACACTTTTTTGCAGCCTAGGTGCGAAAAGCGGCCCAAATTCTAATGAGTACCTTTTAGGAGGGCATTTTTAGGCATTTGGATTCCAGACTTCTTCTCACGCTTTAGGGCCCCTAAAATGCCAGGGCAGTATAAATACCCCACATGTGACCCCATTTTGGAAAGAAGACACCCCAAGGTATTCCATGAGGGGCATGGCGAGTTCCTAGAATATATTTTTTTTTTGGCACAAGTTAGCGGAAAATGATTTTGTAAGAGGAAAAATAAAATAAAAAATAATAATAATAATTTTCCGCTAACTTGTGCCCAAAAAATATATTCTAGGAACTCGCCATGCCCCTCACGGAATACCTTGGGGTGTCTTCTTTCCAAAATCGGGTCACTTGTGGGGTATTTATACTGCCCTGGCATTATGGGGCCCTGGAATATAAATGTTTAAAATTTTTTACGCATTTGGATTCCTTGAGGGGTATGGTGAGTTCATGTGAGATTTTATTTTTTGTCACAAGTTAGTGAAATATGAGACTTTGTAAGAAAAAACTAAAAAAATAAAAAAA
This sequence comes from Bufo gargarizans, assembly GCF_014858855.1. Lineage (NCBI taxonomy): Eukaryota > Metazoa > Chordata > Amphibia > Anura > Bufonidae > Bufo > Bufo gargarizans. The sequence continues at coordinate 609,914,550 of NC_058080.1, read as the reverse complement.
AAATATAAATTTCTGCTAACTTGTGCCCAAAAATATCTTCTATGAACTCGCCATGACCCTCAAAAGTGATCTTTATAGCACCACAGCGATTTTACAGTGTTTTTGCAGTGATCAGAAAAAAAAAATTCTGTCACTGCGGTGGGGCGGACTGAACGCAAGTGTGCGCACAAGATCAGGCCTGATCGGGCGAACACTGCGTTTTTTGCAGAGCCTATAGAACATGTCCTATTCTTGTCCGCAACTGCGGACAAGAAAATGCATTTTCTATATAGATCTGGCAATGTGCGGATCTGCAAAATGCGGAAAGCACATTGCCAGTGTCCGTGTTTTGCAGATCCACGGTGTCCGTGTTTTGCGTATCCACGGATCTGCAAAACACATACGGATGTCTGAATGGGGCCTTACAGGGGGGTGATCAATGACGGGGGGTGATCAGGGGTTAATAAGGGGTTAATAAGTGACGGGGGGGTGTAGTGTAGTGTGGTGCTCGGTGCTACTTACAGAGCTGCCTGTGTCCTCTGGTGGTCGATCCAAGCAAAAGGGACCACCAGAGGACCAGGTAGCAGGTATATCAGACGCTGTTAACAAATCGCATCTACAGCCTGCCAGCGAATGATCCTGTAAGCGCGCATTCACAGTAAATCTCGCGTCTCAGCAGATGACGCATAGATGCGTCAAAGAGGAACAAACCGACCGCCCGCAGCACGCATCCCTGCGTTAGGCGGTCGGGAGGAGGTTAAACCAGGCACCCCCTGCTCTGAAGAGGGGAGGGTGTCTGGTTCATAGGAAAAGGTCATAAATTGACATAAACACCACCAATGGTTCGGGAACAGCATGGGGAGGATATCTGGATGCATCTTGGACTCCCAAGTCACTGCTAGGAATGATGTTGGTCGAGTAGTACGCCACTTTTACAGAATGACAATAATACACACCAAACTGAAGATAAAATCGATTTTAGAGAAAAAATTGTTAGGAAACATTCTTTCCTGTATATTTACTTGTATATAAAGTGCAAGTGCTGACAAAAATTGCACGGAAGAGGCACTCCGATATAACCTGTATATCACATAAAGGAGGGCCTCATTCACATTGTGGTACAATTGTTCAGGTAGTGGGACTCCTACACTCATAAAGTCTATGCACTAAGTGAAAGGGTTGCCAAAAATGACAGGGAACTGGCACTCCAAAACCCAAAAAGAGCATCATACACACCCTTGAAAAATTGTGATTGATGGCCTGCTGGTGACCCTCAAAAACAATAGGAGCAAGGGTCTGCTGGTGATCGTTTAAAACATTAGGGGCGAGGGCCTGCTGCTGATCTGACCATCTAAAAAATTTGGGGTGAGGGTCTGCTGCTGAGCTGACCCTCTAAAACATTAGGGGCAAGAACCTGCTACTGATCTGACCATCTAAAAAATAGGGGTGAGGGTCTGCTGCTGAGCTGACCATCTAAAACATTGGGGGTGAGGGTCTGCTGCTGATCTGACCATCTAAAACATTAGGGGTGAGGGTCTGCTGCTGATCTGACCATCTAAAACATTAGGGGTGAGGGTCTGATGCTGATCTGACCATCTAAAAATATAGGGGTGAGGGTCTGCTGCTGAGCTGACCATCTAAAACATTATGGGCGAGGGCCTGCTGGTGACCCTCTAAAACATTAGGGCTGAGGGTCTGCTGCTAAGCTGACCCTTTAAAATAAGCATGTTGATATGATGGAGGAGGAGGAGGAGGACGAGAAAAGGAAGATTAAACCATATACCCTTTTTTGTGGCGGAAGGGGTGCTTGGGAATACAGTGTATTCTATACACCATAAAAGCCACATTTAAAGTGCCTTTATGTTCAGCTGCTCTCCTCTGGTGGAGTTGAGAAGTCAGGGGCAAGCTAGGCATTGCTCATTTTGATAAGAGTCAACCTGTCAGCATTTTCAGTTGACAGGCGGATGCACTTATCAGTTATTATGCCCCTAGCAGCACTAAATACACGCTCTGACAAAATGCTGGCGGCAGGCCAGCACCCCCAAGGCGTAGAGCGCCAGTTCGTGCCAAGTGTCCAGCTTGGACAACCAATAGTTGTAAGGCACAGAAGGATCACTGAGGACCCTGACATGATCTGCTACGTACTCCACCTTCTTCCCTAACTTTTCCCTCCTTGTCACAATAGGCTGCGCATCAGGGTGAGGGTGCTGGTGGGGTGTCATTAAACTGTCCCAGGCCTTGGAGAGTGTTGCCCTGCCTCTGTTGGAACTGCTGTGTGTTCGCCTCCCCTCCTAGGTTGCCCAAGGAAATACGGACTCTGCTGCCAGCGTTGTCAGTTGGAAATTTTTGGGGCAATTTTTCAACAAGGACCTTCTGCCTTCTGGCATTGCACAATTATGCTAGCCCTCTCCACCACAGGAATGAGAGATGAGAAGTTATTTTTGTAGCGGTGGTCGAGAAGGTTGAACAACCACTAATCGTGTTGGCAAAAATGCGTATAACATGAGGGTCACGGGAAAGGCAGCATAACATAAAGTCAGCCATGTGTGCCAGAGTCCCAACAGACAAGACTTCGCTGTCCTCATCAGGAGGATGACCCTCAATCTCCTCATCCTTTTCCTCCTATTCAGCCCATCCACGCTGAACAGATGGAATAAACCTGCTATGGGTACTACCCTCTGTAGCGGATGCAACCATCTCCTGCTCCTCCTCATCATCATCCAATTTGTGCTGAGAAGACGAACGGAGGGTGGTCTGGTTATCACACTGTGTACTGTTTTCCCAATTTCTTTTTTTTAACAAATCTTTATTTAAGATTTTAATTGATTAACAAAATAATATAAAAACAGAAAGGCACATCCTTTGGTCCGATACAGATTGTTCAAGAAACATACTCGAATTCGTAAAAGTAAGTTCATGCAAAACACAAATAACTTTCAATGGCATGTGAATTACATTCCTAGGAAAATTACATTAACCAATGTGGTTCACGGCATAAGATAGAGATGATGAAGGTCATGAAGATCATACATGGGTACATATGTCCCGTACTACACAGTGATTGGTTGCCAGGGTAACATCCTTCAGAACACTAACAATACAACATCTTATTACGGTTCTTCATAATGTGGTTACAGCAATGCATAAAAGACAGCATTTGTTAATTACTACTAACAGGAGTAGGTGCTGCCAGTAATGCCAGATCATCCTGACGATTAGCTTGCCACTTCAGCAATGGAGCTCACACCAACAGATATTTGTCATGAGACAAGGTTTCCCAACTAGACATCTCTTCTAGCAGGCGAATCTCCTGTACCTTATTAATCCAATCTGCTAGCCCCGGTGTTTTATTGGGGAGCCAAAACATTGGGATCAAAAGTTTTGCCGCAGCTACCAGGGAGGACAGCAAGGAATGTTTGGTAAGAATGGATTTTGCACTGGGCAAGTTTAGCAGGACCACCAGGGGAGTCAGTGGTGACGTGGAGGGACAATATCTAGGACATGATGTCCCAGAATGGGGAAATCAAGGGGCAGGTCCACCAGATATGTAATAGAGTGCCTGTAGTTTCCTTACATCTCCAGCATTGATCCGAATGTGAGGGGTCCATGGCGTGAAGTTTGACCGGTGTATTGTACCACCTAGTTACCAATTTATAGGCATTCTCCTGGATCCTAATACACCTGGAGTACCCATGAGAGTGACATAAGATCCTGTCTACTGTACTATCATCGAAGGTGGTATTCATGTCCTTTTCCCATTGGGAGGTAAACCAGGGTCTATAAGGGCCTACATCATCCAGTAATTTGTTGTATATCTTAGAAATGGACCCTTTTTTGCCCGTTTGTTGTAGTAAAATCCTGTCATACCAGGTGGGGATCAAGTTTTCTAGGGGTGCATTCTAGATATTGATTGCAGACTCTCAAAAACTGTGAGTAGTGTATGGGTGACCATGGGATGTGGGGGAAACTTGATTTCAAGCTTTGAATGGAGGGGACTCTCCGTTGTTTCATAACGTCTCCTATTGCCACAGAACCTAGCGCCTTCCAAAGACCCAAATCATCTTGGAAACCCTGTACTACCAAGTATGGGACATAGCAAGTGGGAGTGAACGGAGATAGATAAGGGGGAGAACGTAAGAGTGGTGATATTTTAGACCATGTGTTCATAACTCCCTTCAGGGGGTCTAGTCCTTCCTTACCTATATTGTTATTCATCACTATTTTGGGGTCCCATAAGGTCGCTACGCACTTAGGGCCTAGTAGGCTTCTGGCTATCTTGTACCCTAGCTTGGTGTTTGTAGGGTTACTGATGTCGGAGTGTATCTGAGCTGAATTGCCCTGTAGTATAAAGCCACATCAGGAAGTCCGAAGCCTCCCCTAAATATGGGCTTGGTGAGAACCTTGTACGCCAACCTGGGTCTGCAGCCACCCCACACAAATGAGGAAAAGAGACTACGGACCCGTGCCAGGAAGGATTGAGGGAGGGGTATAGGCAAGGTCTGCAAAGTGTATAATAACTTAAGTAAAACGTAGGTCTTTAATAAGTTTTTTCCTAACCAAGACAGAAAGGGGATCTTTATGTCAGCCAATTGTTGTTTGATACTGGAAAGTAAGGGTGAATAATTCTGGTGGAAAAGTTGACCAGGATCTTTTGTTACGTTGACGCCCAAGTATTTAATATATGAGTTATGCCATTTAAACGGAAAGTCCCTCTCAAATTTTGCCACGGACGATTGGGAGATATTAATTCCCAGTGCCGTACACTTGGAAAGATTGATTTTAAAATTGGACAAGGAGCAATAAATATCTAACTGTTTTAGGAGAGCCGACAGTGCCTCTTCAGGTTTTGTTAAAAAGATAAGCATGTCGTCTGCGAAAGCTCCAACAGTGTGCACATCCCTGCCCACCGTAAGCCCTTGAATTGCAGGATCTTGTCTCAAAGACTGTATAAAGGTCTCTAAACACAGAATAAACAGTGTGGGCGAAAGTGGGTAACCCTGACGCTTCCCATTTGATATCTTAAAGGAAGGTGACAAAATACTGTTAACTTGCACTTTTGCGGAGGGGTTAGAGTACAGAGACAGCACCGTCCCCACAAATTGAGAAGGAGGCCAAATTTCAGCAGTGTGGCTTTCATGTAATCCCAGTCCACTCTGTCGAACGCCTTTTCAGCATCAGTGCTGAGCAACACAAGCAAAGTGAATTGTTGGGCTTGTAAGACTCTAAAGGTGCTGTCTCTGCACTCCCTGCCCCCCACAAAGCCTGATTGCTCCGGGGATATAATCCCTGGAAGTAAAGGGGAGAGCCTATTGGCCAAAATTTTTGCCCACAGTTTCACGTCTGCATTTAGCAGAGAGATCGGTCTGAAGCTAGACGGGACTTCAGTGTCTTTGCCTGGTTTAGGCAACACAACTATATGCGCCTCCAGAGCTTGTTTAGTCAGGGGTGTTCCATTTAGCAGGGAGTTAAAGAAGTTTACCAGCTGTGGACCTAGGACTGAGAAAAACTTTTTAGAATAAGCCACAGTAAGTCCGTTAGGGCCTGGGCTCTTGCCAGATGGCGTCGTATTTAGGACTTTTTTCACCTCAGCCAGGGTGACAGGGGCTATCAGTGATAATCTAGAGAAGTCGTAAATTCAATGTCCTCAAGAAGTTGTCTATTTCCCCTTTGCGCGCTATCTGTATGTCACCCTGTTCCCCCCGTCTAAGATTATACAAGTGATGGTAGTAATCCCTAAAGAGTTTTGATATTTTTTGAGTGTCCGTTATAATGGACCCCTCCTGTGACCTCATGCGTTTGATAAAAACTTGGTCATCTTGTTTTTTAATGAGCGCGGACATTATCTTACCGCCTCTATTCCCATGAACATAATGTTTATGTTTGACTTTCAAACTGTCTTCCCCCATTTCGACCTCTTTCACGTGCAAAGCTTCCGCCTTCATTGTGAGCAGTGAGTGTTTCAGTAGACACAGAAGTGGGATAGTTATGCTGATAATAGCGTTATCGCCGATCACCATCTGTGTTGATTCCTCAAAGTTACGTAAAGCCTCACAGAGGTCAGACATTTATGCCCACTCGTCACTTGTGAAGAGCAGAAGCTGACTGGAAAGCCATGACCATGTTACAGCTGGTATTCCACTACTCACAAAGTCTGGCCAACATGTGGAACGTGGAGTTCCAATGCGTGCTTACGTCGCACAACAGTCGGTGAGCTGGCAATTGCAAGCGTGGCTGCAGCATTGCCAAACCGGCGGCAGCTGTAGATGATTTGGAAATGGCCACACACGCGGCACACCTTCACCAGTAGCTCAGGCAAATTGGGGTAGGTTTTGAGAAACCACTGAACCACTAAGTTGAACAGATGGGCTAGGCATGGGATGTGTGTGAGCTTGACAAGTTTCAAAGCTGCCACCAAGTTACGGCCATTATCAGACACAACCATGCCTGGTTGTAGGTTGAGTGGTGAGAGCTACAGCTTAGTCTGGTCCCTTATATCCTACCACAGCTCGGCGGCGGTGTGCTGTTTGTCACCTAAGAAAATTTGTTTTAGCGTGACCTGTTGCCGCTTCCCCACTGCAGTGCTACACTACTGACTGATGACTGACTGGTGCTGCAAGATGAGAATTCAGAGGTGGAAGTAGAGGAGGAGGTGGAGGAGGAGAAGGGGGGTTGCAGCCACTAACGTAGGTGGTGGAGGAAATCCTGATGGAAGTAGTGCCCGCAATCCTTGGTGTCAGTAGCACCTGTGCCATCCCAGCATACGACGTGCTCCCGGCCTCCACAATGTTCACCCAGTGTGCCGTCAGGGAAATGTAGCGTCCATGGCCAAAAGCACTTGTCCATGTGTCAGTCGTTAAGTGGACCTTCCCAATAACTGCTCTGGTCAGGGCACGTGTGATGTTATGGGACACAAGCTGGTGTAAGACAGGGATGGCACACCAGGAAAAATAGTGGTGGCTGGGGACTGAGTAACGATGGAAGGCCGCCGGCATCAGGCCGCGGAAAACCTCAGTGTCCAGAAGTCTAAATGGCAACATTTCCAGAGCCAGCAATTTGGAAAGGTGCACATTTAGTGCTATGGCCTGTGGGTGGGTGGCTGGGTATTTGCGCTTTCATTCAAAGGCCTGCGGTATGGACATCTGTACGCTGCACAGGGACACAGAAGTGGATGTGCTAGCTGATGGTGCTTGCGAAGGTAAATGTGCAGGGCAGGAGGCATCCGGGCCTGCATCTTGGACAGGGGATTGGCCAGCACGTAAGACACAGGGGAAGAGGAGGCAGTGGTCTGACCCACAGACACAGATTGTGGACCCAGTCATTCGGCCGACCTATTAGGGTGCTTTGATGTCATGTGGCGGATCATGCTGGTTGTGGTGAGGTTGCTAGTGTTCACGCCCCTGCACAGGTTGCAAATGACAATTCTTTTATCGTCCGCACTATCACCAGCGGCGAAAAAATGTAACTGAATGTTGCTGATATTTAGGATGTGCAAACATCATACAGGAGATGTAGAGTAGGTAATGTCACTGTCACCAGCAGCAAAAAAATTTAACTGAATGTCACTGATATTTAGGATGGGCAAACGTTATACAGGAGATGTAGCGCAGGTAATGTTGCTGCCACCAGTGGCGAAAAAAAAATTACTCTGAATGTCACTGATATTTTGGATGCGCTAACGTTATATGAGAGATGTAGCGCAAGTAATGTCGCTGTCACCAGCGGCTAAACAATTAGGCTGAATTTTACAGCGCAAATGTAACACAACAGATGTAGCAGAGGTTGTGTCACTGTCAGCAGCGGCCAAACAATTGGACGCAATTTAGCGTAGGTTGCGCTAATAATATATATGGCAGCCAGATAAAAAAAATTGGCCTTAAAAGGACTTTTGGGTCTCTAACACCTTTCACCAGTAAACCCTGCCTAAAAAAAAAAAATGCTGTCCCTACACGATCTGTCCCTTCTGCTGCAGCTCTCCCTGACTAAGACTGAGCCGAACCACGTGTCATCGGGTGCGTTCCGGCCAGCCAATCACTGTAATGCCAGTGCCAACATGGCTACAGCATTACACTGAGTGCCAGCACCTCCACGCATGTTTATTGGCTGCGTAGCAGCCAACAAACATACGGGGAGGAGACTCGAACATTGGAACTCGGCCGAGTAAAAAGTGTTCGGCCAAGCATGCTCGCCTAACACTAACTAGCACACAATATACAGTGGTGTTTTTGTACTGGTGCACTATCTGTGTGGTACCAGTATTTTCAGGAGGACTGATTCTACAGGAAAGTATTGGGGAGCACAGTGGACTCAGTATTGGGGGTGGCAGGATGGGGTGTTGAGAAGGTGGGAGGATGATGGAAAAGTAGGAAAGTAAGGTGTCTGTTTGTTAAACTCTGCAGAGACGAGGCGTGGCTGAAAGAAGTCACCGTGGTGGTCTGGTCTAACAGGAGAAGAGGAAAGAGAATATCTACAGTACATCAGAGAAGAGAAGTCACTGGATGTAAGAGGTACATATGTGGCGCTGTATGACCCTATATGTTCTGTAGCGCTGTATGTAATGTTTTCCATATATGTCTTTAAAGGGGGTTGTCCGCTTTTTTTTTTTTGTATAAGCGCTGCCTTCTCTGCTCTGTTTACCTGCTCATCACTGCAAATGCTGCGGTTAGCAGGAGAACAGGACAGAGAAATCAGCTCTCATATGAGCGCTGCCCTCTCTTCAAGCAGCTGGGGGCTGGGACACAATGGGCATTTTAACTATGGAGGGGGAACAGAGCCAGAAAGCATTACTACAATGAAGTGGGCACAGTGGGCATTATTACTGTGTAGGGGGCTCAATGGAGATTTCTATTATGGAGGGGGAACAGAGGGCATTACTAGCACAATGGACATTACTACTATTAAGAGAGCACAATGGGCATTATTACTGTTAAGGGGACACAATGGGGATAATTACTGTGAAGGGGGCACAATGAGGATTATTACTGTGAAAGAGGCACAGAGAGGGCATAACTACTGTGAGGGGGGCACAATGTGGGCATAACTTCTGTGAGGGGGCACACATCTGTACAAAACTACTTTGAAGGTTGTACAATGAGGGCAATACTACTGTGAGGGGGTACAATTTATTTTAAGTATTGGGGGGGGAGTGCCAGAGAAAGGACCCGCCCCAGGTGCCAAACACTCTAGGCACACCACTGCTAAGGCCTCTTTCACACGAGTGAGTTTCAGGTGCAATATGTGATGTGTACACACAGCTACCGCACTGGATCCTGACCCATTCATTTCACTGTGTCTGTGTACATGAGCGGTTTTTTTCACTCATCAGTTCTGTGTTGCTGAAAAACGCAGCATGTTCTATATTCTGCGTTTTTCACGCAGCCCTGGCCCCATAGAAGTGAATGGGGCTTTAGTGAAAAACGCATTGCATCCGCAAGCAAATGCAGATGCAATGCGTTTTTCACTGATGGTTGCTAACAGATCCTTCAGTTTTTTATCATGCGCATTGCACCCGTGTGGAAAAAACTGAACAACTGAATGCAATCGCAGACAAAACTGACTGAACTTGCTTGCAAAATGGTGCAAGTTTTATTGAATGCCTCCTGATCACATCCGGAGCCAATCCGTCACGCTCGTGTGAAAGAGGCCTAAGGGCTCTTTCGCACGAGCGAGTATTCCGTGCGGGTGCAATGCGTGATACAAACGCATTGCACCCGCACTAAATCCGGACCCATTCATTTTAATGGGTCTGTGTACATGAGGGTTGATTTTCACGCATTACTTGTGAAAATTGCAGCATGTCCTATATTCTGCGATTTTCCCACAACGCTGGCCCCATAGAAGTGAATGGGGCTGCGTGAAAATCGCATCTGCAAGCAAGTGCAGATGCGATGTGTTTTTCACGGATGGTGTTTGTAAACATTCAGTTTTTTATCACGTGCGTGCAAAACGCATTAAATCGCATTGCACTCCTACGATAAAAACTGAGTAACTGAACGTGCTCACAGGAAAAACTGAATGAACCTGCTTGCGAAATCGCACATTTTTCACTGAACGCATCCTCAATGCATCCGGACCTATTCCGCTCCTGCTCTTCTGAAAGGGGTTTAAGTATCATACCTAGAAACATTTTTCATGTCATTTGGTATAGTTTGCAGTAATTGAGATTTTAATATAATGAGAAATACAGACTATGTACAGTATGTCTTTTTTTGTGCAAGCTTTTGACTAAAACCTGCTGCATTTCATTTGATTTCCAGTTCAATAATCCCAAAACGCCATTTACTTAGCAAAAGAAAATAATGTCAGGCTAGATCAGGATGTGCAAGTCTATAAAAAAATATAAAAAAATACTGTTTGACAAATCCTACAGATCTGGAAGAATTTACCAAACCCTTTTGAAATCTGAATTTATTTTTATTAGACATCTGAGGTCAAACGCCTGGGAAAATTCCAAGTAGTGAGGCATAGTATCTTTTACAGAAGAATTTAACTTTTATTCTACGTATCTTGGTTTAGGGCTCTTTCACACTTGCGTTGTCCGGATCCGGCGTGTACTCCATTTGCCGGAATTACACGCCGGATCCGGAAAAACGCAAGTGAACTGAAAGCATTTGAAGACGGATCCGTCTTCAAAATGCGTTCAGTGTTACTATGGCAGCCAGGACGCTATTAAAGTCCTGGTTGCCATAGTAGTAGTGGGGAGCGGGGGAGCGGTATACTTACCGTCCGTGCGGCTCCTGGGGCGCTCCAGAATGACGTCAGAGCGCCACATGCGCATGGATGACGTGCCATGCGATCACGTCATCCATGCGCCTGGGGCGCCCTGACATCCCTCTGGAGCGCCCCGGGAGCCGCACGGACGGTAAGTATACTGCTCCCCCGCTCATCGATACACTTTACCATGGCTGCCAGGACTTTAGCGTCCCGGCAGCCATGGTAACCATTCAGAAAAAGCTAAACGTCGGATCCGCCAATGCGCCGAAACGACGTTTAGCTTAAGGCCGGATCCGGATTAATGCCTTTCAATGGGCATTAATTCCGGATCTGGCCTTGCGGCAAGTGTTCAGGATTTTTTGCCGGAGCAAAAAGCGCAGCATGCTGCAGTATTTTTTCCGGCCAAAAAACGTTCCGGTCCGGAACTGAAGACATCCTGATGCATCCTGAACGGGTTTCTCTCCATTCAGAATGCATTAGGATAAAACTGATCAGGATTCTTCCGGCATAGAGCCCTGACGACGAAACTCTATGCCGGAAGAAAAGAACGTAAGTGTGAAAGAGCCCTTACTAAGAGTACTTTCACACTTGTGTTATAGGATTCCGGCAGGCAGTTCCGTCGCTGGAACTGCCAGCCCGATGCGGAAATCCATATGCAAACAAATAGCATTTGTTTCCGGATCCAGGTGGAGATCCGTCTAACAAATGCATTAAAATACAGGATCCGTCTCTCCGGTGTTTTCCGGAAAACCGGATCCTGTACTTATATTTTCCCATTTTTAAAGGTCTGCGTATGCGCAGACCAGGAAACCAGATCCGGTTTTCTGGATCCGGCATTAATACATTTCAATGTAAATGAATTCCGGATCCGGAATTCCTGCAAGTGTTCCGGAATTTTGGCCGGAGAAAATACCACAGCATGCTGCGGTATTTTCTCCGGCCAAATACCATAAGAGGGACTGAACTGAACACATGATCTTGATGCATACTGAACGGAATGCTTTCCATTCAGAAAGCATTAGGATAAAATGGAAGCGTTTTTTCCCAGTATTGAGCCCCTGTGACGAAACTCAATACCTGAAAACTTTAACGCTAGTGTGAAAGTACCCTAACCCTTTGGCCACCTTCACTACTTCATGAAATAAAAGGTAAGTCAGGATCTCTGTTGCAGCCCACGGATAGTGCCGCATAAACCTGCTGATAGGTTCCCTTTAACGAGATTATTAATGTAAAAAATTAAAATCAGATCATATAGTACATGACAGCCTCTTTCTAACAAAGCTTGAACCAGCCCTGTACCTCACATAAATCTAGAAATCTCCCTATTCATTGATCTGCTAGATTTATATTAAAGAGGACCTTTCACCAGAATTAAACTTCTAAAGTAACTATACAGACATGTAGAGCGGCGCCCAAGGACCCCCCTGCACTTACTATTATCCCTGGGCGCCGCTCCGTTCTCCCGGTATAGCCTCCGGTATCTTCATAGTTAGGCTCCACCCAGGGGAACCTGCCGTCGGCTCATTCTCCCATGCTGCAGCGCTGGCCAATCACAGCGCTCAGCTCATAGCCTGAGAGAGAAAAAAGCCTCTCAGGCTATGAGCTGAGCCCTTTGATCGGCCAGCGCTGCAGCATGGGAGAAGGAGGCGCCGCAGGTTCCCCTGGGTGGAGCCTAACTGTAAAGATACCGGAGGCAATAACGGGAGAACGGAGCGGCGCCCAGGGATAGTAGTAAGTGCAGGGGGGTCCCTGGGCGCCGCTCTACATGCCTGTATAGTTACTTTAGAAGTTTAATTCTGGTGAAAGGTCCTCTTTAAGCTGACAGCTCAAGGGAAGTGTCTTATCTGCTGCAGCTCAGGAGATGTGTCCATGTTCTCCCTATCACAGCTCAGGAGGTGTGTCCATGCTCTCCCTATCACAGCTCAGGGGGCGTGTCCATGCTCTCCCTATCACAGCACAGGAGGCAGTTAAAGGCTGATACTGAGCATGTGCGGCCATCTCAGTAAGCAGAACAAAGAAATAAGAAAAAACAAATAGCAGGTAGAGCTATACAGATACATTTTTATTGAGTAACTCAGTGGCTATGCAAAATTTTTAATTACATGCAATTACAAAAATTTTCAGATCCAAGTACTGGTTTGAAAACTGTAAATTATTTTTCATGTGACAACCCCATTAAAAGAGGGACATTATTCTTGTAAGCAATCATTTAATCCAACTATTGTTTTGTCAGATTACATGTAGTGAGGCTAGATTTATTATTATTTGTCAAGCATGAATTATTTAAAGCAGGTGAGTCGGTTCTAATTAATTTATACTTAGATAAAATGTGTTCTTTTGAAGATGCCAGTTTCAATTTACAAATATGATATTGGATAGAAGGCCTTCTATATAAACTGCACACATTGTACTTTTATGTTTATGATTAATGTGGAATTAGCTATGGCAATATTTTACGCTAATGAACAAACTTCTAAAAAGCTATGATATATCTTCATTAATAATTTTTAAAGGGGCATTCATGATAAAACTAAGGCTACTTTCACACCAGCGTTTCGGTGTCCGCCTGTGAAATCCATTTCAGGGGTCTCGCAAGCGACCCCAAACTGATCAGTTTAGCCCCAATGCATTCTGAATGGATGCTGATCCGCTCAGAACGCATCAGTTTGGCTCCGTTCCGCCTCCATTCCGCTCTGGAGGCGGACACCCGAATGCTGCTTGCAGCGTTTTGGTGTCCGCCTGGCCGTGCGGAGCCAAACGGATCCGTCCTGACTTACAATGTAAGTCAATGGGGACGGATCCATTTGACGTTGACACAATATGGTGCTATTGCAAACGGATCCGTCCCCCATTGACTTGTCCCCCATCAATGTAAAGTCAGGACGGATCCGTCTAACTAACAATTAGACTTAGACTTTTTTTTTGCATAGAATGCAGACGGATCCGTTCTGAACGGATACCATAGTTTGCATTTATAGGTCCGGATCCGTCTGTGCAGATACCAGACGGATCCGCACCTAACGCAGATGTGAAAGTAGCTTTATACGGTGTGTTCTGACTTTTGCAAGACCTGGGGTATGAAGGGAGTTATCTGGAGTTCTTTGAATACTTGTGTCATGCTCCTACCACTCAGAAGGCCTTACTCCAGAATTAACACAACAGAATTATGCTATTTTCCTGAATGCTACTTTATCAGAAACAGAATTGCACCAATAAATATAGTTTTTATTATTGTACTGTGGACAAGTTGGGTCATGAGCAGAGAGCTGCTCTGTAACAGTCGTTCCTGATCTGGCTGACCAATGCATCCTTGCATTATATGACAAACATTCCCTTTTAATGTGAATTTAAAGGGAGTCTGTCAGCAGATTTACCCCTTTTTAACAGTTGCCATTATGCTGTAGCCGCAAAACAGACGATTAACACGGTACCTTTATACGCTTTGGTGGACTTTTAAATCTGCCAAAAACGAACTTTGATGAGGGCTCGCAAGTGCCCAGGGCGGAGTCCACCGTGTTGGAGCCCAGGCAGCTCTGCCTCTTCGGCTCTTATCCCCGCCCAGCCTCCTCCTCTGCTCGCCTATCTGTCGTCTCTCCCCCTCAGCGAGATCCCGCGCCGATGCGATAACTTCCTTGGCCGGGGCATGCGCACTGCAATGCCCATTGCTGACACGGCATCGCAGTAGCGTATGCGCATGCCCCGACCAAGGAAGTCATCGCGTCGGCGCGGGATCTCGCTGAGGGGGAGAGACGACAGATAGGCGAGCAGAGGAGGAGGCTGGGCGGGGATAAGAGCCGAAGAGGCAGAGCTGCCTGGGCTCCAACACGGTGGACTCCGCCCTGGGCACTTGCGAGCCCTCATCAAAGTTCGTTTTTGGCAGATTTAAAAGTCCACCAAAGCGTATAAAGGTACCGTGTTAATCGTCTGTTTTGCGGCTACAGCATAATGGCAACTGTTAAAAAGGGGTAAATCTGCTGACAGACTCCCTTTAAAAGTATCAATACATTTTCTATTTCTTTTTTTCATTTTGGCAGAGTTCAGGTGATCTATTTATTTACTTTTTGCATTAAATTTAATGAGCGGCAGTCTCTAACCGTCCACTGAGAATCTTGACCTGCTACCATGGTCTATTTTCTTCACGATTGATACAGGATTAGGGCTCATGCATACAAGCGTATTTTTTTCTGCATCCGATTCGCATTTTGTGCAGACTGGATGTGAATCCATTCACTTCAATGGGGTCGCAAAGAATGCGGCCCCATTCGTATGTTCGCTCCATTGCACTTGCAAAAAATAGAACATGTCCTATTCTTGTTTGTTTTGCGTGATGGTAATGTATACCTAGTCAAGAATTCCTTTAACACCAGCAATTAGTTGTTACTGGCGGTTGTGGGAAAAAACAGATAGCAAAGCTGTCTTCAATATACTCATCATCTGCATAATGACTTAATAGGATGGCAGATTACTTCCGTCAGCTGCCATACCTACCACAAAACAACACATTGTGAAAGGATCCTAGAAGGCAACCCAAGCAAGCTGCGTTCTTCACTCCCCATCTCCACTTGACTTTCCACCTTACCCTTGGCCGCAGTCACCGACTCAAGGGCACCAAATCCTCAAAAATGATATCTCCATCTACCCCTGTAGGCATTTTATACCAAACAGGAGCCCCAGCCGTCAGCTTACCGAACCTCATGAGATGCACGCTCCAACGTGTCATGCACCTCTTAAACATTGTATTGCCTTCCAGGACCCTTCATTAACCAGCCCCTGCTACAACTGAAAACTAATTACCTAACAATGGGTGGGAGGGTGGGTAACTCAGCGGTATACCCCAGACACTGTTGCAGATCTCACTCCTACTCTAGATTATATACAACCCGCAAAGTTAGCTAGCCCCGCCCCCTTACTCAACCAGTCAGACTCCTAATCCAAAAACACCACTTAACCATTTCCTGCCTACATACTTCCCCCTAAGTCAAGCTACACTTCGCTACTGTCTGCGCCCTGCTCCGTTGCTCTACTTCTCACTGTTGATTCTTGGCTGGCAAAGGTGTTATTGGCTCAAGGATGGTAGAAATAAATCAATCAATCACAGAGGTAACTTTGAAACAACGGCTTTACTGAACTCACTAAGGGCAAGCCTGAGGGTTACAAGAGTCTTACAAGAGGCAACTTGCTTCATGATTATAGTTCTTACAACAGGTGACAGGTAGCAGAGTAAAAAAAGAATTATATAGAGCCCCCCCTGCGCTCCTGTTGTTGAGGCTGTGTAGATCTGCCTGATAAAGCAGATCCTGCTGCTGACTGGCCGATAAGGAGCTATTGTTCTCCTCAGGTAAATGTAAACGTTAGTATTAAATCACCCGTGGGCAATGAGTGGCAAGAGAGCGCTGGATAACACAGTCAAAACAATTAATCCTCTTGAGTGAATACTTATTCTGTTGATCTGCGCTTTGTAGCATAGAGCGACTGGTGCACAGAGGTTTTTACGGCATTGAGGGAAGGTAATGTCGGAGTTAGTCTCGAGAATGTCAAAATTATTGACAGTAGTAATATTAGTAATTCCTTGGTTTACCTTATCTTCTGATCCACAGTGGTTCCTGGATTGTTGGTCCGCTTAAGATATCGTTATTTGATGGGAAGTTGCTGATGTTGTTCTTGCGGCGTCTTCCTAGCTCACCTTTCAGCAGCCGTGCGGCTCCGGCCGGAAGCACGCGCAGCGCGAGGGAGCTTGTATGTGTGTTGCCCGGGAGACCGATGATGGTGACGTCACCAAGCAAAGTACGAGGGCCTCTGTAGGACAAAAGTTAACCAACGCGTTTCGGAGCCTATCGGGCTCCTTCGTCAGGGTTAATCCGTTGGTTGTACCTAGGTGGTTTAAGTAGCTCCTCCGGTTCCCATGGCAACAGGTAAACAAAGATCTTACAGCAACAGAAATGTCAGTATGTTTCCCTATATTAAATCTTTTTTATTATTAATTGTTACTGGAATGCAAACAATTCTATTTCCTGATTTAATCCTACCGGGGCCAAGCTGTTGCATTTGAATATCCATTTACTTTCTATTCTAGACATCGCTTTGATATAGTCCCCTCCCCTCTTGTCTTCCTTAACCCTTTCAATGCCCCCAAACTGGGATCCTAGGAATTTGCCTTGGTGGAACTCTGAGTAGTGCCGTGATAATGGGTGATTATATGATTTTTTGTTTATATTATTAATGTGTTCCCTTATCCTGACCCTCAGTTCTCTTTTAGTTCGTCCAATATATGTTTTGTTGCATGGACATTTGATATAATAAATGACTCCCTTCGTCTGGGAAGCCGAGATATTAAATGCTAAATTTACTGAAAAGGGCTATGAACTAAAATCACTCATTCCTATTATCAGAACAGTAAAAAACCTGGATCGAAACACCCTATTAAAGGATAAAACACTAAATAAAAGTAGCAAAAGAGACCCGGAGGACCCTAAAGTGATTAAAGTCCCAATTATCACCACCTACAGTATAGGGGTGAACAATTTTAGAAGGATCATATACAAACACTGGGACATCCTAAAATATGACAAGATCATTGGTGACAGGATCCCTAATAACCCCACGTTTATTTTTAAAAAAGCCCCAAACCTGGCTAATTTGGTGGCCCCGTCCATCAAAAAAGATGCAGTGAATGACAAGACATACAATAAAAAGGGTTTCTTCCCCTGCAGATTATGTAATAACTGCAAAACCGTGAAGCATCAAATCAAACCCACATTCCAAATGGACACACAACAGGGCAAATATACAATCAAGGACTACATCACTTGCCAGACGAAGGGAGTCATTTATTATATCAAATGTCCATGCAACAAAACATATATTGGACGAACTAAAAGAGAACTGAGGGTCAGGATAAGGGAACACATTAATAATATAAACAAAAAATCATATAATCACCCATTATCACGGCACTACTCAGAGTTCCACCAAGGCAAATTCCTAGGATCCCAGTTTGGGGGCATTGAAAGGGTTAAGGAAGACAAGAGGGGAGGGGACTATATCAAAGCGATGTCTAGAATAGAAAGTAAATGGATATTCAAATGCAACAGCTTGGCCCCGGTAGGATTAAATCAGGAAATAGAATTGTTTGCATTCCAGTAACAATTAATAATAAAAAAGATTTAATATAGGGAAACATACTGACATTTCTGTTGCTGTAAGATCTTTGTTTACCTGTTGCCATGGGAACCGGAGGAGCTACTTAAACCACCTAGGTACAACCAACGGATTAACCCTGACGAAGGAGCCCGATAGGCTCCGAAACGCGTTGGTTAACTTTTGTCCTACAGAGGCCCTCGTACTTTGCTTGGTGACGTCACCATCATCGGTCTCCCGGGCAACACACATACAAGCTCCCTCGCGCTGCGCGTGCTTCCGGCCGGAGCCGCACGGCTGCTGAAAGGTGAGCTAGGAAGACGCCGCAAGAACAACATCAGCAACTTCCCATCAAATAACGATATCTTAAGCGGACCAACAATCCAGGAACCACTGTGGATCAGAAGATAAGGTAAACCAAGGAATTACTAATATTACTACTGTCAATAATTTTGACATTCTCGAGACTAACTCCGACATTACCTTCCCTCAATGCCGTAAAAACCTCTGTGCACCAGTCGCTCTATGCTACAAAGCGCAGATCAACAGAATAAGTATTCACTCAAGAAGAGTAAAAAAAGAGCCTCTTTAGAGGCAAAAGGCTTCACAGTAGGGATGAGCGAACTCGAACTGTATAGTTCGGGTTCGTACCGAATTTTGGGGTGTCCGTGACACGGACCCGAACCCGGACATTTTCGTAAAAGTCCGGGTTCGGGTTCGGTGTTCGTCGCTTTCTTGGCGCTTTTGTGACGCTTTCTTGGCGCTTTTTGAAAGGCTGCAAAGCAGCCAATCAACAAGCGTCATACTACTTGCCCCAAGAGGCCATCACAGCCATGCCTACTATTGGCATGGCTGTGATTGGCCAGAGCACCATGTGACCCAGCCTCTATTTAAGCTGGAGTCACATAGCGCCGCCCGTCACTCTGCTCTGATTAGCGTAGGGAGAGGTTGCGGCTGCGACAGTAGGGCGAGATTAGGCAGATTAACTCCTCCAAAGGACTTGATTAACTGATCGATCTGCAGCTGTGGATCATTGAGCTGCTGATCCTCAATTGCTCACTGTTTTTAGGCTGCACAGACCGTTTGTCAGTCTCATTTTTCTGGGGTGATCGGCGGCCATTTTGTGTCTTGTGGTGCGCCAGCACAAGCTGCGACCAAGTGCATTTAACCCTCAATGGTGTGGTTGTTTTTTGGCTAAAGCCTACATCAGGGTGAAGCTGTCACACCAAGTGCATTTAACCAGCAATAGTCTGTTCATTTTTTGGCCATATACAAAATCAGGGGCAAGCTGCGCCTGTCACCAAGTGCATTTAACCCTCAATGGTGTGGTTGTTTTTTGGCTAAAGCCTACATCAGGGTGAAGCTGTGACACCAAGTGCATTTAACCAGCAATAGTCTGTTCATTTTTTGGCCATATACAAAATCAGGGGCAAGCTGCGCCTGTCACCAAGTGCATTTAACCCTCAATGGTGTGGTTGTTTTTTGGCTAAAGCCTACATCAGGGTGAAGCTGTCACACCAAGTGCATTTAACCAGCAATAGTCTGTTCATTTTTTGGCCATATACAAAATCAGGGGCAAGCTGCGCCTGTCACCAAGTGCATTTAACCCTCAATGGTGTGGTTGTTTTTTGGCTAAAGCCTACATCAGGGTGAAGCTGTCACACCAAGTGCATTTAACCAGCAATAGTCTGTTTATTTTTTGGCCATATCCCAGTCTAATTCTGTCACTAAATCCATACCGGTCACCCAGCGCCTAAATACTAGGCCTCAAATTTATATCCAGCTAAATCTGTCCCTAGTGCTGTAGCTGGGCGAGTTATTTAGTGTCCGTTCAAGCACATTTCTTGTTCTGGGTTGAAATACAATTCCCAATTTAGCAATTTCATAATTTAGTGGTTCCTGCTATATCAGAGCTATTTGAAATCTATCCCAAAAAGGGTATATAATATTGAAGGTGCACATTGGGTCATTCAGAATAACTTCACACACACCCGCTACTGTGTATTTCCAAGTCTAATTCTGTCACTAAACCCATACCTGTCACCCAGCGCCTAAATACTAGGCCTCAAATTTAAATCCCTCTAAATCTCTCGTTACCGCTGTACTGTTGTTGCTGGGCAAGATATTTAGTGTCCGTCAAAGCACATTTTTTGTTCTGGGTTGAAGTACAATTCCCAATTTAGCAATTTCATAATTTAGTGGTTCCTGCTATATCAGAGCTATTTGGAATCTATCCCTAAAAGGGTATATAATATTGAAGGTGCACATTGGGTCATTCAGAATAACTTCACACACACCCGCTACTGTGTATTTCCAAGTCTAATTCTGTCACTAAACCCATACCTGTCACCCAGCGCCTAAATACTAGGCCTCAAATTTAAATCCCTCTAAATCTCTCGTTACCGCTGTACTGTTGTTGCTGGGCAAGATATTTAGTGTCCGTCAAAGCACATTTTTTGTTCTGGGTTGAAGTACAATTCCCAATTTAGCAATTTCATAATTTAGTGGTTCCTGCTATATCAGAGCTATTTGGAATCTATCCCTAAAAGGGTATATAATATTGAAGGTGCACATTGGGTCATTCAGAATAACTTCACACACACCCGCTACTGTGTATTTCCAAGTCTAATTCTGTCACTAAACCCATACCTGTCACCCAGCGCCTAAATACTAGGCCTCAAATTTAAATCCCTCTAAATCTCTCGTTACCCACCGCTGTACTGTTGTTGCTGGGCAAGATATTTAGTGTCCGTCAAAGCACATTTTTTGTTCTGGGTTGAAGTACAATTCCCAATTTAGCAATTTCATAATTTAGTGGTTTCTGCTATATCAGAGCTATTTGAAATCTATCCCTAAAAGGGTATATAATATTGAAGGTGCACATAGGGTCATTCAGAATAACTTCACACACACGCTTCTGTGCATTTCCAAGTCTAATTCTGTCACTAAATCCATACCGGTGACCCAGCGCCTAAATACTAGGCCTCAAATTTAAATCCCTCTAAATCTCTCGTTACCCACCGCTGTACTGTTGTTGCTGGGCAAGATATTTAGTGTCCGTCAAAGCACATTTTTTGTTCTGGGTTGAAGTACAATTCCCAATTTAGCAATTTCATAATTTAGTGGTTTCTGCTATATCAGAGCTATTTGAAATCTATCCCTAAAAGGGTATATAATATTGAAGGTGCACATAGGGTCATTCAGAATAACTTCACACACACGCTTCTGTGCATTTCCAAGTCTAATTCTGTCACTAAATCCATACCGGTGACCCAGCGCCTAAATACTAGGCCTCAAATTTAAATCCCTCTAAATCTCTCGTTACCCACCGCTGTACTGTTGTTGCTGGGCAAGATATTTAGTGTCCGTCAAAGCACATTTTTTGTTCTGGGTTGAAGTACAATTCCCAATTTAGCAATTTCATAATTTAGTGGTTTCTGCTATATCAGAGCTATTTGAAATCTATCCCTAAAAGGGTATATAATATTGAAGGTGCACATAGGGTCATTCAGAATAACTTCACACACACGCTTCTGTGCATTTCCAAGTCTAATTCTGTCACTAAATCCATACCGGTGACCCAGCGCCTAAATACTAGGCCTCAAATTTATATCCCGCTAAATCTCTCGTTACCGCTGTACTGTTGTTGCTGGGCAAGATATTTAGTGTCCGTCAAAGCACATTTTTTGTTCTGGGTTGAAGTACAATTCCCAATTTAGCAATTTCATAATTTAGTGGTTCCTGCTATATCAGAGCTATTTGAAATCTATCCCAAAAAGGGTATATAATATTCAAGGTGCACATTGGGTCATTCAGAATAACTTCACACACACGCTTCTGTGCATTTCCAAGTCTAATTCTGTCACTAAATCCATACCGGTCACCCAGCGCCTAAATACTAGGCCTCAAATTTAAATCCCTCTAAATCTCTCGTTACCCACCGCTGTACTGTTGTTGCTGGGCAAGATATTTAGTGTCCGTCAAAGCACATTTTTTGTTCTGGGTTGAAGTACAATTCCCAATTTAGCAATTTCATAATTTAGTGGTTTCTGCTATATCAGAGCTATTTGAAATCTATCCCTAAAAGGGTATATAATATTGAAGGTGCACATAGGGTCATTCAGAATAACTTCACACACACGCTTCTGTGCATTTCCAAGTCTAATTCTGTCACTAAATCCATACCGGTGACCCAGCGCCTAAATACTAGGCCTCAAATTTATATCCCGCTAAATCTCTCGTTACCGCTGTACTGTTGTTGCTGGGCAAGATATTTAGTGTCCGTCAAAGCACATTTTTTGTTCTGGGTTGAAGTACAATTCCCAATTTAGCAATTTCATAATTTAGTGGTTCCTGCTATATCAGAGCTATTTGAAATCTATCCCAAAAAGGGTATATAATATTCAAGGTGCACATTGGGTCATTCAGAATAACTTCACACACACGCTTCTGTGCATTTCCAAGTCTAATTCTGTCACTAAATCCATACCGGTCACCCAGCGCCTAAATACTAGGCCTCAAATTTATATCCCGCTGAATTTGAATACAATACATTGGGCCAAATAATATATTTGTTGTTGTGGTGAACCATAACAATGAGAAAAACATCTAGTAAGGGACGCGGACGTGGACATGGTCGTGGTGGTGTTAGTGGACCCTCTGGTGCTGGGAGAGGACGTGGCCGTTCTGCCACATCCACACGTCCTAGTGTACCAACTACCTCAGGTCCCAGTAGCCGCCAGAATTTACAGCGATATATGGTGGGGCCCAATGCCGTTCTAAGGATGGTAAGGCCTGAGCAGGTACAGGCATTAGTCAATTGGGTGGCCGACAGTGGATCCAGCACGTTCACATTATCTCCCACCCAGTCTTCTGCAGAAAGCGCACAGATGGCGCCTGAAAACCAACCCCATCAGTCTGTCACATCACCCCCATGCATACCAGGGAAACTGTCTCAGCCTCAAGTTATGCAGCAGTCTCTTATGCTGTTTGAAGACTCCGCTGGCAGGGTTTCCCAAGGGCATCCACCTAGCCCTTCCCCAGCGGTGAAAGACATAGAATGCACTGACGCACAACCACTTATGTTTCCTGATGATGAGGACATGGGAATACCACCTCAGCATGTCTCTGATGATGACGAAACACAGGTGCCAACTGCTGCGTCTTTCTGCAGTGTGCAGACTGAACAGGAGGTCAGGGATCAAGACTGGGTGGAAGACGATGCAGGGGACGATGAGGTCCTAGACCCCACATGGAATGAAGGTCGTGCCACTGACTTTCACAGTTCGGAGGAAGAGGCAGTGGTGAGACCGAGCCAACAGCGTAGCAAAAGAGGGAGCAGTGGGCAAAAGCAGAACACCCGCCGCCAAGAGACTCCGCCTGCTACTGACCGCCGCCATCTGGGACCGAGCACCCCAAAGGCAGCTTCAAGGAGTTCCCTGGCATGGCACTTCTTCAAACAATGTGCTGACGACAAGACCCGAGTGGTTTGCACGCTGTGCCATCAGAGCCTGAAGCGAGGCATTAACGTTCTGAACCTGAGCACAACCTGCATGACCAGGCACCTGCATGCAAAGCATGAACTGCAGTGGAGTAAACACCTTAAAACCAAGGAAGTCACTCAGGCTCCCCCTGCTACCTCTTCTGCTGCTGCCGCCTCGGCCTATTCTGCTGCTGCCGCCTCGGCCTCTTCCTCCGCCTCTGGAGGAACGTTGGCACCTGCCGCCCAGCAAACAGGGGATGTACCACCAACACCACCACCACCACCTCCGTCACCAAGCGTCTCAACCATGTCACACGCCAGCGTTCAGCTCTCCATCTCACAAACATTTGATAGAAAGCGTAAATTCCCACCTAGCCACCCTCGATCCCTGGCCCTGAATGCCAGCATTTCTAAACTACTGGCCTATGAAATGCTGTCATTTAGGCTGGTGGACACAGACAGCTTCAAACAGCTCATGTCGCTTGCTGTCCCACAGTATGTTGTTCCCAGCCGGCACTACTTCTCCAAGAGAGCCGTGCCTTCCCTGCACAACCAAGTATCCGATAAAATCAAGTGTGCACTGCGCAACGCCATCTGTGGCAAGGTCCACCTAACCACAGATACGTGGACCAGTAAGCACGGCCAGGGACGCTATATCTCCCTAACTGCACACTGGGTAAATGTAGTGGCAGCTGGGCCCCAGGCGGAGAGCTGTTTGGCGCACGTCCTTCCGCCGCCAAGGATCGCAGGGCAACATTCTTTGCCTCCTGTTGCCACCTCCTCCTTCTCGGCTTCCTCCTCCTCTTCTTCCACCTGCTCATCCAGTCAGCCACACACCTTCACCACCAACTTCAGCACAGCCCGGGGTAAACGTCAGCAGGCCATTCTGAAACTCATATGTTTGGGGGACAGGCCCCACACCGCACAGGAGTTGTGGCGGGGTATTGAACAACAGACCGACGAGTGGTTGCTGCCGGTGAGCCTCAAGCCCGGCCTGGTGGTGTGTGATAATGGGCGAAATCTCGTTGCAGCTCTGGGACTAGCCAATTTGACGCACATCCCTTGCTTGGCGCATGTGCTGAATTTGGTGGTGCAGAAGTTCATTCACAACTACCCCGACATGTCAGAGCTGCTGCATAAAGTGCGGGCCGTCTGTTCGCGCTTCCGGCGTTCACATCCTGCCGCTGCTCGCCTGTCTGCGCTACAGCGTAACTTCGGCCTTCCCGCTCACCGCCTCATATGCGACGTGCCCACCAGGTGGAACTCCACCTTGCACATGCTGGACAGACTGTGCGAGCAGCAGCAGGCCATAGTGGAGTTTCAGCTGCAGCACGCACGGGTCAGTCGCACTACAGAACAGCACCACTTCACCACCAATGACTGGGCCTCCATGCGAGACCTGTGTGCCCTGTTGCGCTGTTTCGAGTACTCCACCAACATGGCCAGTGGCGATGACACCGTTATCAGCGTTACAATACCACTTCTATGTCTCCTTGAGAAAACACTTAGGGCGATGATGGAACAGGAGGTGGCCCAGGAGGAGGAGGAGGAGGATGAGGAAGAGGGGTCATTTTTAGCACTTTCAGGCCAGTCTCTTCGAAGTGACTCAGAGGGAGGTTTTTTGCAACAGCAGAGGCCAGGTACAAATGTGGCCAGCCAGGGCCCACTACTGGAGGACGAGGAGGACGAGGATGAGGAGGAGGTGGAGGAGGATGAGGATGAAGCATGGTCACAGCGGGGTGGCACCCAACGCAGCTCGGGTCCATCACTGGTGCGTGGCTGGGGGGAAAGGCAGGACGATGACGATACGCCTCCCACAGAGGACAGCTTGTCCTTACCCCTGGGCAGCCTGGCACACATGAGCGACTACATGCTGCAGTGCCTGCGCAACGACAGCAGAGTTGCCCACATTTTAACCTGTGCGGACTACTGGGTTGCCACCCTGCTGGATCCACGCTACAAAGACAATGTGCCCACCTTACTTCCTGCACTGGAGCGTGATAGGAAGATGCGCGAGTACAAGCGCACGTTGGTAGACGCGCTACTGAGAGCATTCCCAAATGTCACAGGGGAACAAGTGGAAGCCCAAGGCCAAGGCAGAGGAGGAGCAAGAGGTCGCCAAGGCAGCTGTGTCACGGCCAGCTCCTCTGAGGGCAGGGTTAGCATGGCAGAGATGTGGAAAACTTTTGTCAACACGCCACAGCTAACTGCACCACCACCTGATACGCAACGTGTTAGCAGGAGGCAACATTTCACTAACATGGTGGAACAGTACGTGTGCACACCCCTCCACGTACTGACTGATGGTTCGGCCCCATTCAACTTCTGGGTCTCTAAATTGTCCACGTGGCCAGAGCTAGCCTTTTATGCCTTGGAGGTGCTGGCCTGCCCGGCAGCCAGCGTTTTGTCTGAACGTGTATTCAGCACGGCAGGGGGCGTCATTACAGACAAACGCAGCCGCCTGTCTACAGCCAATGTGGACAAGCTGACGTTCATAAAAATGAACCAGGCATGGATCCCACAGGACCTGTCCGTCCCTTGTCCAGATTAGACATTAACTACCTCCCCATAACCATATATTATTGGACTCCAGGGCACTTCCTCATTCAATCCTATTTTTATTTTCATTTTACCATTATATTGCGAGGCTACCCAAAGTTGAATGAACCTCTCCTCTGCCTGTGTGCTAGGCCTAAATATATGCCAATGGACTGTTGCAGTGGTGGCTGACGTGAAGCCTCATTCTCTGCTATGACATGCAGACTGATTCTCTGCTGACATGAAGACAGATTCTCTGTTACGGGACCTCCCTCCTCTGCCTGGGTGCTGGGCCTAAATATATGCCAATGGACTGTTGCAGTGGTGGCTGACATGAAGCCTGATTCTCTGCTATGACATGCAGACTAATTCTCTGCTGACATGAAGCCAGATTGTCTGTTACGGGACCTCTCTCCTCTGCCTGGGTGCTGGGCCTAAATTTATGACAATGGACTGTTGCAGTGGTGGCTGACGTGAAGCCTGATTCTCTGCTATGACATGCAGACTGATTCTCTGCTGACATGAAGCCAGATTGTCTGTTACGGGACCTCTCTGCTCTGCCTGTGTGCTAGGCCTAAATATATGCCAATGGACTGTTACAGTGGTGGCTGACGTGAAGCCTCATTCTCTGCTATGACATGCAGACTGATTCTCTGCTGACATGAAGCCAGATTGTCTGTTACGGGACCTCTCTGCTCTGCCTGTGTGCTAGGCCTAAATATATGCCAATGGACTGTTGCAGTGGTGGCTGACGTGAAGCCTGATTCTCTGCTATGACATGCAGACTGATTCTCTGCTGACATGAAGCCAGATTGTCTGTTACGGGACCTCTCTGCTCTGCCTGTGTGCTAGGCCTAAATATATGCCAATGGACTGTTGCACTGGTGGGTGACGTGAAGCCTCATTCTCTGCTATGACATGAAGACTGATTCTCTGCTGACATGAAGACAGATTCTCTGTTACGGGACCTCCCTCCTCTGCCTGGGTGCTGGGCCTAAATATATGCCAATGGACTGTTGCAGTGGTGGCTGACATGAAGCCTGATTCTCTGCTATGACATGCAGACTAATTCTCTGCTGACATGAAGCCAGATTGTCTGTTACGGGACCTCTCTCCTCTGCCTGGGTGCTGGGCCTAAATTTATGACAATGGACTGTTGCAGTGGTGGCTGACGTGAAGCCTGATTCTCTGCTATGACATGCAGACTGATTCTCTGCTGACATGAAGCCAGATTGTCTGTTACGGGACCTCTCTGCTCTGCCTGTGTGCTAGGCCTAAATATATGCCAATGGACTGTTGCAGTGGTGGCTGACGTGAAGCCTCATTCTCTGCTATGACATGCAGACTGATTCTCTGCTGACATGAAGCCAGATTGTCTGTTACGGGACCTCTCTCCTCTGCCTGTGTGTGTGCTGGGCCTAAATATATGCCAATGGACTGTTGCAGTGGTGGCTGACGTGAAGCCTCATTCTCTGCTATGACATGCAGACTAATTCTCTGCTGACATGAAGACAGATTCTCTGTTACGGGACCTCTCTCCTCTGCCTGGGTGCCGGGGCCTAAATATCTGAGAATGGACTGTTCCAGTGGTGGGTGACGGGAAGCCAGATTCTCTGCTATGGAACCTCTCTCCAATTGATTTTGGTTAATTTTTATTTATTTAATTTTTATTTTAATTCATTTCCCTATCCACATTTGTTTGCAGGGGATTTACCTACATGTTGCTGCCTTTTGCAGCCCTCTAGCTCTTTCCTGGGCTGTTTTACAGCCTTTTTAGTGCCGAAAAGTTCGGGTCCCCATTGACTTCAATGGGGTTCGGGTTCGGGACGAAGTTCGGATCGGGTTCGGATCCCGAACCCGAACATTTCCGGGATGTTCGGCCGAACTTCTCGAACCCGAACATCCAGGTGTTCGCTCAACTCTACTTCACAGTATTAAAGTCTCTTGATAGCAAGACACTTCCTTTATCCTCAGGCGTTGCACCCAACTCAATGTTGACATCTCAGTCAATGCCGTGTATGTGGTGGTTATGTCTGTCAACCATATTTGAATAATAAAGAAGAGCTGACAGAGGAACTCTATTTGTCTCCGGGACCTTTCTTCACTTACCTGCAGCCTGCCACGGGAACACTCCCCTAGGGCCTCTGGAGCCGGGATCACTCATTCCACCAGGGAGGTGAGCTGGACATAATTTTAAATATCTCAGTCCTGGAGTCTTCCTCTGATGACAGTAATGAAGAAAGCTTTGCAGCTTAATCAAGGCCATGGCTACCTTCCAAACAGTACACTTTCAGAGGCTTGTAGCCCTTATCCATGTGGCATACATACATATGCTTAATAGTACTCTGTACACTCCAACTGGCTGTAGTAAGCTGTAATAAGCTATCTGGTCTGTTTTTATGGACCTAGCATATTACAGATCCACTGAATGGTTGTGAAGGCTAGGAAGTACTATGGATGGCTGCCCTTCTCAAAGCTCCTCTCTACTGCAGCTGACAGCATCTGGACCTCTACCTTAGTCCCTAGGGCAGTGTATGAACTGGTAAGCACATGCTAGCTAATTATAACACAGTGTGGCTGGCCCTCTCTATAAGAGTGGCTGTAGCATTTTCCAAGTGCTCTGTCCACTCATATTTTGAGTACATGTGAGTATAGACAATGAGGTCCTCCTAGGAACCTCTATTTTTGCACTCTAGGAACATTATACACACTGTAGGGATGTCCTAGGTGTATCCCCTACACTGACGCGTGATGCATGCATGGCCATTAACCCATTATGACCGAAATATAGTGGGTTTTACATAAATTACAGTGTGATTGTAAACACACATCTGCAGCAAACCCTACAACATTCTGTCTGAGAGTATATGACTCACATCAGCATTATCCCATTGTACGCACAGTAGAGAAAAAAAACTGTGAATACTTTTTTGTAACAATCAGATTAAAGGAAGAATGGAGCTCAAAAAGCCAAAATAATAAATATTGTGAATACTTTATTATATCATGAAAAAGACATCAATAATTACATACACATAGATGCAGTGAGACAGGGAAACAAAAGAAACAGGGAAAGAAACAACGGCGCCACCCTGGGTGGAGAGCTCTGGTCATAAATCATAAAAGGTGTAATCAGCAGGATAAATACATAGGTAAAAAGAAATAATATAGCATAATAATGCTGCCAATACACAATGAGTATGGTAACAAGGGTGAGTCCCAAAATGTAGGGAAAGAAAAGTAAAGGACCCATACAAGGGACCACTAAAATCCGACTTGCAGGTTGAAACCCTAACAACAGAATAATAATCCGTGTGGAGCAAGACCGGATGTAAGGATAAGTGAATGGAACTCACCAGTAAATCAGACCAAGAGATGATCAAACCAGGATGGCGCTACCCCAACGCGCGTTTCGGCGGCACGTTTCGGCGGTCCTTTACTTTTCTTTCCCTACATTTTGGGACTCACCCTTGTTACCATACTCATTGTGTATCGGCAGCATTATTATGCTATATTATTTTTTTTTACCTATGTATTTATCCTGCTGATTACACCTTTTATGATTTATGACCAGAGCTCTCCACCCAGGGTGGCGCCGTTGTTTCTTTCCCTGTTTCTTTTGTTTCCCTGTCTCACTGCATCTATGTGTATGTAATTATTGATGTCTTTTTCATGATATAATAAAGTATTCACAATATTTATTATTTTGGCTTTTTGAGCTCCATTCTTCCTTTAATCTGATTTATGCTCGGGAGCTTTGGCCGAGTCATTCCTTTGGGGGTAGCATCTTGGGTATATCCTTGGGGGAGCACAGGCCCCCCGGACTTTTCTGTCCCCCTTGTTGTCCGATGCCCCTAGGGTCACCCCTCTCCCTTTCTGTCTTTTTTGTAACAAGATGCAAACATTTTCAATCCTCTTATAAATGTAACCATTTGTAAAGTTTTCCTTCAGCAGCTTGCCCTTCCCTAGAGCCACCTATAGGCCTACTATGCCTTTGAATTAGCGTGGATCTAAATCTTTGACTGGTTTGAATAATGGTTGTTATGTGGATATCGCATACAGGATCCTGTTCGATGTTAATAATCTTCCTCTTGTTTGTGTCAGTAAATACATACATTTTATTATTGCTGAGACCATCTGGAAGACTTTCAATAAAACATTACAAGACCCTGTAATGATGCCGTGGTGAACCTTTCTTCCTACATATCATTATCTGTACAGGTCCACAGTCCACATGCTTTTATGCTAATGGGATACTACACAAAGCCGTATCACATATCAATGATATAAGCTTCAGTCAGACAGTGACATAAGATGATGCCATATGAAAAATGTACTGGTCATTAGGAAAAAAAAAGTGTAATGAATAGCTACAAAAAAAAATGACTACATCTGGTTTTCTGCTGACATGGGTGACCTTGCCAGAACATATGAGGACTAGCCAATTGAACCTTTCCATTCAGAGCTTTGACTATTGTGGATTTTATTATTGTAGAATGGATGTACAAGTGATGACAGGTCAAGGTGAGGAATCATTGTTGTGAAATTGTGTTCATTTTTATGACCAATGTATAAAGAACTTAACCATTACATATTCATTATTTATACTATAAAGTCTTGTAACCATTGTAAATTAATATGCAAGTGCAACCATATAGAAAACAATGCAGATGCCCAAGCACTACGGCTATATTCCCTAAGGTGCTGACACTAAGTACAGATAAAGGCTCCCTGCCCAAGCCCTTGCACCATGTGAATAATGTCAATATAGAACTAAAAGTACTTGTGCTTACACACTAATAAAGGACATCTAGCAGCAGATTTGTACCTATGAAACTGACTGACCTGACCTGTTGCATGTGCGCTTGGCTGCTGAAGGTATCTGTGTTGGTCCCAAGTTCATATGTGCGTATATTGCTGAGAAAAACTATGTTTTAATATATGCAAATAAGCCTCTAGGAGCAACAAGGCGTTGCTGTTAACCTAGAGGCTCTGCTCTCTCTGCAACTGCTGTACCCTCTGTATTTTGACAGTTCCAGGTAGGCGCAATCATGTTTTCACTGCCTGACCCTGTGAATCAAAGTGCAGAGGGTGCAGCAGTTACAGAGAGAGCTGAGCCTCTAGGTGTAACGGCAACACCCCCATTGCTCCTACAGGCTCATTTGCATATATTGAAACTTAATGTTTCTCAGCAATGCGGGCACATATCAACATCATAGGTACAAATCTGCTGACAGATGCCCTTTAAGATTTCATGGTAAATTCCACCAAGATCTTTGGATCTAATTTACTTATATTAGTCCACTCATAAAAAGATTACGTTTTACCAATTGTCACAGGATATATTAATAGTTGTCTGCTGCAGTTAGTTCCCTTTGCTGCGTCAGCGGTGCTGTCCTCTCATTCCTGATGCTCCAGTCCACGGAAGCACTGCTTGTTAGTGTGAACACTGTGTGACCAAAAGTTCCGGATGAATCTACTGAGTTTTTTGAGTTTTCTATAATGCCTTTATAAACTTTATTGTCTAGATCAAACTTTGAAGCAGAATGAGTGCTGTGGAATTCTCTTTATCTTAGGTGACAGAGACAGCCAAAGGCACCAGAAGATAGCTGGGCCTAGTAGAGCAACAGCGGATTAACCAGAAGAGGTTGCCAAACTTCGGCAGGACTATAGGAGGTGGGCTGTCAGAGCTTGGCATCTAGAATAATATATAGCAGGCAGTTACCTGGCAGGACCGGGCAAGGGACAAGCTCACAGGGCTTGGTGAAAGACTCTGGCTGGACTTAGTAGTAAGCACAATGGTAGAGCATGACAGGAAGTGCACTGAAAGAGCTTGGCAAGAGGCAGATTAGCAAAGCTTGACAGGAGGTGAATGGAACATGAATATGAATTCCCCTTGTTATTAGAAAAAGGCAAAGTAAGAAAATGATACAATTTAATGAGAAAATATTTTATAGCACATCTTGTATCCACAAGAACCAAATTTAATTAAAGTCATTGAGAGAGATTTATTAAAGGAAATGCAAAGGAAAAAGGAGCAAATATGAGAAACGTGTCTCAGCTCTCATTTTTCAAAGGACCTTTTTCAATAAAAGCTACATTGCTATGCGTTACTATGGTCAACTGCACCATTTTTGTTTAGCACCAATTTTGATAAATCACCCTCATTATTTTTATTTAAATGTTAATTTATCATTAATGCCGCTATCAAAAATCCTTCTTTTTTTTTTTTTATGACAGAAGTAAATGGAATATTTAGTTTGTTTTTATGTGCTTTTGCTGCTTTGATATTTTCTTTATTTCTGTGAAGTGATACCATAATTATTTTTTCAAGAACACACAATATCTTTCTCGTCATCAGCCAAGAATGCCTGTTCCTCCACAAACTCGAGCAAGAGCAAAAATAAATTTTGAAGATTCATTCTGATATCAATCACTACTTTCAAAAAGCTAGGATTTAGTTGCTTTACAGCATATTTTCTCCCTCCTTTTGCTTGGAAGAAGGTTCATTAGCTTAACTATTATCATTTTTCTTACTGATAGCAATGTTTAACAAAGCCCTTGCAGAAAAATTGTCAGTTCACATTACGTGTATTGCACTTTCGAGCTACAGACAGAGATAAGAATGTCAAGTCAATGCTTTAAATCAAGCAGCAGCCTCTTTTTAAAAAAAAATCAGCTTTATCATAACGTTACATATGACCTCTGCTGAAATTCATGGTATTCCCACAATCTAATCAATTTAAGGAATCTCTAGGCTTAAGGCACTTTCGGATTGTGTTACCCATTATCCGTATACAATAACCTTTTTGCTTTGTCTGATGTACCCGTTATTCTTATTAATTATTGGCATGCTCAATTTACATGAAATAAGACTCTAGAACCGAAAGAATGATAGGCATTGTTGTCTTCTTGTCGAGTTAAAGCACTTTAAACAAATTATCAGTGTACTCAGGAAAGGATTAACATCTTAAATGGACAATAGAACATGTTTTATAATAGTAAAAAAGCACAAAACTAAGGACCCTAGTAGACAGGAAGATATGTTTTCATTAATCAGCAGTGATCAATGGTTTAGCAAGTAGTTTGCATTAAAAGCATGTTAAATAACACAACATATTGGCTAAATACTGGTTGTTACTGTGATTATTGCTTGTCCCTAGAACATTGACACCATGAATGACTGGAAGAATTCTGCCTAGACGAGAGTATTTGGTGGTGACTAATGATAATCAGATTTGTTCGAATCACGGATAAGAAATTATATATCGTTCAACCTTTTGAGAGACGATATTTTCAGAAATTCCATTGATTATACAGAATTCAAATTATAGACACTCCATCTAATAGGACCTTAAAGGGAATCTGTCACCAATTTTATGGTGTCTTCACTAAGCGCAGCATAAACTAGTGACACTAGTTCCCCTTAGCAAAATGCTGGATCACCTTTTAATTGACTCCGCTGTTTTGCTAAAATCTTGTACTGAAAAACTCCAGCGCATGCGGATAAGTCTACGAGCTAATGAATATGAGGACTCATTAACATGCAGTGGAGCTGTTAGGATTTGGCAGTTAAAGTCCAGAGACGAACTGGAAACTTGAAGTGGCTCTGTAAAAAAAATATAAATTGTGGCACATGTTGTAGGCAAGTCCAATTTGACAGGCGGGCAACACAAGTAGGTAGGGCCAAGAATACCATAGTGCAACATGAAACATTTCCCCACCAGAACTAAATACCACAGGGCAGCACAAATTACTGACGCCCCAGCAGCAGTATTCAACTGTATCACTGACCTAAAGATGGAAATACAGTTAAATTTAGGAAAAAATGACAAGGCATGATGGCTTTCAATACGTCAGAGCTATGCCTACAGAATTTACTGCTACACTAGTCCAACTATAATACAAGACATTTGTCTCATGTAAGGTCTTCTATCTAACCTATTCTATACAGCCATTCTCCTTACTTAGGACAGGTATGTGATCTTATGGGTTTTACCCAGAATTCAGACCATCTCAGCGCATTTTGTACATATTTGTCATGGAGATGGAGAGTCAGGAACTGGCAGAAGTTTTCAAAAATTCGATTCGGCTGCTTGGCTGAACTTCGACAAGAAATTTGATTTGTTACGAATTGCATTCCATTGTATGGAGCGGGTGCAATAATGGACAATGGTGATTGTGTCGCCCCTCTTCATTTAACCCCCCTGATCGTGGCATTTAACAGTCACATTCACCCTATCAGGGTATTAATTAGATGTTAAAACAAAAAATACTTAAGAAAACTTAAGACGATTTAAGAAAACGCCACATGTCAGCATGCGCAAGAATTGACGCATTTTCTTCAATAAAGATAGTAGCAATGTCTCTCCGTGATCAAATGGATAAGGTGAGTATTTTTTTTACCGGCATTTTAGGAAAAAATTATAGGTTACCATGAAGCGCCAAGAAATTCAGATTTGTGGCAAATCAAAATTTTTACTGAAATTCGGATAGAATTCCACTTCATTAACTTTGATTCTCTCAACACTACCTATCATATAACATAGTGGAAATTATAAATATCTATGGCTCTATGAACTACTAATATACAAATGGTACACTGGACTTATATCTGACTGATATTTGCACACAGACATCATCCGTATTTTCTGCGGATCCGTTTTTTGTGGACCGCAAAATACATACAATCGTGTGCATGAGGCCCTACTGCAAGATATTTGATAATCTTGATACTGAGTGCCTTGAATTACAAATTAGAAAAAAAACTATCTTTTTCTAAGATGACTTGCATTGTATTTATTACAGGAAACCAATGTCTCCTCTAAATGTATACATAGATACCACAGTCGCTATTATTTTTATTTTTTTCTAGATATTCATTCCTCTAGCTCAATTTGCATAGAACGATTTTGCTGTGCAGATAAAGCTTCTTTGGGTTTGCATTTATCACTGTCATCTTATTTAAAAGCTTGGAACCATAGACTTACCAGTTAAAATCTATTCTAAAAATATATCCTTTTTCTTCTTAATAGCTAGCAAGTTCACAAGTGTCTTTGTCTTTGCAGCAAAAGCTTTTCAGACAAGAAACTTTCTAAGGGTTCAAGTATTAGCACAAAAAAATTATTTTTGGAGTGAATATAAATGTATTCCAATATAACAAATTATACCGTTATTCACACATCCTTATATGTATTTGCAAATTTTACAGTAAATGTGACAATCTATCCAACTAATTATGAGTTATTATGAAAAAAGGCTACGCTGAAAATAAAGTGCTAGGTTGACATGTTATATTTGATAACAGTACAACAGTATATTATCAGCAAATGTTACATTATACAATAAAAAGATATCCACTTTATAAAATAATATATGGGCACTTCATGCTTTTTTAAGATCCAGTACATTGGCTGTATCTGTAAATAATTGACCATAGTGGCATGGCATGAAGATTCATGTCAAGCAGCATCATTCTTTTAAGGTTGTTTGATCTAACCATGTGACAGCATCATCCATATGGTTATTCTATCCCTCACAGAACAGATGTAGAAGGGTTAACACTCATGCTTTATGAGACATGTTATCTAAACTAAATGCAATTAAATGCATTAAGCAATTGCTTTTCAATGGCTTTTGTTTCAAGATAACGCAATCAGTTAAGAAATTTGAATTGAGTGTGTGTGTTACCCCTGCTACATCTGTAGTCTGTTAAAACAAGGAACAAATAGATAGGTGACAATCGCAAGAGAATAATGCTACTAGCATGTCAATTTTTTTTTTAAATTACCACAAAATTCATCAACCAACACAATAGAGCAGGGGTCTATCACAGCCACAAATTGTTTAATGTCACCCGAAAATGTAACAGAAAAATTAGTGAAATGTATTAAGCTGTCAATTAGGTACAGCAGGGGTATATCAAAGCCAAAAATTTGTGAATTTCACCTGAAAATGTTACAGACAAATTAGCGAATTTTTTCGACCTGTCTACTAGGTATAGCAGTGGTATATCACACCCAAAAATTGGTGAATTTCACCCGACAATGTAACAGACAAATTATTATATTTTTTTTTTTTACATGTCTACTAGGCATAGCAGTGGTATATCACACCCAAAAATTGGTGAATTTCACCCAAAAATTTAACAGACAAATTAGTGATTTTTTTTTACCTGTCTACTAGGTAGCGCAGTGTTATATCACACCCAAAAATTGGTGAATTTCACCCCAAAATGTAACAGACAAATTAGTGATTTTTTTTTACCTGTTTACTAGGTAGAGCATGGGTATATCACACCCAAAAATTGGTGAATTTCACCTGAAAATGTAACAGACAAATTAGTGAATTCTTTGTACATGTCTACTAGGCATAGTAGTGGTATATCACACTCAAAAATTGGTGAATTTCACCCGAAAATTTAACAGACAAATTAGTGAAATGACATAAAATAAAATACGTACAAAAAAACAAAACAAAAAACTTGATTTATGAGGTGGCGGTCCATATAGAGTAGGAGTTTGACTAGGAGGTGGACGTAGCGGTGTAGGTGAAGGCAGCGGTGGAGGAGGACGAGGTAGCCAACACAGTTTTTTTGTTTTAATTAGGGTACACTCCAAAAGAGTGTGAAATATCCAAAAAACAAGAATGAGCAATTGCGTTGTAGTATAACAATGGCTGGTTAAGGCCAGTATACATGTCTATATGCCTGGTTCATTTTAATGAATGTGAGCTTGTCCACATTGGCTGTGGATAGGCGGCTACGCTTGTCTGTGATAACCCCCCCTGCCGTGCTAAACACATGTTCAGATGATACACTGGGTGCAGGGCAGGCCAGCACCTCCAAGGCATAAAGGGCAAGCTCAGGCCATGTGCCCAATTTGGAGACCCAGAAGTTGAAGGGGTAGACCCGTCATTCAGTACGTGTAGGTGTGTAAACACATACTGCTCTACCATGTTGGTGAAATGCTGCCTCATGCTAAAATGTTACATATCAGCTGATGGTGCTGGTTTTTGTGGCGTGCTGACAAAGCTTTTCCACATTTCGGCCATGCTAACCCTGCCTTCTGAGGTGCTGGCGGTGCTACAGCTAGGTTGGCGACCTCTTCCTCCTCCTTCGCCTTGTGCTTCCACTATGGCCCCGCTGTCAGGTAGAAATGCCACCAGCAGCGCGTCTTCCAGCGATCACGCTCCAATGAGGGAATTAAGGACGGTACGTTGTCCTTGTAGCGGGGATCCAGCAGCTTGGCCACCTAGTAATCCGCACAAGTTAGAATGTGGGCAGAGACACTGCAGCATGTAATCGCCCATGTGTGCCAGGCTGCCCAGAGCCAATGAAAAGCTGTCCTCTGTGGGAGGTGTATCTTCTGTGTCCTCTGTAATCCCCCAGTTACGCACCAGTGATGGCCATGAGTTGGTCTGGGTGCCACCCTGCTGTGAACATGGTTCCTCCTCCTCTATCTCCTCCTCCTCATCCTCCACCTCGTCATCCTCCAGAACTGTGCCCTGGCTGGACAATTGAGTACCTGTTGTTTGTGGGTGCAGGAACCCACCTTCTGAGCCACTTGTGAATGATTGGCCAGAAACCCTATGAAATGATCCCTCTTCCTCCTCCTCCTCTTGTGCCACATCCTCTTCCATCATCGCCAGCAGCGTTTTTTCAAGGAGGCATAGTGGGATAGTAACGCTGAGAAAGCAGTGGTGAAGTGGTTCTGTTCCGCAGAGCGACTCACCCGTGCGTGCTGCAGCTGAAACTCCACTATCACCTGCTGCTGCTCGCACAGTTTGGCCAGTATGTGCAAGGTGGAGTTCCACCTTGTGGGCACGTCACATATGATGCGGTGAGCGGGAAGGCCGAAGTTACGCTGCATGGTGAGAATGCCGAAAGTGCGCACAGACGACCCGCACTTTATGCAGCAGGTCTGACTTGGTTGTGCAGGGAAGGGATGGCACGCCTGGAAAAGTAGTGGCGGCTTGGCACGATGTACTGTGGGACAGCCACTGCCATAAGGCTTTTAAAACTCTCCGTCTCCACCAGATAGAATGACAGCATTTCAAAGGACATTAATTTTGAAATACTGGCATTCAGGGCCAGGGATCGCGAGTGGATAGGGGGGTACTTCCTCTTCTGCTCCAGTGTTTGGGAGATAGGAGAGCTGAACACTTCCATGGGACATTGTGGAGATGCTTGGTGACCCAGATGGTGGTGTTGCTGGCAGATCCTCTGTTTGCGGGGTGGCAGGTGGAACTGTCACTCCAGAAGTGGATGAGAGGCCGAGACTACAGCAGAAAAGGGAGCAGGAGGAGCCAAATACCTTTCTTGGTTTTTGAGGTGTCTACTCCACTGCAGCTCATGTTTTGCACTTAGATGCCTGGTCATGCAGGTTGTGCTCAGGTTGAGAACGTTTATGCCTCGCTTCAGGCTCTGATTGCACAGCGTGCAAACCACTCGTGTTTTGTCGTCAGCACATTGTCTGAAGAACTGCCTCGCCAAGGAACTCCTTGGAGCTGGCTTTGGTGTGCTCGGTCCCTTGCTGCGGTGGGCAGTAGCAGGCGTACTGTCTAGGGGACGGCCGCTCCGCTTTTTCACCCTGCTCCCTCTTCTGCTATGCTGGTGTTTCTGTGCGACCACCGCCTCTTCCTCCAAACTAGACAGGTCACTCGCATGACCTTGATTCCATGTGGGGTCAAGGACCTCATTGCCCTCCACATGATCTTCCACCGAGTCTTCACCCCTGCCCTCCTTGTTGGTCTGCACACATTAGAAAGCCCCAGCAGTTGGCACCTGTGTTTCGTCATTATCCGAGACGTGCTGCGATGGTCCTCCCATGTACTCATCATGAAACATAAGTGATTGGGCATCGGTGCACTCAATCTCTTCCACTTCTGGGGCAGAGCTAGGTGGATGGCACTGGGAAACCCTGCTAACAGAGTCATCAAAAAGCAGAAGAGACTGCTCCATGACTTGAGGCACAGACTGCTTGGCTGATTTGGAAGGGGATGAGGTGAAATACTGATGGACATCAGCTGCAGATGCCAACTCTGATCTTTCAGCAGGAGACTGGGTGGGAGACAATGTGAAGGAACTGGAGGCACTGTCAGCAACCCAATCTACTATCGCCTGTACTTGTTCTGGCCTCACCATTCATAGGGCCGCATTAGGCCCGACCAAATACAGCTGCAGTCCCTTATTTGACGCTCTCCTCATATTTCTCAAATTTACGATCTTGCCCTAAATGGGTGTTTATTTAATAGCAGAATAGAACAACAGTATGTAAATGGTGTATCTCACACGTACAGATGTAGACCAGGCTGCAATTTAAGATTTTTGCCCTAAATGGGGTTTTTTCTAATAGCAGAATAGAACAACAGTATCTAAATGGTGTATCTCACATGTACAGATGCAGACTAGGCCACAATCTGAAATTTTTGCCCAAAAAGGGTGTTTGCAAAACCCAGAAAATGATAGTTGTATTTCTAACTTAAATTGCACAATGACTAATGCTGCAAAAGCACCAGACTATTATTGCAGTATTTCAAGCTTGGATTTGAATGTCACAAAAGCACATATGCAGTGCTGGTGCACTGAGCTTGCATAAAATGGCTGCCGTCGCCCACCTGACTAACAGACGGATAAAAGTTATTTTACTCTGTCACTGGGCTCAGGGCAGGGTAAGAAAATTGTGCACTGCACCCACACAACAAAATCTATGTAGATCACTGAGTTCAATTGGAGTTCTTCACCAGTAGCTAGGTACATAACTTTTACTGCCCACTTGGTGAACCTTCTGATGTCCGTAAAGCATGTAACCCGTGGCACCCATGTGGATTTGGTGTTACCACCATGGATCACATGCAGGCTTGCTTCTTTTTTTCCTCCTTCTCCTACTCTGTCTCCTCCTCTGCTGACTCCTCCTTTTCCACTGCTACTGCCCCTTCTGCTACACCCCCAAGCTCCCCAGAACCTATTTGACGTGCCAGTTGAGACATTGCCATGCTGTGCTGTGACTGTTGTGCCTGGAAGCCAAGAGCCACACCGCTCCTGCACTCCTTTCAGCTCTGCGGTCACAGACCGATCAGTGGCTAATGACGCTCAATTTGACAGTTAGTAAAGTGGTGTGCGACAACAGTGCCAATCTGCTGAGCATGCTAAAACGGGGCAAAATGACACATGTCCTGAACTTAGTCATGCAGCAATTCGCTGCCAAATACCCCGGGGTCCAGGATGTCTTGCGGCAGTCCAGAAAAATCTCTGCCCATTTTAGAAGCTCTTACTTGCCCATCAGACTTCTTATTTGTGACTTCCCGACGCGCTGGAACTCCACCTTGTATATGCTTGATAAGCTGCTCCAGCAGCAACGTGCCGTTAAACACTACCTATACGAACTTTGCCACCAACCAGAACAAATAATGGTTCCTGTCTTAGGTAGATATAGTGGCATAAAAGGCCTTTTCTGTCCGGTGAATGCCTAATGTTTGGGACCTCGGACCTGTGACGACCATGTGTTATTGAATTTTATCTATTATCATTCTGTGTTTTTTTTCAAGAGGGAGGATTTCGTTAGCCATGTTTTTAATCCAATTTTATATTTTTTATTCTTTTAAACATATGTATTTAACACCTATTTGTACTGGCCTGCAGTAAGATTGATATCCAAGGACCGTCTAATATACTTCCAGCCACATAATTGCTTGTTCTTTTCTGTCCGGTGAATGCCTAATGTTTGGGGCCTGTACTACACTGGCCTGCAGTAAAATTGATATTGAATAACCTTCTAATATACCTCCAGCCACATAATTACTTGTTCTTTTCTGTCTGGTGAATGCCTAATGTTTGGGACCTCGGAGGAATTCAACATCGAATTTCAACTATTATCATTTGTTTGTTTTTTCAAAAGGGGGGATTTTATTAGCCATGTTTTTAATCCAATTTTATATTTTTTGTTCTTTTGAACATATGTATTTGACATCTATTTGTACTGGCCTGCAGTAAAATTGATATCCAATGACCATCTAATATACCTCCAGCCACATAATTTTTAGTTCTTTTCTGTCCGGTGAATGCCTAATGTTTAGGTCTTGTACTACAGTGGCCTACATTCAAATTTTTATCCATTGACTGCATAATGTACCTTGAGCCACATAATCACAATTTCTTTACCTAATTTTTAAGGACCGTACTCCCGTGGCCTAAAATGAAATTTCCCTAGGCTCCAGCAGGGCACATTTCTGAGAATTTCCCTTTTAGACGCATAAAAATGGTCCCTGATTAGAATACATATTTCTGGGGGGATTTTTTGCCATTGATCCCCTGTGATATGTCACTGTCCAAGTTGTGGGACAATTTGTGCACTTCTTGTAAGTATTTGGTGGCTGCAAATATGACCTGAAGGTTTTTCAGGTTCGTCTGCCATTAAAGTGAATGGGTCCCGCCACAAACTTTGCTAATCGTCCTGGCCAATGTTCATCCATCACTACTGTGGATCCCTCCCCCTTTATACTGCTGTCCTCGCTTGGATTGCCACCTTCCCAAGTTGGGTCAGTGACTTCATCGTTCACCACTTCACCTTCCACTTCCTCACTCTGCTCATCCTCCTGATTTGTTGACCTAACCACAACCTCAGTTATTGACAACTGTGTCTCATCCTCATCATCAACATCTTGAGACACTAATTGCTGTTGACTTATTGGCAACTGTGTCTCATCATCATCATCCACCTCATGAAACACTAATTTCCGTTCCCTACCGTCATCTTCCTGTGACTGTGGATGCTCAAGAGTTTAGGAATCAGGACACAAGATCTCATGTCCCTCTTCAAGCTGGATTGTCAAGAGGCCCAAATGAAGGAAAGGCGCTGAAAAGAGCTCCTCTGAATATTTGAGTATGGGATCACTTGTTTGCCCAAACTCTCCATGGTGGGAGGAAGGCAGATCAGGGTGAGGATTGTGTTGAGCAGACTCTTAGCTACTGAGACTGGACTTGGTGGAAGACAGGGTGGTGCTTAACTGACTGGAAGCATTATCTGCTGCAATCCAACCGACCACCTGGTCGCACTGGTCTGACTTCGAAAGCGTTGTCCTGCGCCGCCCTGCAAACTGGGACATGAAACTAGGTATCGTGGATGATTGTTTTTCTTGTGCTCTGGCAGCAGGCACAGTTTCAACGTGCCCATTGCCACAGCCTCTGCGTGCACGATCAGCATCACAGCCTCCCTGTCCCTTACTGCTCGCCTTCTTCATATTAAATATTATATATGCGTCAAAGTATTTAACACGTTCAGTAGCGTAGGATTTGTAAGTGTACGTGCGAAAAAATGAAAAAAGGTATTTGGGATGTGGAAACGTCCCACAGGAGAAATACTGCAGATAATTTCACTGATGTCAGCAGAGGTTAATATAAAATTACAGGGAATGTAACAGGTATTTGGGAAGTGGAAACGTTACACAGGAGAAATACCGCAGATAATGTCGCTGATGTCACCAGCGGCTAATAAAAATTTACAGGGAATGTAACAGGTATTTGGGATGTGGAAACGTTACACAGGAGATGTACCCCAGGTAATGTCACTGTCCGCAGTGGACACCGTCTACGGAAAAAGTACACTGGATGTCACAGATATTTTTTGGATGTTCACACGTTACACAGGAGATGTAGCGCAGGTAATGTCGCTGTCTGCAGCGGCCTAACTATCGCATGCTATTTAGTGCTGGATGTGCTAAAAATAGATATTGCTGCCTCACACAATAGTCCTTAAAAGGACTTTTGGGTCTGTAAAGTTTTAACAATTTAGCGCAGGTTGTGCTAAAAATATATATTGCTGCTGCCACACACAACAATAGTCCTTAAAAGGACTTTTGGGTCTGCAAAGTTTTAGCAATTTAGCATAGGTTGCACTAAAAATATATATTGCTGCTGCCACACACAATTGCCCTTAACAGAACTTTTTGGTCTCTGACAAGTTTTTCTACTTAAACATTTTTTTTCACTCCCTATACTATCTTTCCCTTCTTCAGCACAGCTCTCCCTGACTAACGCTGAGCCGAACACGTGTCATCTGGTGAAATATAGCACCCGATGACGCGTTCCGGCCAGGCAATCACAGTAATGCCAGTAACCAACATAGCTCCTGCATTACAGTGAAGGGCAGTACTTACCTGCACGTTTATTGGCTGTATAGTAGCCAACAAACGTGAGGGGAGGAGACTTGAGCATTGCACTCGAGCACTTGTGGTATTTGGCCGAATACCACCATGTGCCGAGCATCAAGATGATGAAGCTGAACTGGTGTTCGGCCGAGCATGCTCGATCAACACTAAAGGAGTGTCCACAAAGGAGGAGTGA
Source organism: Bufo gargarizans (assembly GCF_014858855.1). Lineage (NCBI taxonomy): Eukaryota > Metazoa > Chordata > Amphibia > Anura > Bufonidae > Bufo > Bufo gargarizans. Next base: position 609,871,363 of record NC_058080.1, on the reverse strand, counting down.
TTTAGCTTGTAAGTGAATGTTGTCTATACTATTGGGGTTTTACTATAGGGGGTATGGTATGGGGGTATGTCTTAGTTTATGAGGTATTGTCTTTGGTATGAATTTATCTATGTGGTCTGCATTTATGGCGCTGGTTCTGGGGTCTGTATTTGTTTAGGGGGGTCTGGTTAAGGAAATATATCATTTAGGTAATCAGTGGTTAGTGTTTCGGGGTATATATTTGTTCTAGAATCAGGGACCTGTATTTATTTGTATTGCGTTAAACTCTGGTCAGAAGAGGTCATCATGGTGGTCTGTGCCAGATGGCATAAAAAAAAGAAGAGAATGTCTGCAATCGTGAAAGACATCATCTGTAAGCCATTGGATTGATATCATAGCTATTACCTTTCTTTATATGTCAGTTTTAGCAATTCACAAAAAAAGTATACAGAAAGTCTCCATGTACTTTATGCCCAATTAACAAGTTCTTAGTTATAGAGGTAGTCAGAGATGTTACACAGTACCCACATTTTAGAGTTTAAACGTTCCTTTCATTACTAGGGTCTTGAATGTCAATACCTTATTATATTTGCAAATGAGAATACTGCATTAAAATACATTTATGATGATTACCTTTTGACATACAGCTATCTATTGAAGTCGGAAAATTATGACCTTACAACTGCTCTTAAACTTCTTTCTTTGGTCACATAATCAATTAAAATCTTAATATTCTCTTCATGTCTTCGCATAATGAGTTTGAAATTCTAAACTGACCCAGTTTTTGTTAGAGGATACAGCAGTAGGTTGGGAGGATTTCAATTTACTTGCAGGCATACATTACTTTCTTTGGAACATTTAACATTTCTTTTATTTGCATTTTAGAGAAAAACCTTTTCTCAAACATAACATTTTTTATAGGTGGGCAAGCTGATGTTTTGACATGTGCAGTGGAAATAACATGGCATAATTCATCGGCTTGTATCTTTGATATCACAAGCCTGCAGAATTCTTAGCAGATATAACCTATGAATTATAAATCACTGTTTCTAAAATGTCCTTGATAGGAGCAAAAGCAAAAAAATATCTATGTTACTAAATCTGACATTTTGCTGAATCCACCAGATTAAAAGTGTTCTACATTAATAGCAATTTCATATTCTTTTTCATTCTGGAAAGATAAAAAAATATATAAAATTGTTGACCTACATAGTAATAGTCAAATCTATTCATGAGCACCTTTGATTTCAAACAGTCAGGTTCAGAAGTATTTTGTATAATTTTCTACTCTATCAAACACACTTAAATTGACAATTCATATTATGTTGTAAGTATATCACATTTAAATTTACTATATATCATAGAAAGCCTTACAAACAGTGGTGTGGTTATAGAGGGTGCAGAAGGAGCAGCCATATTCAGACCCTGGTGCCCCAGGAGACCCAACAGCAGCACTGCAGCATGAGAAGGCCTCTGCTTACAGATCATTTAACCCCTTAAGGACCCGCGCCATACATGTACTGCACTGGTGGACGTGACTTAAGGACCAGCACCGTACATGTACAGTGGGCTGCTCGGGCGGGTGCAGGAGCTGCACCCGCCCGATCAGCGGCACGGACCCGGCAGTCACTGACAGCTTGGCCACTGCTGCATACGATGGCATCAGTGAAAACACAGGTGCCGGCGTGTTAACCCCTTTTCTGCCGTGTTCAAAGCTGACCGTGGCATGCAGAGGGTTCGCGAAGGGAACAGGTGCCATCCACTGTTCCGCTGCAGTGGCGGGGACCCGATGGCAGAGAAGGCAAGCCCGATGCCTTCCATAGGCATAGGAGCTTCCCTTCTACGGAAGCCTGTGAGATCCAGCGCTTAGGCTGGGTCTCACAGGCAGGCTGTCAGCATAAAAGATGACAGCAAATGCATTACAATACAGGTTGTATTGTAATGCATTGCAGAGGGGACCAGACTCCAGAAGTTGAAGTCTTCAACTGGGACCAAAAAAAAAGAGTTTTTTATAATTAAAAAAAAAGTTTCACCTTACATCACAAAAAGTGAAATACCAAGCGATCAAATATGGAGACACTAAAATATGTTTTTTTTTTTTGTTTAAAAAATGCTGCTATTGTGTAAAACTTAAATTTAAAAAAAGGTATACATATTAGGTATTGTCACGTTCGTAACAACCTGCTGTATAAAAATATCATATGACCTAACCCCTCAGATGAACACCGTAAAAAAAAAAAAAAAACTGTGTAAAAAAAGCATCATATGCAACCCAAAGCCATATCAATCAAACCGTCATCTCATCTCACAAAAAATAAGACATAAGACAGTCTACCAAAAAATAAAAATAAACTATGGCTTTTAGAATATAGAGAAACTAAAATATAATTTTTTTCAAAAATGCTTTATTATGTAATACTGAAACAAACAACAAAAAGTAGTAATATTTGGTATTGTCGCGTCATTAACAACCTGCTCTATAAAAATAGCACATTATCTAACCTGTCAGATCAACATTGTTAAAAACAAAAAATAAAAGTGCCAAAACAAAAATTTTTGTTACCTTGCCTCACAAAAAGTGTAATATAGAGCAACCAAAAATCATATGTACCGTAAATAGTAAATAGCAAATAGTACCAATAAAACTGCCACCTTATCCTGTAATTTCCAAAATTGGGTCACTTTTTTGGAGTTTCTACTCTAGGGGTGCATCAGGGGGTCTTCAAATGTGACATTGCAACTTAAAATGATCTCAGTGAAATCTTCCTTCCAAAAACCATATGGCGTTCCTTTCCTTCTGCCGTGTAGCAGTTTATGACCACATATGGGTGTTTCTGTAAACTACATAATCAGGGTAATAAATATTGAGTTTTGTTTGGCTGTTAACCCTTGCTTTGTTACTGGAAAAATGGATTTGAATGGAAAATATGACAAAAATTGAAATTCTGAAATTTCATCTACATTTTCCTTTAATTCTTGTGGAAAACCTAAAGGGTTAAAAAAGTTTGTAAAATCAGTTTTAAATACCTTGAAGGGTGTAGTTTCTAAAATAGGGGCCATTTTTGGGTGGTTTATATTATGTAAGCCCTACAAAGGGACTTCAGACCTTTGGGTTTTGGAAATTGTCTTAACAATTTTAAGATTTGCTTCTAAGCTTCTAAGCATTCTAACGTCCCAAAAAAAAAAAAAATGGCATATGGGAAATGTAAAGTAATAACTATTTTAAGCGGTATCGCTATCTGCTTTAAAAGCAGAGAAATTTAGAAAATACAAACGCAAAAACACAAAATGCAATCGCACTCTGCAACCAGCACTCTGCCCTGCCTTTATGCTGGATGTTGAATAAGGCATTGGTGTACATTTTGGCCAAAGCGTAATAAGCCACTCACCACGTCAAGGTCGCCTTAATGAGTGGTCCCTAACACTAGTTCCTAAAAAAGATAGAACATGCCCTACAATGGGTCTACAAAAAAAAAGGATGTAACATGGACATTACACGGACGTCATCCATATTTTTTGAGGACTACAAAATTCATATGGTCGTGTGAATGCACCCATATACCTTATCTCTGTGTAGCTTTCACTTCGGGTTTTGGCTCACAATCACTGATGATAATCACTGATCAAACACTGACTGTGTGAAAGTGGCCTTATTGAGGCATTAGTGAATCACAAATGTGTTTATTCACTGATCAGCGGTGCACTTATTTTGTCTGTGAAGCGGACCAAACACACCCATTCAATCTATGGCTCCATGAAAAATCACTGACAGAACATTAACAGAATTAGGCCTCATGCACACGACCGTTGTTTGGGTCCGCATCCGAGCCGCAGTTTTGGCGGTTCGGATGCAGACCCATTCATTTCAATGGGGCCGCAAAAGATGTAGACAGCACTCTGTGGCATTTTAGCTATTTCCTCAACTAGTAGATCATCTAATTCTTTGACTTGGCTAGGTGGTCTATATATCACACCTACACGAGTTACCTTATGATTATCAAGCTGCAAGGTAACCCAAACTGACTCTAAATTGTTCTCGCTAACTTGTATCAAATTAGATTTTATGCTATCTTTCACATACAGGGCCACCCCTCCCCCTTCTTGCCTTCTCTGTCTTTCCTGTATAGAGAGAACGCTGGTATTGATATATCCCAGTCATTACTCCCCTTGAACCACGTCTCAGTAACAGCCACTACATCTATAATCTTAGATGCCATTATAGCCTCAAGTTCATTGATCTTATCCCCTAGACTGCGAGCATTTGTAGACAAGACTCTGAGCTTGTCATTTCTTAACCTTTGTGCTACTGGCCTCTTCTGGCATTGTTCCGGGGGGCAGTCGGACTGCTGGATTATCACTCTTTTGCCCCCCTTTCCTAGTTTAAATGCTCCTAAGCAAATACTTGGAACTGTTCACAGAGGACATTCGTTCCCTTGAGAGAAAGATGCAAACCATCTTTCTTGTACAGTTCTTTTCCATTCCAATTTGGTGAATTTAAGGCAGCTGCATCTGATCTGAGGTCTCGGTTTGTGAACCGTGGGTATCTACAGCACACATTGAAAAGGGCATGTCATCATTCTATGAGTGCTGACCATAGTCAACTTCTTGTTCCCAAAATCAGGACTAAAGCTGACTCGACCCGTAGAATTATAGCTACTTATGACAAAGCTCACCAACAGATACGCGATATTCTGCAGCACTATTTGTCCATTTTACAGTCCAATCCAGATATCATGGCATTGATCCAAGACTGTCCCTCCATCACTTATCAACGTAGTTTCAACTTACGTGATTATTTAGTACACAGTTTGTACAGACGCCATATGCCTGAGACATAGCTCAAAAATACGTTCAAGGGAACCTTTCCTTGTGGCTCCTGTATTATATGTGATAATATCATGAAATGAGTCTCTTTTACAATGATAATACAGGAGACAGGTATAGCATTCATTCCTTTATCAGGTGTACATAAACAGGAGTTGTGTACCTCATCAACTGTCAGAGTGGCCTACAGTATATAGGAAAGACTAAACGTGATTTGAGGAGGAGAATTGGTGAACATCTCTCGGACATCCATAATCAAAGAGACACGTCCGTGGCACGTCATGTGTGTGATGTTCATGATGGCAATCCTGATGTATTGAGAGTGCAGGGGATTGAACAGATTTGTGTTTTCATCCGAGGTGGTGATGTTGATATACCTTTGCTCCGCAAGGAAGCGATGTGGACCTTTAAACTGCAGACTGTTTACCCAAAAGGGTTAAACGAGGCTATCTCCTATGCTTGTTTCATATAAGTAACGGTATTTAATGTATGCCAAAATATGTGATGTGTGAACAAATCACTCATCATGCCAGCACACTGTTCTATCTGTCACCTGTTGCATAGCCCCCTATTCAAGCAGAACTATCTTGTACTGCTTTAGGGGGGTTTATACAACTTAAGGAACATCATTTTGGAAGGTTGCTTATATGCCATTTATTCGCATTGGGTGTATATATATACGTTCCAGCACACAATGCAATTGTCCCTGTGTATATGTGTGCTTGATACACAGAGGGCCTTGACTGGCAAACTATGTGCTAATGGGGGGATGTGATCTGTTTCCCTCATCGCACTAAATTAGATACCTTCTGTCATTATAGCTTCTTAGATGATCCCCTCCGGCAGGTCCCTAGTGTTGTACCACATCGGTGCCAGGCTGATGATTTTCGCCGCAGATTGGATTCCCCCTACATGGCGCATGTGCTACCTCCCGAGAGTGCTACAGCTCATCTGTGCGATCGCCAAGTCAGAGGGCGTGATCGTAGACCGCCTTCAATTCTGATTGGCGTTTGCATCGGCGCACCCCCCTGGGAGGTGGGGCCTCTGTTATATCTACCTGCCATGTTTTCGGCGCGTAGGGCCATCACAGTAGTGATGGGAAGTTCGGATCTTTGAGCTGAATCGGTTCATTTGAATCAGCTCATTCAAATGAACCGATTCATGAATCGGATCTTCGGTTCACTTCATGAGCCGGCAGAGGCAAGTGAACTGAAGATCAATGCGCATGCTCAGCTCATCGAATCTTCGGTTCACTTGCTGAGTCGGCTCTCAAGTGAACCGAAGGTCAGGAGGGACTGGCTCCTGGCAAACACAGCTCTGCTGCAGTGGAGCAGACTGTGATAATTGTCTGAGAGTTTTAGTTAAAAGAATCACCGAGTCCCTACCAGACTTCCTGCTCTGCTACAGCATGTAGCAGAGCTGTGTGTGTACAGGGTGCATGTAGCATGATGCTACACTGCTGCATGCACCCTGTACACACACAGCTCTGCTACATGCTAGATTAATGCCTGCCCCCCCCCCCCCCCGGACGGACGGACGGACTGACTTACGGACTTACAGGGAGCCACAGAACAGGGAGCCTGGCAGGGACTCGGTGACTCACGGTTCTTTTAACTCAAAAGAATCAAATGAGTCTCTGACTCATTCGATTCTTTTAACTAATAGACTCAGCCGATTCTCTGAGTCCCTGCGACTCCCCCTGTGCTGGGAGTCAGTGCTGCGGCCTCTGATTGGTTGGAGGGCGGGGAGGGGCGGGGCTAGTGTCCACTGCCGGCTCCTATTTCACTGGCTGCTTCTATGCTGATCTGACTGAGCCGTTTCATTCGGATCGGCTCAGTCAGAGGAACCGACTCTTCCGGATCAGTGAACTGAATCGGTTCAAAAGAACGATTCGTTCATGATCCGGACATCACTACATCACAGTGCCGGAGCCCGTGCATGCAACAGTGCAGGGCATTTTCTCCTTACAGGTTATTATAATAAAAAGCGCCTGATGACACATGGCACATCCATGTCACGTAGAAACGCGTTGAGCCGTTGTTAGTTAGTGTAGGACACGGTTCTTTAGGCAGGGTGTAAGTGTGAATGGGCAACTTACCTCTGTATGAGATATTGCTGGCAACGAGTGTGCATGTGGTCTCAGGTGGAAGCCCCACAGCGCCAATGCGGGGGTGTGGAAGTTGATTAGGCTAGCCTACTGTAAATGCAGTAGGCTAGCCTACTGTAAATGCAGTACGCAACAACTGTTGACACTGTATGCTGTATGGATGATTGGTTACAAATTACAGATCAGACCCATATATGCAGGCAGTGCTGTTATATACAGAGTACTATAGGTAGGCGAGGTGCCACCACTATGCTCAAAGTTGCCAGGATTCAGTGACAGACTGAGGATCGCTGCTGGTTTACCCTAGACAATAAAAATTAAGGACCCTGCCCTCATCCCTGACCATGCATACACGTAGCAGTACATTGCTAGCAAGATATAGGGTCTATTCCAGACTTCATCAGGTGTAGTTGGTTATACGGTATCCCTCTCTACACCAGATAAGTCTGGTTGCCTGATATTCACAGAAAGTGATATACAGAATTTTCCCCTTTTTAAAACAGATTGTAATAAATCTTTATTATTTTCTTTTAATAAGTTCTTCAGGCTATGTGATGATATAACTGCATTGGACGTACATTACTATATCTATTTATTGTGAGACAGGTCTAGGTTCAGCAACAGTATATTGACTACCTGAACATACTGAATGACCAGGTTATTCCATCAATGGATTTTTTCTTCCCTGATGGCACGGGCATATTCCAGGATGACAATGCCAGGATTTATCGGGCTCAAATTGTGAAAGAGTGGTTCAGGGAACATGAGACATCATTTTCACACATGGATTGGCCACCACAGTGTCCAGACCTTAACCCCATTGAGAATCTTTGGGATGTGCTGGAGAAGGCTTTGTGCATCTACCATCATCAATGCAAGATCTTGGTGAAAAATTAATGCAACACTGGATGGAAATAAATCTTGTGACTATGAAGAAGCTTTTCGAAACAATGCCACAGCGAATGCGTGCCGTAATCAAAGCTAAAGGCGGTCCAACGAAATATTTTTGGTGGCGACTTTTTTTGGGACGGACAGTGTATAAATCATGGGCTGTAGGAATGTAGCCCAATTGACAGATACTTGAGTCGGATGTCAGGAAATTCTATATAAACAGGAGAAATGTATTACAATATTCTATTCTAGTCAACTACGTTTAAACTTTGACCTTTCTGTAACACTCAGAAAATAAAATTTTGGGTGAAGTTATTGTAAGAGGTAAAAATCCCTTTGTATTAAAATATATGGTTAAACAGTTCTTTATTATATAGGCCTGTTGTTAGCCCACTGGACTGGAGTTAATATGTTAAAGGTGTTGTCTTACTTCAGTAAGTGGCATTTATCATGTAGAGAAAGCTAATGCAAGCCACTTTCTAATATACTGTTATTATCCATATTGCTTCCTTTGCTGGCTGGATCATTTCTCCATCACATTATACACTGCTCGTTGCCATGGTTACAAACCACCCTGCAATCCAGCATTGGTGACCTTGCACTAGCCTATGTCCACTCCCATGGTCCCAGCCACAAGAGAGGCTGATGCTTTTTCCTATAGTGTGCAAGCACGACCGCCATTGATGGATTGCAGGGTGGTCTGTAACCATGCAAACGAGCAGTGTATAATGTGATGAAAAAATGAATCCAGCCAGCAAAGGAAGCAATATGGACAATCACAATACATTAGTAAGTGGCTTGTATTCACTTTTTCTACATGATAAATTACACTTACTGAAGTGAGACAACCCCTTAACTATGACCTAGAGGCAGTTCAACATGGAATTGAAAGACTTGACCAATCAACATTGAGGTATTTAAAAATTATATGCATATAGGGAAATGAATCCGGGAACAACTTTGTGCTGCCAAGTCATCAATTATATTATAAAACTCAGTACGCAGAGGGAGCAGGGACAGTCTGATAGCCGCTAGATCTGGAGGTCAGTATTGACTATCCACTAATATAATAATCTTATGTTAAACAGAACATTGCATTATGGAGCAGGGTCACATAACTCTTTCTCCGCACAGTGATGCATAATGGGAAATTAATTCTCCCCTGCATTCACCCTAGGGCAGTGATGGCCAACCTTGGCACTCCAGCTGTGGTGAAACTACGACTCCCAGCGTGCTCCATTTATTTTTACAGAGTTCTGAGAGCAGCCAAGCAAGGGGGGCATCTTGGGAGTTGTAGTTTTACCACAGATGGAGTGCCAAGGTTAGCCATCACTGCCCTAGGGAGTTTGTCACTCCTCTGTGTTTTCTTATATGGATTTGCAGAATACTAGCACTCTAGTTACATTTGTGGTAGTTGTTAGTGTTACTGTGTAATGATTTCCATGAACACCGCCCCTTTCCTGCTCTCTATAATGCATTTGACGTTCATAGGCATGTACAGTTGGCTTCTGATGTGCCCTTACACCATGAGGACACATCGGGAGTATTGATGTCATGGACACATGCATACTGCCCCCCCCTCAAATGCCGTATCGCTACCATGGACCCACGATGGTGAACATATGTGTGTGTGTATTAGCTTTACTCTTTCATTATTCTTTGATTGATTTATTCAATTAATACGCAGTTGTTGCTGCACATGTTTTTGTTAACAATTAAGCTTTTTACTTACTGGTCTACCTGATAACACTAAATCCCACCGTGGACACTGTGTATATGTTTTTTACCCAACACCTGGTGTAATACACTCTGTTTTGTAAATATGAATGTACTGATTGTACACTTTTTTATTATGTAATTAAGACCATTATACCCACATGTGTGTGTATATACCTTCATATGACCTAATACCCTTAAAATATTTTCCTGTCTATAAAATGCCCCTCATGGTAGCATTCCAAATTCAGAATCAGAAAACAGCCGGATTTATATCCAAACTGACAAACCCCTCCACAAGTGAACAGGAAGCAAGTAAACTGCCTAGGGAAGAGGTGGCAGTTCTCAGCAAGTTTATATAAGCAGAGGTGGTGAGGCACAGGGTTAAAACTGACAAGCTGACATAGGACCATCCCTTTTAGTTAAGCTGTTATACCATATCTTTTGATATAGTTGACCACTTAACAGACATCAATTTTTTCAGAAATTTTCTTGATATCATGTCATGTATTTATTCCTATTGTTCTTGTCTAGGGATGAGAGAATCAACTTCGGCTGAAACATCCGAAGTCAATTTGCATAATACTTTGTTTGAATACTGTATGGAGCGAGGTACCACTTGGAACCAAACCCGAGTTCGGGAGATGTTTTTTTACAGTAGAAATTGATTTATGAAGTTATTACTCGAAGTCTCCCAATAACCTCAGCTCATAGGAGCCAATACATTCTAATACTGTATGGAGAACTCGCTCCGTACAGTATTTAAATGAAGTATTATGCGAAAGTATTATCACCCATCCCTATTCTTGTCCCTTGCTTGGCTCAGTGCTATTCTTCCTGTTAAAATGACAGAAACCATAACAGAACCTGATGGACCCTACTATGTCAAGGAGGTCCTTCAGCCACCAGCAGTGTCCACGTATGACGGATCTGGAAGGGCACTGTGGCTTTTGCTATAAATGGAAGCCATAATGCTGGTGCAAACTCAGTCTACAGTGTATTTCAAGGTCTGCACAAGGATCGCTCTCTGTGTAAAGGCCCCCATATACATTAGTGTATTGTCAGCCAAATATTTGTCTAAACTGTATGGGGAGATCCTAACTCTCCTCCAACAGATGATGTCGGAGGAGAGAAGGACTGAGTGAATATTTTCAATCGATCCTTTTGTTTTGGCAGCAGCTTTTTCCTCTCTGCCTATTGAATACAACTACTAGCTTGACTAAACTAAATGTTTATATGTGTTTGGAATAGTTGGGAGGGAGTCAGGAGAGATAGCTGTCAGCTATTGAATGTGTATGGCCGCCTTAAAGCCCAAAAGTAACAGTTCATCAGTCATCCCATAAGAAAACACAGTAGTCAGATCCTCACTGCTTACACAACACACGTAAGGTTGTATTAGACAGGCAGATTATTCAGGCGTTTGTTGGGAAGAAAGTGTTCCTTCCCAGCAATCACCTGCTAGTCAGCGGAGGAGACCACTGCTATTACATGCAGCGATCTCCTCCACTGTATGAGGACAAGTGATCGCTAATGCCATCACTCGTCCACATACTAATTCACTGTTTGCCTGCATCAGATCGTGATTAGACACCATGATTAAACGTTAGACACTATGTTGAAACCTGTTGAAAGATTGGGAATGCCCGATCCAGGGCTGGCCTTAGGTGTTCAAGCACCCTGTGCGAGCTACTCTTGTGGTGCCCCCCCTCCCCCCTTGACCTAAACATACACAAAGAGGAAAACAATCTTTGTAGCAAACAGTTTTTTTTTTATTCCAGATAATTTAAGTGCAAGTGCAAACAAGTACAATCATACCCAGTGTCACCCATAGCCAGTCTCCTGCCCCCATTAATCATACCCAGTCACTTTTGCCCAGTCCCCTGCCCCCATTAATCATACCCAGTGTCACCCAGAGCCAGTCCCCTGCCCCCCTTAATCATACCCTGTCACCTTTACCCAGTCCCATGCCCCCCTTAATCATACCCAGTGTCACCCTTATCCAGTCCCCTGCCCCCTGCCCCCTTAATCATACCCAGTGTCTGTCACCCTTATCCAGTCCCCTGCCCCCCTTAATTAGACCCTGCCCCCATTTAATGAAAGATATTTGGTAAAAAAAAAAAATCTATAAGAACAAGTACTCACTATTTGAAGTCTTCAGCTTCCTCCTTGTCTGCAGAGCACCAGCCGCCATCACACATTAAGCGGATCCCTCCGCCGCTCTCTGTGAAGGCGCAGCATTTGGACTCCTCCATGCTGACCTGGCAGCTGCAGTGGCTCAGCTCACCAGGCTCACCTCACACATTCTCGGGACGGCCTTCTGTAAGAGACCGACTGCGAGTTGTGTCGGCCGCCGGGCGCCCCTGTTGCCATGGCGCCCTGTGCCGCCGCACAGCTCGCACACCCCAAAGGCCAGCCCTGGCCCGATCGGCAGCAGTATTACAAATCATCGAACACTCGTTCGATGATTTGGCAGACTATCTACCAGTCCAATACCGCCTTAAAATTTAGTTTACGTAACAGATTATGGCAATGCTAAACTTGATGTCTAATGCGAATGTGATGTCCTAGTCTGGATTCTGAAGCAGGAATTCACCTTTCTTCCTCTCCTAAAATAAAATATTATTTATTGATACAAACACAACAATCAACGTAATATCCGCATTACCGAAGTAATCTGGATTTCATCAGAAACACAATGCGGTATTTCACTGTAAAAAGTCTGATTCAGAGGATTGCCTTGGCTCATTCTCTGGTTGCTTGTATAGCACAAACTAGAAAAGTGCCCAGCTGGCAAATTTGCTTCTGATTTATAGGAAAGGTCAGTTAATCCCAAGAAGACAGTTTGCTAAATATCAAGAAATCTCCCCATGTGTTTTCTCTGCCTGTTTAGCTAAAGATCAAATACAAATAAGAGCAAATACAAATAGTAGAAGAATAAGATGGAGTATGCATCTCCTTTAATCAAAACTGCTAAATGTAATTGCTCTGCAGAATGTAAAATTATATGAGAAATGTAATTAGGATTATGCATTTATATTTTATATCCATCCACTGTGCAAAGTCCAGTGTAAAACTATTACACCAAAAGCAGGATTTAGTTTCCATTTAATATGGAATTTGTAACCTACTAAAATTCCTTGGCACTGTTCATTCAAAGCCACACTGGGAGACAAAATGCTAACGTGATGAGAAATTGGTATAAAAAGGAATATATAATTATAAAGAAGAAAGGTAATGCTATTCTCTAGTTTTAGACATAAATCAAAGACATAAAAGATCAATCTCACAAAATGTTGGGACTTATGTATAAAATCTAGTACAGACAAAAACTGTTGTCTACAACCGAGTGCACCTCTGTTTGGTCAGTGTGGGATCCTGTGCGCCACATTCACTTTGTCTGTTGTCTACAACAGCCAGCCAAAATCCAACTATCACCTGGTCCCCTGGACCACACTATAAGAGTGTTCACACTTCTTACTCAACTCACAAAATTAGTCACAGGGGATCCTCATCTATTCCCAACCTGTACATTAAGCACTGCCAGGAGAGCTCCACAGCATTTGCCAAAGGCCAAAAATTGTTCATATACAAATAACATTAACTCCTTACAACTTCACAATTAGACAAAACACGTACAATGAAGGAAGCAATAAACTGTTGGTGATCTTCCAGAAAAACATTGTTACCTGCTCAGAAGCACCAGAATAACTAGCAGATTTCACATTAATCTTAAGCAGTGCCTCCAAAAGAAACCACCCAGTAGAGACCTCGACAAGCCATTATAGGTGCTATTAAATATTTCCTAATTAGAGTTGAGCGGACACCTGGATGTTCGGGTTTGACGGGATTGGCTGAACTTCACAAAAAAGTTCGAGTTTGGGACCCGAACTTGACCCGAACTTAACCAGAACCCCATTGAAGTCAATGGGGACCCAAACTTTGGAACACTAAAATGGCTCTAAAAAAAGAAATGGAAAGGGCTAGAGGGCTGCAAATGGCATCAAAATGTGGACACGAGCATGGCAACTTCTCTGCAAACAAATGTGGATAGGGGACTTAAAATAACATAAAACACATAAAAAAATAACAATCTTGATCTAGGAGGACGAGGTCCATATGGAGTAGGAGGTTGATGAGGCGGTGGATGTGGAGGTGTAGGTGGAAGTGGTGAAATATAACCTGTGATAACCACCTCCAGCCTTGCTAAAGACATGTTTAGACAATACACTGGCTGCAGGGCAGGCCAGCACCTCCAAGGCGTAAAGGTCAAGCTCAGGCCATGTGCCCAATTTGGAGACCCAGAAGTTGAAGGGGGCAGACCCATCAGTGAGTACGTGTAGGCATGTGCACACATACTGCTCCACCATGTCGCACATCCCCGTGATGTCCACAATCCAATTGGATATCTGCTCTATCAACTTTCGATGTTCTTTTCTGTGCCTACCATGTTGATCCATGCCGGAGAGGGAGCGTGAGAAAAGGATACCATATCCAAGGGAGGTCAATGTATGAAATTAAATGTGATTGAGCGGAAATGTGGGACAAATTATTGAAGCCGAAGATTCCAAGTAAAGGAGGGGGCGCACGCGCCAATTACCCAGTCCTGACTCGGGGAGGTAGTGACGATAAATAACAATACAGGACTCTTAAGATGCCCTGTTATTGGAATAATTAATAAAATTATAGGGAATGTCACTGGGGTATTTTGGATTTGGAAACATTAGACAGGAGAGGCCCTGCTGCCACTTTGTTAACTCTAGATAACTTCTGCCTGATCGCACATCCCCGTGACGTACACGATCCTATTGGATATCTTCTTTTTCAACTTTTAATGTACTTTTCTGCGCCTACCATGTTGATCATGGTTAGCGGCGAATCAGGGCTCTACGCCGGAGAGGGAGCGTGAGAAAGGGATAACACATCCAAGGGAGGTCAATGGCTGAAATGTGATCGAGCGGAAAGGATCGAATGAAGGAGGTGGAACGCGTCAATTTTAGAAATTTAAGTCCCTGTCACCAATGCAGAGCAGGAGTTTTTCATCGGCAAAAATGGGTTAATGTCACCCACCAATAGAACAGATGATTTTAAAAAAATTTAGGCCCTGTCAACTATGCAGAGCAGGGGTTTATTCACTGCAAAACTGTGTTCATATCACCCACCAATTGAACAGATGATTTTACAAAAATTAGGTCCCTGTCACCTATGCAAAGCAGGGGTTTATTCACGGCAAAAATTGTAAAATGTCACCCAAGAATGTAACAGACGCTTTTGCACCCTGCTCCCTCTTTTGCTGTGCTGGTGCCTCTGTGCGACCACCGCCTCTTCGTCCAAACTAGACAGGTCAGTCACATGACCATGATTGCATGTGGGGTCTAGTATCTCATCCTCCTCCACATCATCTTCCACCCACTCTTTACCCCTGCCAGCAGAAATCTACAGCAGCTGGCACCTGTGTTTTGTCATCATCAGAGACGTGCTGCGGTGGTGTTCCAATGTCCTCATCCTGAAACATAAGTGGTTGGGAATCAGTGCACTCAATCTCTTCCACTTCTGGTGCAGGGCTATGTGGATGGTCCACGGAAACCCTGCCAGCAGAGTCATCAAAAAGCATAACAGACTGATGCATGACTTGGGGCTCAGACTGCTTGCCTGATTTGCAAGTGGGTCATGGGCTGTAGGTGCAAACTCTGATCTTTCAACAGGAGACTGGTAGGGAGACAATGCGAAGGAACTGTAGGCACTGTCAGCCCTCCAATCTACTATAGCCTGTACTTGTTATGGCCTCACCTTATTCATACTGTCCTAAATGCAGTGTAGGCCGCAAATGTACTTTCTAGGGCAAAAGATGAGCATTAGTAGAGCAGGGGTATATCAGAGCCAATAATTGATGAATTTCACCTGACAATGTAACAGACAAATTAGTGAAATTTATTAACCTGTCCACTAGGTAGAGCAGGCGTATATATCACAGCCAAAAATTTGTGAATTTCACGCGGCAATGTAACAGACAAATTATTGAACTCTAGTAACTTGTCCACTGGGTAGAGCAGGGGTATATCACAACCAAAAATGTGGGATATGTAACCCAACAATGTATAAAGCAAAGTAGTGAAATTACTTAAAAAATTATGAAATACATAAAAAAAAAAAAAAAAAAATAATCTTGATGTATGAGGTGGAGGTCAATATGGAGTAGGAGGTTGAGGAGGTGGTGGATGTAGTGGTGTAGGTGGAAGCGGCGGTGGAGAAGGGCGAGGTAGCCTGGTTTTTGGTTTTAATTTATTTTATTTTTTAAATTAGGGTACACCCCAAAATAGTTGGAAATATCAAACATACAACAATGAGCAATTGCACTGTAGTATAACAATGGCTGGGTAAGGCCGGTATACATGTCTATTCCGTACAAGGTACGGACAAGTCCTGTGAGATCCATGCCTGGTTCATTTTAATGAACGTGAGCTTGTCCACATTGCCTGTGGACAGGCGGCTGTGCTTGTCTGTGATAACGCCCCCTGCCGTGCTAAACACACATTCAGGCAATACACTGGCTGCATGGCAGGCCAGCACCTCCAAGGAGTAAAGTGCAAGCTCAGGCCATGTGCCCAATAGTGATGTCCCGAACTATTCGCCAGCGAACAGTTCCCAGCGAACATAGCTTGTTCGCGTTCGCCGCAACGGGCGAACATATGCGATGTTCGGTCCGCCCTCTATACATCATCATTGAGTAAACTTTGACCCTATACCTCACAGTCAGCAGATATATTCCAGCCAATTAGCAGCAGACCCTCCCTCCCAGACCCTTCCACCTCCTGGACAGCATCCATTTTAGATTTATTCGGAAGCTGCATTCACAGTGAGACGAGGGACAGTGCTGCTGCTGATTGAATAGGGAAAGCGTTAGCTAGGGCATTGTTCTGTGTCCACAGACTCATCTGCTGTAAGGCAGGGCTGGTACATTAGTGTGCTTATATATATATATATATATATATATATATATTGCAGTTGCCTGGCTGCCCGTGTGTGAGAGGCTGCAGGCTCAGTCACAGACAGTACTGTGTGCACACCATTCATACAGGGTGTGACAGAAAATACCTTGCAGATAAAAAAAAATTATATTTAATATTTTTCCGTGACATAATCACATTTGCAAGGCCGTGTGTGTCAGGCCCACACAGACTGTATTGTGGACACTGGCTAGGCCTTCACTCATACCGTTACAGGGTGTCATTAACTCAAATACCTTGCAGATAAAAAAAATTATATTTAAACATTTTCTGTGATATAATCACATTTGCAAGCCCGTGTGTGTCAGGCCCACACAGACTGTATTGCGGCCACTGGCTAGTGGCTAGGCCTCCACTCATACCGTTACAGGGTGTCATTCACTCAAATACCTTGCAGATAAAAAAATTCTATAAAAAAAAATTCTGTGATATAATCACATTTGCAAATTGCAAGCCCGTGCATGTCAGGCCCACACAGACTGTATTATGGCCACTGGCTAGTGGCTAGGCCTCCACTCATGCCGTTACAGGGTGTCATTCACTCAAATACCTCGCAGATAAAAAAAATTCTATTAAAATTTTTCTGTGATATAATCACATTTGCAAATTGCAAGGCCGTGTGTTTCAGGCCCACACAGACTGTATTGTGGCCACTGGCTAGTGGCTACGCCTCCACTCATACCGTTACAGGGTGTCATTCACTCAAATACCTTGCAGATAAAAAAAATTATATTAAAATTTTTCTGTGACATAATCACATTTCCAAATTGCAAGGCCGTGTGTGTCAGGCCCACACAGACTGTATTGTGGCCACTGGTTAGGCTTCCACTCATACCATTACAGGGTGTCATTCACTCAAATACCTTGCAGATAAAAAAAATTCTATAAAACATTTTCTGTGATATAATCACATTTGCAAATTGCAAGGCCGTGTGTGTCAGGCCCACACAGACTGTATTGTGGCCACTGGCTAGTGGCTAGGCCTCCACTCATACCGTTACAGGGTGTCATTCACTCAAATACCTTGCAGATAAAAAAAATTCAATTAAAAAAAATTCTGTGATATTATTACATTTTAAAATTGCAAGCCCGTGTGTGTCAGGCCCACACAGACTGTACTGTGCCCACTGCCCACAACTTATATAGGGTGGCACAGTACCTTGCACGCATAGTACCACTTATCTAAAAAAAATGTCAGGCAGAGGCAGGCCACCCCACAGGGGCCGTCGTGGTCGTGGTGCTGTGATTTCCACTGGCCCTGGAATAATGCCTGGTGTTCAGAGGCCACGAACCCTGAACCCAAAAAATTCTGAGAAAATAGTTGACTGGCTTACACAGGACACCCAATCTTCAACAGCTTCCGCTAAGAACCTTGACGCACCATCCTCCTCCAGCTCAGCTTTGGTCACCTGCTCTCAAGTTACCACTCTCCCGCCCGCCGCCACCACCACCACTACCACCACAGCCGCTTCACTTGATCCCTCAGAGGAGTTATTTACACATCAGTTGGATGAAATTAGTGATGCGCAACCATTATTGCCAGGGGATGTAGATAACAGGGATATGTCTCAGTCAGGCAGCATTACACACATGGACGTACAGTGTGATGATGATGATGATGATGTTGTACCCGCTGATGCTTCCTTTGTTGAGGTGATAGATACAAGTGAAGTGGTTGATGATGACGATGTGTCCGTGGATGCCACGTGGGTGCCTGCTCGAAGAGAAGAAGAAGAGGGGGAAAATTCAGAAGGAAAGACAGAGAGAAGGAGGAGACGAGTTGGAAGCAGGGGGAGGTCGTCGCAAGGAGCTAGTGGCATAGTCAGCCATACAGCACGCTAATCAACGCATGCTGTTGCCACCACCAGAATGCCGTCATTGCAAAGCTCAGCAGTGTGGCATTTTTTTTGTGTGTCTGCCTCTGACAACAGCGATGCCATTTGCAACCTGTGCCAAAAGAAACTGAGTCGTGGGAAATCCAACACCCACCTCGGTACAACTGCTTTGCGAAGGCACATGATCGCACATCACCCCCTTGCCCGGCGTCTGACAGCTGGCTTGACGGAACTCTTAGCCCGCCAGCTTTTACCATACCAGCTGGTGGAGTCTGAGGCCTTCAAAAAATTTGTCGCTATTGGGACACCACAGTGGAAGGTACCCAGACAATTTTTTTCTTTATAATAAGGCAATCCCAAACCTCTACTCAGTGATTGAAAAGTCATGGCATCTCTGGCATACAGTGTTGGGGCAAGGGTCCACCTGACCACTGATACCTGGTCTGCAAAGCAAAGTCAGGGCAGGTATATCACCTACACTGCGCATTGGGTCAACCTGCTGACGGCTGCCAAGCATGGAATGCGTGGCTCTGCAGCGGAGTTGGTGACACCTCCACGACTTGCAGGCAGGCCTACTGCCACCTCCTCTACTCCTCCTACTCCATCCGCTTCCATAACCTCCTCGGCTAAGTCCTCTTCTGCAGCGGCGTCAACTGAATCCCCCCAGCTCCCCAGGGGCTATTCCACATCCCAGATACAACAGTGTCACGCTGTCTTGGGGTTGACTTGCCTGAAAGCAGAGAGCCACACCGGACCAGCACTCCTGTCCGCCCTGAACGCACAGGTGGATCAGTGGCTGACCCCACACCAACTGGAGATCGGCAAAGTGGTGTGTGACAATGGAAGCAATTTGTTGGCGGCATTGAATTTGGGCAAGTTGTCACATGTGCCGTGCATGGCACATGTGTTGAATCTCATCGTATAACGCTTTGTGTCTAAGTACCCAGGCTTACAAGACATCCTAAAGCAGCAAAGAAGGTGTGCGGCCATTTCAGGCCTTCCTACACGGCCCTGGCGCACTTTTCAGACATTCAGTGCCAAAACAACATGCCAGTGAGGCGCTTGATTTGCGACAGCCCGACACGTTGGAATTCAACACTCCTAATGTTCAACCGCCTGCTCCAACAAGAAATAGCCGTCAACGACTATTTGTATGACTGGGGTGCTAGGACAGCCTCTGTGGAGCTGGGAATTTTTTTGTCACGTTACTGGACGCTCATGCGCAATGCCTGTAGGCTCATCCGTCCCTTTGAGGAGGTGACAAACCTAATCAGTCGCACCATCAACGACCTCATCCCATTTGCTTTCTTCCTGGAGCGTGCCCTGTGAAGAGTGCTGGATCAGGCTGTAGATGAGCGTGAAGAGGAAGAGTTGTGGTCACCATCACCACCAGAAACAGCCTTGTCATCATCGCTTGCCGGACCTGCAGCAACTCTGCAAGAGGAGTATGAGGAAGAGGAGACAGAGGAGGAATGTGGCTTTGAGGAGGAGGAAGACCAACCACAGCAGCCATCCCAGGGTGCTCATTGTTGTCACCTATCTGGGACCCGTGGTGTTGTACGTGGCTGGGGGGAAGAACAGACCTTAAATGACATCAGTGAGGAGGAACGGGAAATGAGTAGCTCGGGTCTTTAATGCTGTCATGTCTGTTGAGGGACCCTTGTATAAAAAGGATGAATGAGAACGACCTGTACTGGGTGGCCACGCTACTAGACCCCCGGTATAAGCAGAAAGTGGTGGAAATGTTACCAAATTACCGGAAGTCAGAAAGGATGCAGCAGTTCAAAACCAAACAAAAAAATATGCTTTACACAGCTTATAAGGGGGATGTCACAGCACAACGAGAATCTAACAGGGGAAGAGGTGAAAGTAATCCTCCTCCTACCACGACCACGGCGGCAAGGACAGGACGCTTTACAGATGTGTTGTTGATGGAGGACATGCAGAGCTTTTTCTAGTCCTACACATCGCCACAGCCCTTTAGGATCCAGCCTTAGAGAACGACTCGACCGACAGGTAGCAGACTACCTCGCCTTAACTGCAGATATCGACACTCTGAGGAGCGATGAACCCCTTGACTACTGGGTGGGCAGGCTTGACCTGTGGCCTGAACTATGCCAGTTTGCAATAGAACTTCTGGCCTGCCCCGCTTCAAGTGTCCTGTCAGAAAGGACCTTTAGTGCAGCAGGAGGTATTGTCACTGTCAAAAGAAGTCGCCTCGGTCAAAAAAGTGTTGATTACCTTACCTTCATTAAGATGAATGAGGCATGTATCCCGAAGGGACTGACAGTGGGGGATACGTTCGACTAACAAAAGGCCTGATGACATGCCTTGGCCTCAAAATGGTCCCCACGCTGCTGTATTTAATGTCTGCATACCGGATGACTTTTGTGAATTCTCCGCCACCAAATAGGGTTCAAGCTGCAATGTTTTAGTGTTTTAGTCACCTTTCTGCCTGTAAAACATACATTTTTCCGGCCGCTGCTACAGCAGCAGCTGCAACAATACCTAATTTTTCAGGCATGTGTACATGCCTAATTTTTCTGGCCTCTATTGCTGCACTGTGGCTGCAAAAACAAAACAAAAAAAGGCACATACATGTGTCAATTCCCCTTTGTGATCGGTACCTTGTTGTGGTGAAGGGGCTTGCGTATCACAATGAAGCGATCATCACCTCTATGAGTGTGTTGGCAATGTTGACACACCCCAGTTAAGGCCGTTGCTTCATTATGATCAGACTAAAAGCGATCAGCTGGATAATTTTTCATAGAAAAAACTTTTTTTTTTTATTATTATTATTTTTAAGTTGTATGGGTTTTTAATACATAAAATAAACTATTAAGAGACTTTATTATGATTTTTTTTATTAGAAATAATGCAGACAATTTAAAAAATCTCCATCAATTCCAATACAAAGCAAGTACAGAGCTCAGAACCAAATTATTTCAAGATGTCGTTAATTCAACAATGATTAATCAATTCGACACATGTCCCCGGATAGGGGACGTAACAGGGATTAAACTGATAGGAATAGTACTAGTTAAGACACCACTCATATAGGGTGGCACAGCACATTGCTCCGTGCACGCTCAGAGCCCCAACTTGGGAGTAAGAGGACCGACCAAGCTGCTTTTTCCATCTCCCGGTTCCTAAAATCAATTCAGTTTGGTGTATCAGAGTTTGGTCTGTCACTGTGCAGGCAGTCGAAGGTAACCAGCCTAAATTTTTTTCCACAAAAGGCAATCCCTGATATGGGACATAACAGGGATTAAACTGATGAGAATGGTACTACAGAAAATACCACTCATATCGGGTGTGACAGTAAATTGCACGGCGCGGACGCAGTGACCGTGGATTCAAACAAAGGGGAGGGAGCCAGCGTTTTTTTAACCATCTCCCCGTTCGAAAAATCAATTCAATTCACCTTTCGGGGACCCTTGGTGTTGTACGTGGCTGGGTGGAGGAAGAAACCTTCAATGACATCAATGGGACATGGCTAGCTTGGTATCCAACCTTGTGCAAATGGGAAGTTTGCGTTTGGGCAAATGGACTGTTTGCGGTTGTTTACGGTGCATTAAAAGGGGAGTTTGGTCTGTCAATGTCTGTGAAGCGAGCGTAACCCTTACACTACCTGATCGATACAACATCATACCTGATCATATACACACACTGGATGTTTTAAACCACGTTATTCAAAAAAAAATTGGGATTGTTAGGTGATTTATGCCCTTTATGGATTAAAAGCCAACTCTGCGTCAACTATGTAATTTTCCATGGGAGTTTTGCCATGGATCCCCCTCCAGCATGCCACAGTCCAGGTGTTAGTCCCCTTGAAACAACTTTTCCATCACTACTGTGATGAAAGAGTCCCTGTGGGTTTTAGAAAGAGTCCCTGTGGGTTAAAATTCGCCTGCCTATCGAATTCAATGGCGGTTCGCCTGCTTCGCCCGTTCGCAAACATTTGCAGAAATTCGCACTCGCCGTTCGCGAACGGAAAATTTTATGTTTGCGACATCTCTAGTGCCCAATTTGGTGATCCAGAAGTTGAAGTGGGCAGACCCATCAGTCATGCAGCCCCACCATGTTGCTGCCTCCTGCTAAGACATTCCATATCAGCTGGTGGTGCTGGTTGGTGTGGCGTGCTGACAAAGCTCATCCACATTTCAGCCATGCTAACCCTGCCTTCTGAGGTGCTGGTGGTGACCCAGCTGTGTTGGCGACCTCTTCCTCCTCCTCTGCCTTCACCTTGTGCTTCCACTATGCCCCCTCTGTCACGTGGGAATGCCACCAGCAGCGCATCTACCAGCGTGCGCTTGTACTCACGCATCTAACAATCACGCTCCATTGAAGGAATTAAGGATGGTACGTTGTCCTTGTAACGGGGATCCAGTAGCGTGGCCACCCAGTAATCAGCACAAGTTAAAATGTGAGCAACTCGGCAGTCGTTGCGGAGACACTGCAGCATGTAATCGCTCATGTGTGCCAAGCAGTGGCGTACCTACCAGGGAAGCAAGGGAAGCAGCTGCTTCTGGGCCCGGGCTGACAAGGGGCCCGGAGCAGTAGTAAACAGTCAGACTGGCCACACACCCCCTCTACACTCACTTCACTGCTGCTTTAGAATGTCCTCGGAGCAGAGCAGGGAGCTAAGCCTCGCCCATTAGCACGGACCATTATTAGAGGAGCTCAGTACAGTGTGCTACAGGGAGATCCTGTCTCCCCTCCCTCTCCTAACTATTAGTACAGCCCAGCTTCTGCTACAGAGACTGCTCTGTAGTCGGCAGTAACAGGAGGGAAAGGGGAGACTGAATAGTGACAGGAAGTGCTGCAGAAAGAAGATGCTGTCACTATCAGGAGCCCATGCATTCCAGGCTTATCCCTGCCAACCCTAGCTGTCCTGCTTCTCATGTAGCCCCCCCAGCTGCATTCATCTGCTGTCCTTTCAGAAGCCTCCCCCCAGTCCTGTCCTGTGGGCCCCCTACTTATCTGATGCCCTGCCCTCTAGGCCCCCTATCCATCTGATGCCACACTCCTCTGGGCACCCATGTGCAGCTTGGGGACACCAGTATGAGGCCAAAATGGGGACTGGAAGATCACGGAGCGGCGGGGAGCAGGCGAGTATGGTTTTTTCCACAACTGTACAATGCACCACTAGTTCACATCACATTTTTGTCCCACATTTAAAGGGGTTGTCCGGGTTCAGAGCTGAACCCGGACATACCCTTATTTTCACCCAGACAGCCCCCCTGAGGCTAGCATAGGAGCATCTTATGCTCCGATGCGCTCCTTTGCCCTGCGCTAAATCAGGGCACAGCTCTTTTGTTTTCAATAACACACTGCCGGGCGGAAATTTCCGCCCGGCAGTGTGTTCGGTGACGTCACCGGCTCTGAGGGGCGGGCTTTAGCTCTGCCCTAGCCGTTTTACTGGCTAGGGCAGAGCTAAGTCACGCCCATTAGTGCCGGTGACGTCACCGGGGTTCCTGGCAGCCCCATGGAGAGCCCCAGTACGTCACCAGATCTCCAAAAAAAATGCCTTTGCCCTGCGCAATTTAGCGCAGGGCAAAGGAGAGCATCGGAGCATGAACTGCTCCAATGCTCATGTCAGGGGGGGCTGCCTGGGTGAAAATGGAGGGATGTCCGGGTTCAGCTCTGAACCCAGACAACCCCTTTAAGGCTGGGTTCACATCATGTTTTTTCCCATCCGTTTAATGTATACAAAAAAACGTATTCGGATGCCTCATACTGATGCCATGACAGTGACAATCGTCCACCATAGAGTTTCATTGTAAAAAAATAATAAAAATCCATTTTTTTTTTACCGGATTGTGCAGGATACAAGAACGTGGAGTACTGCATTTTTGTATCGTGTACGTCATAGTCCAGTAAAAACACATGTATGTTAAAGAATCAAATGCCACTGTATGACGCCTGCCTGACCGTTTAAAAATTGGCTGTGGGGCCCAGTCATTTCTAGCTACTCGACTGGTTACCAGGGGCTCAGACCATGGGGACAGACTACATTCGATGTCAGCCCTGCAGCAATACATAGAATGGACGCCTATGCTACAGCAGGGGTCATACTGTTCTGTACATACAGTGTAGTGTGATGTCATGTTCACCTCTCCGGGTATATTACCCAGGAAAGCACAATTTCGCAAAAAGGACATGTTCTATCTTTTGGTGGAACGGAAGTGCGGAATGGAACCCCACGGAAGCCCTGCGTAGTGCTTACGTAGTGTTTCGTTCCGTGATTCCGTTTCGCACCCTTCCGCATCTCTGGATTTGCGGACCCATTGAAGTGAATGGGTCCGCATCCGTGATGCAGAATGTACACGGAAGGGTGCCCATTTATTGCTGATCCGCATATGCCGTCCGCAATACGGGAATGGCTGGCCCCTTTCACACAAACGATACGAGTTGGCTCCAGGTGCGTTCAGGGTGCATTCAGTGAAACTCGCACCATTTTTCAAGCAAGGTCAGTCAGTTTTGTCTACGATTGCGTTCAGTTTTTTCTGCGCGGGTGCAATGCGTTTTGATGCGTTTTTCATGCACGTGATAAAAAACTAAAACTTTACAAACAATATCTCCTAGCAACATGGTGGTGAGAGTGGTGACGTCGGCGCAGGGACTGCTGAATGAAGATAGAAGATTTCTATCTTCATTCAGAAGGACCTGCTCCAACGTCACCACGCTCACCACGTTGTGAGCGCGGTGACGTCACCAAAGGTACTTTTCCTGCCAGGTCCTGAAAGAAGACAAGCCGGGCTGCGCGATCAAGTGGATGAGGTGAATAATTAATTATTTTATTATTTTTTAACCCCTCAAGCCACATGTTACTAAGCATTCTGTATTAAGAATGCTACTATTTTCCCGTATAACCATGTTATAAGGAAAAATAATAAAGTTTGGGTCCCTATCATCTCCTAGCAACCATCCGTGAAAATCGCATTGCATCCGCAATGCTTGCGGATGCATTGCAATTTTCAAGCAGCCCCATTCACTTCTGTGGGGCCTGCGCTACGTGAAAAACGCAGAATATAGAGCATGCTGCGATTTTTACGCAACGCACAAGTCATGCGTGAAAATCACTGATCATGTACACAGCCCCATTGAAGTGAATGGGTCCAGATTCAGTACGGGTGCAATGTGTTCACATCACGCATTGCACCTGCGCAGGAAAACTCGCCCGTGTGAAAGGGACCTAAGACTTTGACACGGCCCCCACAACAGTATGATAGAATGGCACTACATGACAGATAGGGTGTGTGTGTATTTATATAATATGTATAATAGGAAAAGGATGGCATGGCAGCCTAGTCTGGCCTAGATCGTGACTAGCCAAAAGAGTGGGGTTTACACCGGGGGGGGGGGGGCATACAAAAATTTGCTGTGGGGCCCAGTCACCTCTAGTTACACCCCTGGTGCCAAGCTGCCCAGAGGCAACGAAAAGCTGTCCTCTGTGGGAGGTATATCGTCTGTGTCCTCTGTATCCCCCAGCCACGCACCAGTGATGGCCATGAGCTGGTTTGGGTGCCACCCTGCTGTGAACACGTTTCCTCCTCCTCAATATCTCCTCCTCATCCTCCACCTCATCATCCTCCAGAACTGTGCCCTGGATGGACAATTGTGTACCTAGCGTTTGTGGGTGCAGGAACCCACCCTCAGAGCCACTTGTGAATGACTGGCCTGAAACCCTATGAAATGATCCCTCTTCCTCCTTCTGTGCCACATCCTCTTCTATCATCGCGAAGCGTTTTTTCAAGGAGGCATAGAAGTTGGATAGTAACGCTGAGAACAGCGTCATCGGCACTGGCCATGTTGGTGGAGTACTTTAAACAGTGCAACAAGACACACAGGTCTCGCATGGAGGCCTAGTCATTAGTGGTGAAGTGGTGCTGTTCCGCAGAGGGACTCACCCACTATGGGTGCTACAGCTAAAACTCCACTATCGACTGCTACTGCTCGCACAGTGTGGCCAGCATGTGCAAGGGGGAGTTCCATCTTGTGGGCACATCGCATATGAGGCGGTGAGCGGGAAGGCCAAAGTTACGCTGCAGCACTGACAGGCGAGCAGCAGCAGGGTGATAACGCCAAAAGTGAGCACAGACGGCCCGCACTTTCTGCAGCAGCTCTGACATATCGGTGTAATTTTTAAGGAACCTCTGCGCCACCAAATTCAGCACATGCGCCAGGCAAGGGATGTGCATCAAACTGGCTATTCCCAGAGCTGCTATGAGATTTCACCCATTATCACACACCACCAGTCCGGGCTTGAGGCTCACAGTCACTAACCACTCATTGGTCTGTTCCATGCCCGTCCACGCTCCTGCGCGGTGTGGGGTTTGTCCCCCAAACAGATACGTTTTAAAACTGCCTGCTGTCGTATACCCCTGGCTGTGCTGAAGTTGGTGGTAAAGGTGTTAGGCTGAATGCACACAGCCGTTTTTTACAGCCGTGAGCGGTCCGTGGAACCGCGGCCTAGATTCCTGCTGAGAGCAGGAGCGCACGGCGTCATTGGTTGCTATGACGTGGTGCGCTCCCTGCTGCCGCCACAGTACAGTAATACACTGGTATGATCTTTACCAGTGCATCACTGTACTGCGGCGGCAGCAGGGAGCACCCGGCCTCATAGCAACCAATGACGCCGTGCGCTCCTGCTCTCAGCAGGAATCCAGCCCGTGGTTCCACGGACCGCTCACGGCCGTGAAAAACGGCCGTGTGCATTTGGCCTTACGCTGACCTGATGAGAAGGCAGTAGAGGATGAGGAAGCGGAGTAGGAGGAGGAAGCCACAGGAGGCAAACTGTTGGAAGGACATGCGCCAAACTGCTATCCGCCTCAGGCCAGGTCGCCACTGCATTTACCCAGTGTGCTGTTAGGGAGATATAATGTCCCTGACCAGGTGGCGTTGCTGGCAGATCCTCTGTTTGCAGGTGACAGGGGCGACTTTCACTCCAGAGGTGGATGAAGAGGCCGAGACTGCAGCAGAAGAGGAAGCAGAAGGAGCCAGAGACCTTTCTTGGTTTTTGAGGTTTCTACTCCACTGCAGCTCATGGTTTACACTAAGATGCCTGGTCATGCAGGTTGTGCTCAGGTTGAGAATGTTTATACCTTGCTTCAGGTTCTGATTGCACAGCGTGCAAATCACTCGTATCTTGTCATCAGCACATTG
The DNA here is from genome assembly GCF_014858855.1 of Bufo gargarizans. Classification (NCBI taxonomy): domain Eukaryota; kingdom Metazoa; phylum Chordata; class Amphibia; order Anura; family Bufonidae; genus Bufo; species Bufo gargarizans. The sequence goes on along the minus strand of NC_058080.1, from coordinate 609,843,839 downwards.
TCCGAAGAACTGCCAAGCCAGGGAACTCCTTGGAGCTGACTTTGGTGTGCTCCATCCCTTGCTGCGGTGGGCAGTAACAGTCGTACTGTCTAGAGGATGGCCGCTCTGCTTTTGCACCCTTCTCCCTTTTCTGCTGTGCTGGTGGCTCTGTGCGACCACCTCCTCGTCCTCCGAACTACACAGGTCACTCGCATGACCTTGATTCCATGTGGGGTCTAGGACCTCATCGTCCTCCACATCATCTTCCACCCAGTCTTCACCCCTGCCCTCCTTGTTGGTCTGCACACTGCAGAAAGCCACAACAGTTGGTACCTGTGTTTCGTCATCATCAGAGATGTGCTGCGGTGGTCCTCCCATGTACCGCTCCTGACACATAAGTGGTTGGGCAATGGTGCACTCAATCTCTTCCACTTCTGGGGCATGGCTATGTGGATGGCCCTGGCAAACCCTGCTAGCAGAGTCATCAAAAAGTAGACTGCTCCATGAATTTGGGCTCAGACTGCTTGGCCGATTTGCAAGGGGGTGAGGTGAAGGACTGATGGACATGGGCTGCAGGTTTCAACTCTGATCTTTCAGCAAGAGACTAGGTGGTAGACAATGTGAGGGAACTGGAGGCACTGTCAGCCACCCAATCTACTATTGCCTGTACTTATTCTGACCTCACCATTCATAGAGCCGCATTCGGCCCTACCAAATAACGCTGAAGGTTCTGTCGCCTACTCGCACCTGACAAAGGTGTTTTACTTGTGTGTGTAGCTGGCACAGATCAACCACTTCTGCAACAGGAGCTCCACCAGCAGCACCACGACCAGGGCCACTTCCCTTATTTGACGCTCTCCTCATTCTTTGCGTTCACCCACCAAACTAACAGATGGTTTTTGTCAAGCAACAATCTAACCGCCAATAGTCAACAATTAAATTCACTGAGAGTAAGGCAGTGCCGATGTCATAAAGAGGAAAATTTCTTGAGGTCACACAACAGTGTGACAGTCGAACTCTATACAATTACTTCACAGTCCCAGAAAATGAGAATTTGTCAACCAACAATGTAACTGCAGTATTGACTGGTTGTATTTGACTGTGACAAATGCAGCAAAGGCTCCATATGTAGAGTCTTGGAAATAATTGGTATTTTTTTTAAACCCAGAATATAACAGTAGTAGTATTTAAAGTTTGTATTTGACTGTCATAAATGCAACAAAGGCCGCAAATTTCTTATTGTAGTGTCCCACTAGGTAAAGGTGGGCACTACACAAGAGTCAATTGGTCCACGTTGTCCTCCTACTTCTAAGGGACAAAAGCAGAGTATTTAACAGTCCATTTTAATGCATTTTATTATGTATTTATGTGTATTCTCCCCTGTTAGCTGTGCAGCAGGCCTATTAGGGTGCAGTTATTCATCCTAGACACTAGAGGGAGATAGGGAGCCCCTAGTATATATATTCAGGCCCAGACAGGGAGGAGGGAGTCTGTGGAGACAGAAGTGAGAAGGCACCAGCCAAAGACAAGCTGAGGGCCTCCTCCTGACATGCAGCTAGACAGTCCAGGCTTCTAGTTGCCACCAGGAGGCTAGTGAAGGAGCATAGCCTGCCTGAAGTTTCCTGAGCCTATGTTAGCTCAGAAGATTCACTCCAAGAGAAGAGTTTGCCTCCTGGGAGAAACCTGAAGTTCCCACAAGCAGAGCAGAGCCAGAGTTCCAGCTAGTCAAGTAAGCTGAACGGCAGAAGGATTATTAATTTAAAGGGAACCTGTCACCCAAAAATCGCCTATTAAGCTGTTTACAGTACCTTATAGTGCTGTATAGTCGTTTCCTGATGCACTTTTTGTTAGTTTTGCAGCATGTATGCTCAGTCAGAAATCGATGTTATATTCAGCTGCTGCCCCGTGCTTCAAGTCAGGCTTGAAGTCACGGGGGCAGCGGCCTCGGCGTCTTACATGGCCCTCTCCCCGCCCCCTGCCTCTGTGACTGACAGCCGAAATCCGATTCCGGGACCGCGCTCAACGGCCGCATGCGCAGTAAAGGGCGGCAGGAGCGCGGTCCCGGCTGCCGCGCGTACTACGCGCCGTCTTACTTTCGCCGCACTGCGCATGCGCCCGACATCCTGTATCAAACGCGCCCGCGCCCGGCATCTGGGCGCGGGCGCGTTTGATACAGGATGTCGGGCGCATGCGCAGTGCGGCGAAAGTAAGACGGCGCGTAGTACGCGCGGCAGCCGGGACCGCGCTCCTGCCGCCCTTTACTGCGCATGCGGCCGTTGAGCGCGGTCCCGGAATCGGATTTCGGCTGTCAGTCACAGAGGCAGGGGGCGGGGAGAGGGCCATGTAAGACGCCGAGGCCGCTGCCCCCGTGACTTCAAGCCTGACTTGAAGCACGGGGCAGCAGCTGAATATAACATCGATTTCTGACTGAGCATACATGCTGCAAAACTAACAAAAAGTGCATCAGGAAACGACTATACAGCACTATAAGGTACTGTAAACAGCTTAATAGGCAATTTTTGGGTGACAGGTTCCCTTTAAAGCAAGGTTAAATATGGGAGGAAGATTTCTACCAAGGATAAAGCCAGTATTAGGGCATCCGGGCCTTGGAATAAGAACAGACAGTAGTTCCTAGGAACAGTGTACAGTATTTCTGAGGAGAAGGTACAGCCTGGTCTGTGAGTGTTGTTGTTACCCTCTGAGTATCTTGGAAGGAACATTATTACCTGCCGTTGATATGAAAGCCTGCTTGTGATGTGAACCTGCTATATAGAACTGTGCTTACAACAAACTGTATAAAGTTGGACTGTTTTCCAGTAAAGAAAAATCTGGTTCACCACAACCTGTGTTCCTCACTTATTACAACTATAAACCTGTGTGCCACCATTACAGGCACTGGTGTACTGAATCTTAAAGGGACCTTGCCCTAGGTACATTAAACACCTGCAACATCCAGGGCACCTCATCCACCACCAGGCCTGGTCCCCAAATACAGAAAGTGCCCCAGAGGACCCATGTGCCAGCTTCTCCATCACTGTTCTACGCCTGCCCTGGGTCTCCCTACAAACTGTGAGTATCCCTCGTTTGCCCATTAACCGTGACCTCACATCGCAATACCCTGCAGGGCGGCGTACTGCATTATCTCTCCTAAAATGTTTTTTTTTTTTTTTAAACAAGAATGTAACAGTAGTATCTAACACTTGTATCGGACTGTCAGAAATGCAGCAAAGGTCGCAAATTTATTATCTATTTCTTGTAAGTGGGTCAGTTATGGACCTGGGTACTCAGGATCTTTTAATCTGGACTATACAGTGACAGGGCAAGTTTAGAGCGCCTAGTTGAGACTTCACAAACCTCTCAGAAGAACACCTAAAATCCAGGACTGTTCTGCTAGATCCAGACATTTGGAAGGTGTGCTTGTAATATCAAAGTAGCTTACCTGACTAAAACCCATTTGTAATGTCAAAGTAACATGACGATTTAAAATCACTCTGTTTAACTAATGCACACACTTGTGATGTCACAGCAGTTTACCTGACAGAAATCCAATTGCGATGTCATAGTCGTATATTAGACTGAAATTCAGTTGTGATGTCACAGCAATGCACTTAGTGTAAAACACACTTGTGGTGTCACAGCAGCTCACCTGTCTAAAACCCACTTGTGATGTCAGAGTAGAATGGCTGAGTGAAAGTCACTTGTGATGTCACAGCAATTTACCTAATGTAAAACACACTTGTGATGTCATACCAGCTCACCTGTCTAAAACCCAGTTGTGATGTCACAGTAGAGTACAGTACCTGACTGAAAGTCATTTGTGATGTCATAGATACTCACATTTCAGAAACCCACATTTTTACATATTACCCACATTTTCAGAAACACAAGATTTTTAAGTAGTGAAAATGGAATAGTCTGATAGTTTTTAAAACAAGATAGGCTAATAAAACAGAAAAAAAACTTTTCTCACCTGCTAAAGGGGTCTGGTCCCTGTCAGGCCAGAAGTGAAGACATCACATCCACTGTTCACACGACAACTCAATGAACCAATTATCAGCCTCAGTGGTCACATGCAATTCTTGCACACAAGACTGCCGAGGCCAGTGACTGGCTGAGTGGTCATGGTCACATTCCTCTGCTATAGGTATGTACATTTTTTATACAGTTCTGTCGCACAGACAGATCTTGTTGTTATTTTTTTACAATGAAAGTCAATGGCTACAGGATGTTTTATGCTTGTTAGTAGCAAGATGATATGATTATTGGTAAAAGAAATAATATAATGGATTTAATCACCACCTGTGGTTATTTTTAAGAGAACATTTTCATGACAAAAAAGTATGCTTTTCCAGGTGTCCACATAATTGACTGAAAAGTAGAATAGTATAGAGTCTTTAGCCAGGTGGTTAGACCTTGTTTGATGGCCCCATGAGTCTATTCTGTTTGAGGTTTTATTTGGCAGGTAAAACATGAAGTGAGATAATTATGTTTTGCAAATGTGTTTCCTTTTGGTGTGAAATATTGCATTAATTATATTTTATCTCTTGTGATGATGGACTGGCTGAATACAACTGGGAAATCGAAACAAAAATACTAAACTAATTCTAGAGTAGAACTTATAATATTATAGAATATTTAACTTTTTTGCTCACAACAGTTACACTCTGTGTAATTAGATAAACTATTTGATTCAGAACCTACAAGCAGTATTTTATGCCTTCCTGGAGCAGAAAAGAGAACTATAAATATGCTTTCCAAGTGCTCTTCTAATGAGAAATTTCAACTTAAAAAGAGCAAGATTTATTGAAACACACTCTACATAAACATTAAAGACACATTACTGATCATTGGTTTTAAAGTAGCAGAAAACATTTTGAAAAAGTCCTTGCATAGAATAAGGGCAATAATTAAATAAAATATAAGAATAAATGCAGCAATATCAGATGGAATGGAAATTTAATCTTTTATTACAAAAATATTAAATATTTCTAATTATAAATAATAACTAAAGAAAATTGTGTTTAAAAGGCAGATTCACAACTAAATATGAATAATATGTATAAGGAATTTGGCTTTGCCATACTCAACATGTTTCTCTAATTTGGGCAACCTCTTCTTAGTTGTTATTACTAGGGTGACGCTCCTTGTGCCCAGAAATGTAATACATGAAAACCTGCCCCTATGACATCCATATTTTATGTCCTAAGACATTGTTCTGTATGAAGCCTATAAATGATAAGCCATCTAGAGTATGCTGACTAAATCTATGTCAGTAGCCCCATCATTAGATCCATAGATGTAGAATTGTAAATAAAAACTGCTTTCCCCAATTATTAAGCCTTAATTGTAATATTGAATTCTTGTTTCAGAAGACTACTGTCACTGTTGCGTCCACACACACACAGGGGGAAAGATAGTGACCACTGCGCTCCACCCTCACCCCTGGCCCGGCCTACTTGCCTCACGAGTCCTGATGACAGGGGACAACTGGACGACAGTCCCTTACTTAGGATATGTGCAGGGAAGACAGACAAGACAAAATATCGAACGTGAACGGACCGGGTCAGAACCAAGAGAGCTACGCAGTACAAAGGGTTAAGCAAAGAATGGTCAGGAGAAGACGGGGTCAAATACCAGGAGAGTAGAGAAGTCCCAGTGGAGTCCGCAAAGAGTAGTCAGGTGGGAGCCGAGGTCACAATACCAGGAGCGATGCGCAGTACAGGAGGAGCAGGCAAAGGAGTATTCAGTAGTCCAACAAATAGCCAGGAACCTAGAAATTAGCAGGCAACCTGTGGCCAGCAGGCTGCCTGTATTTATAGTGGGGGTCTGAGGGTCATGTGACGTGGCCAGCGTCACATGGCCGACAGACAGACAAGTCAAGCACCGAGTGATCAGATCGGCGCTCAAGGCAGACCTGGGAGCAGGGAGCGTCCCAGCTAGCAAAGCCGCCCTGGGAACGAGGCCAAACACTCTGCTGCCAAAAGATCCTTGATTGTTGGCAGCAGAGTGCTGATTAGATGGCACAATCTGCTGCCAGCAAACAATGATTTAGATGTCCTTACAAATTATCATATTATCTGATAAACGAGAGATTTGTTTGTTCATCTAGTAAACGGCAGAACATTTGCACCAGCAGAATGTCACTAACAAGAATTCCTACTCACTGGTCAGTGATGATCTGCCTGATAACATTTGACTGTTTCCATTATATGTTGTAGCAGGATAAAGCCCTATTTGATTTTGGAACAAAAACAAACATTTCTGCTGGTAGTTTATCTCCCCAAATAACAACAGAATTTGGAATGGTGAAATCCAACAGCCATCAGGGTCTAGTCGGGTGGCTCCCATACATAGTTGGTTGTTTCCATCATAATCAGCAAGTTCATACAACGATAATCTAATCTGCATGACTAACTTAAAGGGGTTCTCCAGGAATAATGAGATTTTCTCAAGTGCCAGCAGCCTGCTTCTCTGACCAGAGCATTCATACTTGCTCCCCGCTGCCCGGTCCTCAGCACTGCCTCCTATGTATCCATGTCCTGGTCTCTGGAGGGTTGGCATGGTCACATACTCTGCTGCAGCCAAAGACTGGCTTCAGCAATGATGTGGCCTTAATGACCATATCACAGCTGAAGCCAGTTACTGACTTCAATGAGTATGAGTCTTTTAGTCGAATTCTTAGAGAACCCCTTATAGTACACCCATTGTCAATAGGTACCCAATTACCATAATGTACAACTCCGAGCTGTAATATGGTAATGAGTCTTTTACAGGGAGTCTGTCACCAGGAAATTCACTGGTAGACAGGGCCGGACTGGGGATAAAAACCAGCCGTAGAAAAAGTTGCATACCAGCCCCACAGTGTTGCGTCATTATTTACTTGTTTATAAAAGGGGAAAGCATTCATTTTAAAACACATGTGTAAACACGAATATGAACTTTGCCCCACAATAGCTCTTTTGTAGAACCCCATTGTTCATATTACTGTTTTACTGGCTAGGGCAGAGCTAAATCCCGGCCATCAGTGACGGTGACGTCACTGGGCTTCCTGGCAGCCCCATGGAGAGCCCCGGTACGTCACCAGATCTTCAAAAAATGCCTTTGCCCTGTGCGATTTAGCGCATGGCAAAGGGGAGCATCGGAGCATGAACTGCTCAGATGCGCAAGTCAGGGGGGCTCCCTGGGTGAAAATGGAGGAATGTCCCGGTTCAGCTCTGAACCCGAACAACCCCTTTAATTTATACTCAGCTATAGTCCTCCTGTAAGTACCTGGCCTTCCCCCTCTGTCCCCCTCTTCCTTACCCCCCTTCCCCTTCTGTCCCCCTTGAATGTATGTCAGCAGCAGCACCAGGAGAAGAACTGGAGCTGCAGGCTGCACAGAGACAAGTGAGTGACTGGCAACCCCTTCCTGTTGTCACAGAGTTGCTGGATTCTCCTGGAAAAGTTGTTGAAGTGCAGCTGCCTGGAGGTGGTGGGCTCCAAGCTTCTCACAGCCACTCTGACCCTCATGCATGGAGTTTCAGCTGCCTGGAAGTGACCTCCAGGCTTCTATGTATGAAGGCACAGTAGACTGTTGGGAGCTGCCTGTGTGGAGGCTGAGCAGTCTGCTGGATGCAGAGAGCTGTGTGATCACTGTCCCCTCCTGTACAGAGAGCAGCAAGGCACTCTCCAGGAGTGGCATCAGCTGGGCAGATCAGCTTCTAGGCTCTGGGATCCATGGGCACTGTGTAGCCCTCACATGCTTCTTTATGCATCACAGCAAGGAGATTGGGGCAGTTGACAGCAGGGCTCTGGCTGGAGGTAGCACTTTGTGAAAGGTTGTCACACAGGTTGTCAGGGGCTGGGAGTGGAGAACATCTTGGTGTGTAACCTGGTGTCACTGTGCTATACAAAGGAGCTGCTGGGCATGGTGCCTCCACAGAGGGCAGGGAATCAGATTGACTGAGGAGGGCTTGTACTTTGGAGAAGAATATGTGGATTCATGTGACAGAGCAGAGGAATCGCATAGAAGAGTGTGTGGATGAGGATACGTAGTGTCTCCAGGAGCTCTGCCCCTGACATCTCCAAGTGACAGACACTGCTGGACCCCCCTGGCACCCTGCACACAGAGCCTTCCTGTATGTATGGCTGGTGCCAACTTGTGATCAGATCTGACAGTCTGAAGCCAGGAAGCGCTGCCACCCTGTCCCCAGGTCTGCTCTGTGCATGCACCCAGAGCCCTCTGTGTCCACGCCGGTGATGCCATGTCGTGCAACCATAGTGGAGGTGATGTGGGAGGCTCTGGGCTCTGGATAAAAAGCAGCTCTGGAGGTAAAGGCAGGGGCAGGGACCGTTACTACGGCATGAAAGATGTGGAGTCGGGTCGGGGCAACAGGGTGCTGTTGAACTCCAGTAGAGGGGACGGGCTGCTTCTCCTCGGCACCAGTGACACTGGCAGGGGCAGCGGTGTGGGACCGGGAGGGGGCTTGCAGGAGAGCCGCCGAGGGAAGCAGGGAGCTTGCATGAGCTTATTGGGGAAGCCGCTGTCGTACAACAGCAGCCAGAGCTACCGGAGGAACGCGAAGTACCGGAGGCTGCAGAACTACCTGTGCAACGTGCTGGAGAGACCCCGGGGCTGGGCATTTGTCTACCACGTCTTTGTGAGTACCGGACACCGTGCTGCTGTGTATAATGCATCGCCACATGTCGGCATGGCCCTGGCATCCAATACATATCAGGGAAAGCTATACTGTGCATTTATAATGTGTGCACAGGGTGCCAGGGGGGTCCAGCAGTGTCTGTCACTTGGAGATGTCAGGGGCAGAGCTCCTGGAGACACGACGTATCCTCATCCACACACTCTTCTGTGCGATTCCTCTGCTCTGTCACATGAATCCACATATTCTTCTCCAAAGTACAAGCCCTCCTCAGTCAATCTGATTCCCTGCCCTCTGTGGAGGCACCATGCCCAGCAGCTCCTTTGTACAGCACAGTGACACCAGGTTACACACCAAGATGTTCTCCACTCCCAGCCCCTGACAACCTGTGTGACAACCTTTCACAAAGTGCTACCTCCAGCCAGAGCCCTGCTGTCAACTGCCCCAATCTCCTTGCTGTGATGCATAAAGAAGCATGTGAGGGCCACAGAGTGCCCATGGAGCCCAGATCCTAGAAGCTGATTTGCCCAGCCGATGTCACTCCTGGAGATTACATGTGGGCACAGCCCTGGCATCCAATACATGTCACAGAGAGCTATACTGTGCATTATAAGTTATACTACACAGTATAGCTCTCTGTGATATGTATTGGATGCCAGGGATGTGCCCACATGTGACTGTGCAGGCTGTAAGGGTTATGTAGTGTATATTAGTGTACATACAGTCTTATAATTTATAAGACTGTATGTAAATAATATACACTACATAACCCTGACAGCCTGCACAGTAACATGTGGGCACAGCCTGGCCCCTTCTTACCCCCAGTATTTGCGGCTCCTCAAGTCCTCTTAGGGCATCGGTCATGACGGCGGCATACACAGGGGTCGGGCTCTGTTTCCGGTCTGCGGCCTGGGCCCGGCATATTGAATCTGGAGGTGAGGCGGCGGGAGCCTGAGGCCACTTGCAGGAAGAGAGGGGTGGCCACACACAGGATAGCCAGCCAGGCCCAGGAGGATCACGGGGCACCAGGTGGTCGGAGGGAGCAGTGCCGCTCTCACGGAGGTCGGCCGGCCGCCGGCCTGCTCAGCTCCACCTACCGGCCACCACTACATCAGAGCTTTCGGATTCGGCCCGCCGGCCACCGATGGAGTGCAGGCACATCTTAAAGCGGCCCCAGGGCCGGTGGCCTACCGGGACCCGGTAGGCCAGTCCGGCCCTGCTGGTAGACCAGGCATAAAGCCTTCCAGATCTAGCTCAGGTGAATGTAATGACGCCTTTAACTTAATGATCTGTCTGTTGCTTCATTCTGGAGGAAAACTTTTAATCTACATTCCAATGAGCAGTTAAGTGCCCCAAGCCTCTCTATGCACCCTTTCTCCTCATGCTTCCTCTGCCAGCTCCTCCTTATCCTTCTTGATTAACAAGGCCAGGTGAGATGACTATGCAGGAACCTGTTGCTACCAATCAAAAAGAAAAGAAAGGGGCTTGTAGAGGAAGAAGGAACCAGTATGCACACAGTGGCTTTATACTCCCTTGGGACACTTTACTGCTCATTTGCACTTGGATTAAATTAAACAGCAGATCACTAAATAAAAGATAGCATTACATTTAGCTGAGCTAGCCCTACAAAGCCTGGTTTACCAGTGAATTTCATAGTGACAAATTCCCTTTAAGGTTGTAGCACATTTACATGATTGTGTCTGCAAAACTGCTTTCTCGAAATTTGCTATCATAGTTTAAAAAAAACTGTGCTAAATATTTATAAAACTTAAGGCATTACCTTGTTTTAAGGAAAAGTTGAGTATGGTATTTGTCTTATACAAATGCATTCAATTAAATAGTGCTTCCTGATGGATCACATCCAAGATTCCAAGTGTAGTTGGTAAAGTGTGTTAAAATATTCTGTGTGTGATACTCGATATCTTGTGGTATTAACTTCATGTGTCTTTGGAGATTTGTAGAAATGTTTCCCAAAATAATATTCATTCTTTTGATTTTCTCATTTTATTTTCAATAGATTTTCTTCATGGTCTGCAGTTACATTACCAGGGCCTTGATACTTTGATGCGTGTTGCCCCTATGACAGCAATTTAACCGTATTTAAATGTTCACAATGTCTATTAAATGATTATTCTAGCTAGATCAAATAAAGCCTATTCATTTTGCACCTGTCTCCTCTCTACCTCTGAAAGTAAATAATGAATTTTCCAATTCAATGACTATAAGCGGAGATCTTGAAAACTGTAAAGAATCACTACACAAAATATATTAGGAAGTTTCAAGTAAATCGCTTCATTCTACTTAAAAAGGGCCCTACCTAATAAACTGAAATAAAAATTCAATGTGACTGGTGACAATTTCTGAAGCGGAATACTGTGACATCCTATAAGCAACAAGGAATATTGGTTTAACATTAAAAAAAATTAACAGAAAGCTGACTATTTTCATGCCATCAAATACATTAGTCATATTTTAGAAAGATTCTGATAGTGCTGGTTCTCGCAAGATTTTAATCCATGATATTTGATACTGTCCTCCATAGACATACAATAAGGATATATGTCCTAGTGGGATAACACTGGTAGTGTCACTTGTAGAGAAGTATCTGGGTTTACTTGTACAATATTGATCATAGAGTAAATTAAAGCATGTTAAGTCAATTAGGGGCTTCTAAGGCAAACAGATTATTGCTGTGTATTAAACAAGGCATGGACTCGCAGGACAGGGATCTAATACTACCACTTAATAAAGATTTGGTGAGGCCTCATCTGGAGTATGCAGTTCAGTTCTGTGCACCAATTCATAGGAAGGATGCCCTGGAGCTGGAAAAAGTACAAAAAAGAGCAACTAAACTGATAAAGGGCATGGAGGTTCTTAGTTATGAGGATAGAATAAGAGAATTATTTTTATAATTTTTATATTAAGTTTATAATTTATTTAGTCTTGAAAAGAGGCTTCAAAGGGGGGACATGATTAAGTTATACAAATATATAAATGGGACATACAAAAAATATAGTGAAAAGCTGTTCTATGTAAAATCCCATTAAAAAGTCAAGGGAACACTGTTCCACTTAGATAAAAGTTCAGTCTCAAGAATAAGAAGATTTCCGTTACATATCCGTAAGGCCATACACGAATGCTTTTCGGGGACCACATGGTTTCTTCAACAGATGACACTCTGCGAAGAACCGGTTCTACTATCCTGAACCGAGGGGAGGGGGATCATAGAGCCCAGTTACTCCCTAGCATCTCCGTTTTTGTTCTGTTCTTTTCTTTATTTGTCTGTGTTGTTCTCTAATTCACTTCCACGAAGTAGCACTATATATTAGGAAAGAGAAGATATCGATTCGTGGCATCTGCTCCGAGAGCCCACTAGGGATCATATCAGCCTATAATATCAAGGCTCTCTCGGGCATAGCTACTATTGTATCCTACGGAGGCAGTCGGCTAATACTGATAGTTTAGTTGGATTTTTGTCAGCCTCTGCATGTTCATGGACACTACAACTGATAAATAATTTAGCACTTGTAAGAATGGATACTAATGGTAGCAGTGCGACACTGCCTTTGTTTGTATGTTTATTCTTCAAATATTTAAAAACTTAATAAAAACTGTTAAAAAGAATAAGATGATCTTTTAGAATTAAATAATGTTAACGCTTATGTAAATGTTTAAAAGTCTGGTTTCTCGCTCCTCTTCCCTTAATTCTCATCCCCACCCGTCCCTTCATTGAACTTGATGGGTTTATGTCTTTTATCAGGCATACTATGTACTATATGAACTCCCAGTTAAAGCAGCTTACAGTGTGTCATAAGAAAAGCCATATATGTGCATTAGTCTAATCCAGGGATGCTAAACCCGTGGCCCTCCAGCTGTTGCAAAACTACAACTCCCAGCATGCCCTAATAGGTGTAGGCTGTCCAGGCATGATTGGAGTTGTAGTTTTGCAACAGCTGGAGGGCTGCAGGTTGAGCATCCCTGTTGTAATCCATTTCACCACCCACCCAGTGCTAGTTAGAAAGGGCATATGCATAGGCATAAGAAGAGGTTTCTTTTAAGATGGTGAGGTAATGCAGTTAACTTTTTGTTGCATGCCACTCATTGATGGCAAATACACTAGCCTTATAAATGTAGATTATGTAACATGGATTTTTGGACCCCTACTAAGCAATGTGTATGTTGGGGGTGGGGGGAATTTAGAGGGTTTAATTGGCTAGGCTGATTAGTTACCAGTTACAGAACATCTACCAGATCTGGTGGAACCTGTCTCGGTAACTAGTTCTCTCGGGTACAGTATATCAAATACTATAGAATTGCAACATAATGTCATTGTATTCCCAATGTTTTTAATCACGTGTTAATTGGTAATCACTTGGATGTTAATGTAATCTATATAAGATACATTGGGATTGACATTAATCTACATAAATGTATTGCTCAATGGCAGGTTGCCAACGTGTGCAAATAGCAAGGTCCTTTATTATGATAATTAATTTTTCACATATTTTATATTCGTTTAGATACACTAGGGATACAATTTCCTATACATGAAAGAGGTGTTAGATTTCTCTGTTTCCCCGCTGTTGAATATACATGTCTGGATTTCATCCACGGAAAATCCAATTTCCAACACACTCAACCCTGGCAAAAGAGAACATTCAGGAGTTAAAATGTGTTACAGCTGTTCAGTTCCACTAATTAAAGATTAGGGGGGAAAAAATCTACACAATTGTTCAACATCTAACAAGCTTCTTGCTTTGTTTAATCTTCATAGAAAGAACTGAACAAATAACCTTGGCATACAGTCTCTAGAATAATGTTCTGAGAACAGCCTGTATTGTAAAGTGTTTCCAGTAGTCACAAGTGAACTGTTAGTGCCCGTGGAGCAATGTAGACATTCTCATGGAGAGTGCATCAATGTGCCGAGAAGGTACAGTATCACTCGAAGAAGCTAAATCTGTTGTGGTTTATCAGTAACAAGACTGCAACTGCCTTTTTCTATCAAGCACAGATACCTGATACCTGAATGGGGTCTCTGTGGAGCTCTGGCATATGTTATTGTATGCTCAGATTTACTTATATTTCCTAATTTTAACTACATGCATAGCAAAAGCAGGGCAATAAATGCCCCAATGTGGACACAGCTGCAACGATTTTAATATCATATTAATAAAAAATATAAAAAATTCCCCTGTAGTATTCTTAAGACATTCTTAAGACATTTATTTGAGTGGTATACTGTAACACTGGAGCTATTACTGTATATCGACTCCATATAAAAAAAATTATATTCTAAATACTTAACTCCTTCTCAATGACTGATAAAAAAAAATAAAAAATGGAAAAATGACCATATTCCTGCCATTTCTCAATGTTAACATGAATTAACCGGTTGAATACTTGGTGCTGAACAATGCTCTGCCATTGAGCAAATTAGGGTCTCACAGGCTGGTGTTCCTTGGGCCCAGCAGAGCAAATGATAAAGAGAGCCTACCAACCATCTATAAAGAACCTATGTTGGTCCACTTTTAATTGCATTCAAGTATTTGTGGTTACTACACACAGAGAATATATGTCCTAATAGGTTGTGAATAAAGCCATAAGCAAAAGACCCTATTGGAAAGTAATTGGCTCCAATGTCAGCGCTAAATGGGACTGTTGAAACTTTGCGGCAGGATCCACTCTGATGGGCCAATCAGACTCTGCTCATACTGACAAGGAACTGAAAAAATAAAATCTGATGTTGCAGCAGAAGAGGGCAGGAGGGATAATTATTCTGTGTACATAGTTTATAACATGTTCCCTGCAGCTTGTGCTGCCATCAAGGCAGTGCAATAGTGTTGTGCTCTTCATGGAGCCCTAGAAAGCAGTAGTCCTTTCATGGTCTTATTTGTGTCAGCTCTATTCTAGCTCTCTAGCTATTCCCTTGTCTCCTTATTACTGACTTTAGTTTTTTATAGTCACAAGTCTGGTGATACAGCCCTCATAGTGCAGCTAATGTAACACTTTTAAGGCAGGTGGTCTTGTTGCAGTAATAGAAACATAAAAGCTTAATGGCAGAAAAAAAACACCTGGTTCCTTCTAGTCTTCTAATATTTTTTGTTTTTATTTAAGGATAGATTTATGATTACCACAGGCATGATTAATTTGACTTAGGGCTCATGCACACGACCGTTGTTTTGCAGTCCCTTTTTTACAGATCCGTTAGTTCGTAACTGAGGTTTTTTGTTTCTGTTTTGAGTCCACATCCGTTCCGGGATTCCACAAAACATATCCGTATGGTTTCCGTATGTGTTCAGTTTTTTGCGGATCGTATACGGATGAAAAAATGAGCCTATATAAGATGGTCATGTGATTGCCTTGACAGCATTTTATTCAGATTGTTGCAGCATTGAGAGCTTTGTTGGAATACTGTACTTGGCTGGCATTGTTTTCTAGTTACTGCTATCTGTTGTATCATGTCTGACAAATCGGAGGAAGAGGTTCTCCAGTGCTGGTTGATTTCTCGGAATTTCGGACTACAGTCAACTATGCGGACTGAGGAACCGAGGAGGAGGAATTGGGTTCACCCAATTGTCTTTCAGCGGCGCAGGAAGAGCCACTTCCACACTCTGTACATGGATCTGCGACAGCATCCTGAAAAATTTCATGGGTTTTGTCATATGTCTGTGAGCAGCTTTGACATTTTGTTAGCTGCTCTGCGTCCTGGCATCACATACCAGGACACAAATATGAGGCGCTGTATTTCACCGAAGGAACGGCTCATTGTGAAGTTGAGGTAGGTTTCCAAAATTTGTTTGTGTTTTAAATTTCTGTTACCTTTTATAGTGTCATTTTCAATCTATTTCCTGATAGCTATGATATATTCCAATGTAATAGTAATATATATTTTTTTATATATATATATATTTTCACACTTTAGATTCCTGGCAACCGGCAATTAATTTGCTTCACTGCATTTTGAGTTCCTGCTGGGCGTCTCAAACATTTCTCTGATTGTTCGTCAAACATGTCAAGTCATTTGGCAGCAACTCCAGGACATGGTGATGTCAGACCCCAAGGTAGATGATTGGATGCAAATCGCTGAGGGCTTTGAACATGATGCGCAGTTCCCAAACTGCATTGGGGCAATGGATGGCAAACATATCCGTGTGAAGAAGCCGCCTCACTCAGGGTCCCGGTTCTACAATTATAAACAATATTTTTCTGTTGTGCTTTTAGCTTTGACTGACAGTACCTACAAGTTTATCATTGTTGATATCAGGACCTATGGGAGCACTGCAGATGCCCAAGTTTTTGGGGCTTCTAGAATGGGTGATCAGCTTTAAGCCAAACAACTTTCCCTCCCAGAGCCCAGACAGTTGACAAGATCTGCTCCGTTTGTAATAGTGGCCGATGAAGGGTTCGCTTTGACACCTCATGCGACCCTTCACCAGACGCGACATTGATGACAGCAAATGTATATTCAAGCTGACAAGAGACTGTCCGTATGTTGAGTGTTTGGAATACTTACCAACAAATGAAGAGCATTCCTGTCATCCTTACAGATGTCACCAGACAATGCCACTCTGGTTATTCAAGCATGTGTGATCCAGCACAACTTCGTCAGGATTCATGCTGCTTCTTCAGGTCCTGGAGTTGACCAAAATCTGACAGCTACATCTGTTGGATATGATCATAGAGTCCTGCATGTACTACCTTAGTCTCTGCTCCAAAATCATCTTCTGAGGGTAAACCTAACGGACCCCTTAACAGTCTATGGGTTCCGTAGGCTCCGTTCGGTTCAGTTATGTGACGAATCCGTCCTTTCCGTTCTCCTGCTCCAATAACGGAGTAGGAGTACGGAAAGGCTGAACACTGATGTTAACAGCCTTATTTTATTTTTATTTTTTCAGGTCCTTATTATCTTCTTCTTTGCTAGATAGTGTAGGGACTCGTAAGACAATGAGGACCCTTGACGTGGGCTTGCGGGCTAGGGTATATAGTAGGCAAATAACATGGTCAATGTAATCATTTCCTCTCCTGTGCCAGTATATTGGCCATAAGAACATGTGACAATAAAGTGACCATATATATTTGAATAAATATACCCTCTAATACCTCATTAAATGTTTTTATTAAAGGGGTTGCCTTACTTCTGCAAATATAACATTGATTAGTACCATAAACTTCATACAATGGAGTTTCTAAGGTATCGTTATTAACCATATTGTTTCTTTTGATGGCAGCCTTATTTTCTACATCATATACTGCCTGTCCAAAAAAATAGTCGCCACTAGGGTTGAGCAAACCCGAACTGTAAATTTCGGGTTCGTACCAAACTTTGAGATTTTTAGACCCCGGACCCGAAGCTGAACTTTTCAGTAAAAGTTTGGGTTCGAGTTCGGTGTTCGGCGATTTAATGGTGCTTTTTGAAAGGCTGCAGAGCAGCCAATCAACAAGCGTTTAACTTGTGTGCCCTTAGAAGCCATCACATCCATGCCTACTAATGGCATGGCTGTGATTGGCCAGTGCAGCATGTGACCCAGCCTCTATATAAGCTGGAATTACGTAGCGCTGCACGCCACTCTGCTCTTACTAGTGTAGGGATAGGATGCTGCTGCTGTAAGGGAGAGAATAGGAAATATTTTTTATCAGAAGTGCTTGTTAACTCTGCGATCTACAGCGATTTTGTTTTGTGGGTGCAGTGCACCATTTTTTTACCCTGCCCTGAGCCCAGTGATACAGAAAAATAACTTTTATCCATATGTTAGTTAGGTGGGCGTCGGAGGCCATTTTGAGCAAATATAGTGCACCAGCACAACATATGTGCATTTGTGACAGTCAAATGCAAGCTTTAAATATTGTAGTTATATTCAGGGTTTAAAAAAACACCAATTTTTTGCAAGATAATAAATTTTGGGTCCTTTGCTGCATTTGTCACAGTCAAATACAAGCTTTAAATACTGCAGTTATATTCAGGGTTTAAAAAAAACACCCATTTTTTGCAAGACCCTACATTTGGGGCCTTTGCTGCATTTGTCACAGTCAAATACGAGCTTTAAATACTGCAGTTATATTCAGGGTTTAAAAAAACACCCATTTTTTGCAAGATAATACATTTTGGGACCTTTGCTGAATTTGTGACGGTAAAATACAAGCTTTAATTACTGCCGTTATATTCAGGGTTTAAAAAAAACACCAATTTTTAGCAAGATAACACATTTTGGGTCCTTTGCTGAATTTCTGACAGTCAAATACAAGCTGTAAATACAGCAGTTATATTCTGGGTTTAAAAAAACACCCATTTGTGCAAGACCCTACATCTCGGGCCTTTGCTGCATTTGGCACAGTCAAATACAAGCGTTAGATACTGCTGTTATATTCTGGTTTAAAAAAAACACATATTTTTGGCAAGATAATACATTTACGGCCTTTGCTGCTTTTCTGACAGTAAAATACAAGCGGTAGATACTGCAGTTACATTCCGGTATTAAAAAACACCCATTTTGGGCAAGATAATACATTTGCAGACTTTGTTGCATTTGTGACAGTCAAATACAAGCTTTAAATACTGCAAATATATTCTGGGTTTTAAAAAAAAAACATTTTGTGCAAGACCCTACATCTGGGGCCTTTGCTGCATTTGTCACAGTCATATATAAGCGTTAGATACTGCTGTTATATTCCGGTTTAAAAAAAAACACTACATTTTGTGGCCTTTCCTGCATTTGTGACAGTCAAATACAAGCCTTAAATACTGCAGTTATATTTGGGGTTTAAAAAAACACCCATTTTGTGCAAAATAATACATTTTGGGCCTTTGCTGCATTTGTGACAGTCCAATACAAGCATTAGATTCTGCTGTTATATTCTGGTATTAAAAAAAACACCCATTTTGTGGCAAGATAATACATTTGCGGCCCTTGCTGCATTTTTGACAGTCCAATACAATCATTAGATACTGCTGTTATAGTCTGATTTTAAAACCAGACTATAACAGCAGTATCTAACGATTGTGCAAAACACTACATTTGGGGCCTTTGCTGCATCTCTGACAGTCCAATACAAGCATTAGATACTATTGTTATAGTCTGGTTTTAAACAAAAAAAGCATTTTGTGCAAGACACTACATTTGGGGTCTTTGCTGCATTTGTCACAGTCAAATACAAGCTTTAAATACTGTAGTTATATTCAGGGTTTAAAAAAAACACCCATTTTGTGCAAGACACTACTTTTGCTGCATTTCTGACAGTTCAATACAAGCGTTAGATACTGCTGTTATATTCTGGTATTTAAAAAAAAAACACTGATTTTGTGCAAGACCCTACATATGGGGCCTTTGCTGCATTTGTCGCAGTCAAATATAAGCTTTAAATACTGCAGTTATATTCAGGGTTTAAAAAACACCCATTTTGTGCAAGACACTACTTTTGGGGCCTTTACTGCATTTATGACAGTCAAATACAAGTGTTAGATACTGCTGTTAAATTCTGGTGTTAAAAAAACCCACCCATTTTGTGCAAGACCATACACCTGGGGCCTTTGCTGCATTTGTCACAGTCAAATACAACCAGTCAACACTGCACTTACATTGTTGGTTGACGAATTACATTTTTTTGTGACCGTGAAGTATTTGTATAAAATTCGCCTGTCACAATGTTGGGTGAACTCAACAAATTTTTCCTCTTTATGACACCGGCACTGCCTTACTCTCAGTGAACTTAATTGTTGACTATTGGCAGTTACATTGTCGCCTGACATAAACCATCTATTAGTTTGGTGGGTGAACGCAAAGAATGAGGAGAGCGTCAAATAAGGGATGTGGCTCCGGTCGTGGTGCTGCTGGTGGAGCTCCTGTTGCAGGGAGAGGACAGGGTTTATCTGTGCCAGCTACACGCACAAGTGAAACACCTTCTTCAGGTGCGAGTAGCGGACAGAACCTTCAGCGTTATTTGGTAGGGCCGAATGCGGCTCTACGAATGGTGAAGCCATAACAAGTACAGGCGATAGTAGATTGGGTGGCTGACAGTGCCTCCAGTTCCTTTACATTGTCTCCCACCCAGTCTCCTGCTGAAAGATCAGAGTTAGCACCTGCAGCCCATGGCCATCAGTCTTTCACCTCACCCCCTTGCAAATCAGCCAAGCAGTCTGAGCCCCAAGTCATGGAGCAGTCTCTTCTGCTTTATGATGACTCTGCTGACAGGGTTTCGCAGGGCCATCCACATAGCCCTGTCCGCCCTGCCCCAGAAGTAGAAGAGATTGAGTGCACCGATGCCCAACCACTTATGTTTCAGGATGAGGACATGGGAAGACCACTGCAGCACATCTCTGATGATGACAAAACACAGGTGCCAACTGCTGCGGCTTTCTGCAGTGGGTGGAGGACAGGGGTAAAGAGTGGGTGGAAGATGATGTGGAGGATGATGAGGTACTAGACTCCACATGGAATCAAGGTCATGTGAGTGACCTGTCTAGTTTGGAGGAAGAGGCGGTGGTCGCACAGAGGCACCAGCACAGCAAAAGAGGAAGCAGGGTGCAAAAGCATCTGTTACATTCTTGGGTGACATTTTAAAATTTTTGCTATGAATAAACTCCTGCTTTGCATAGGTGACAGGAACCTAAATTTCAAAAAATCGTCTGTTACATTGTCAAGTCACATTTTACAAATTTAGCTGTATACAAACCCCTGATTTGCATAGGTGACAGGGACCTAATTTTTGTAAAATCGTCTGTTCAATTGGTGGGTGACATGAACACAGTTTTGTCTGGAATAAACCCCTGATCTGCATAGTTGACAGTGACCGAAATTTGTATAAAAAATATGTTCTATCGGTGGGTGACATTAACCCATTTTTGCCGATGAAAAACCCCTGCTCTGCATAGGTGACAGGGACTTTCTAAATTTCATCTTGAATTGACACGCGCCCCCTCCTTTCATTCGATCCTTCTGCTTTAACAATCTGTCCCACATTTCCGCTCGATCACTTTTCAGCCATTGACCTCCCTTGAATGTGGTATCCTTTTCTCACGATACCTCTCCGGCGTGGAACCCTGATTCCCCGCTACCCATGATCAACATGGTAGGCGCAGAAAAGAACATTGAAAGTTGATAGATAAGATATCCAATTGGATCGTGGACGTCACGGGGAAGTGCGATCAGGCAGAAGTTATGTAGAGTAAACAAAGTGGCAGCAGGGCCTCTCCTGTCTATCGGTTCCAAATACAAAATACCCCAGTGACATTCCCTGTAATTTTTTATTAATCATTATTATTAATCATTCCAATAACAGGGCATCTTAAGAGTCCTGTATTATTATTTATCATCACTACCTTCCCGAGTCGGGAGTGGGTAATTGCCGAGTGCCCGCTCATTTACTTGGAAGCTTCTGCTTCAATAATCTGTCCCACATTTCCGCTCGATAACAATTTATTTCATCCATTGACCTCCCTTGGATGTGGTATCCCTTTCTCAGGCTACCTCTCCGGCCTGGAACCGGGCCCTTTCTATGACTTTTTTAGAGCCATTTTAGTGCTCCAAAGTGTGGGTCCCCATTGACTTCAATAGGGTTCGGGGTCAAGTTCGGGTCCCGAACTCTAACTTTTTTGTGACGTTCGGCCGAATCCATCGAACCCGAACATACAGGTGTCCGCTCAACTCTACTCGCCACCCAAAAAAAAGGTCACAAACGCTAATATTTAATTGGCCCACCTTTAGCTTTGATTGCGGCACGCATTCGCTGTGGCATTGTTTCGATAAGCTTCAGCAATGTCACAAGATTTATTTCCATCCAGTGTTGCATTCATTTTTCACCAAGATCTTGCATTAATGATGGTAGAGTCTGACCGCTGCGCAAAGCCTTCTCCAGCATTGTGCATGTGGAAATTCTCTTACTTTCACTATTAAAAATTGCCCTGAGTTCTACTGTTGTTTTTCTTCGATTTGATTTCACCAAACGTTTAAGTGATTGCCGATCACGATCATTCAGGATCCCTCCCACACATTTCTTCCTCAAATACGATGTGTCCACACTATCCTTCCAGTTTTTAATAATGCATTGGACAGTTCTTAACTCAATTTTAGTAGTTTCTGCAAACTCCTTAGATGTTTTCTCTGCTTGATGCATGCCAATGATTTGACCCTTCTCAAACAGACTAACATCTTTTCCACGACCACAAGATGTGTCTTTCGACATGGTTGTTTAAGAAATGAGCACCAGTTGGGATTAAATAATTTATTGCCAGCTGAAAGATAATCGCCCATGCAGTAATTATTCAATAGGAGGCTCATAACTATTCGCCTAGTTAAATCCAGATGGCGACAATTTTTTGGGGAAAGGCAGTGTATTATACAATGCTTGTTTCCATTGGTAACGACCAGCCATCAATCCTTCATTGGTGGTAGTGCTTGTACACTAGAGAAAATAACAATGGGTTATGTGCGCTCCCATGGTCCTGGCCACTAAAGATGCCTGTATTTTATCCTCTAGTGTCAAGGCACTACTAGCACTGATGGATTGTAGGGTGTTGTTTATACATTGGAAATACGCAATGTATAATGGTTTATAATAACTATACAGCATAGGAAGCAATCGAACTAGTAACAGTCTCTTAGTAATCTGCTTGTATTAACTTTATCTAACACATTTTGAATGTTAATATTGTATACGTTATCCAGCCCCTTTAATTAGAAAAGTGTGCTTATGTATGACAAATTTTTCATATATGTTATTTTTAAGGTCCTATTTTTTTTATATAGGGAGCAAAGCCTTATAGAAGGAGCTCCTCCTTGGTCTCATCTTTTTTTTTTCTGTAGGTACTCAAGCACATGGTGGTCAATATGTGCTCGAGTATCTCCAGCCTCTGTGGTGCGTTGCCTCCCAACCCTTCTGTCCCATGGACTAGGCTGGAGTGGCTCAGGGCTCGACGACAGATTTCCTTGTGCCTCGGGATAGGAAGCCTCTTCTGTTGGCTCCTGGTGTAGGGGCTTCTGGATTGGGATTCCTTGTCCCTCTGACAAATGGGCCGCTGGGGAGTGGGGCCCTCCTAGCTCATCAGGGTTTTATGAGGACTCGCCGGCAGCCTCTGGATCAAGGCTGTCCACAGTACTGAAAGAGAACAACAAAGGTTTAAATGGCGTCAAAATAAACAAATATAGGAAATTACATTATGTGCATATACACAGGATATAGGTAACTGTAACATTATTACTATATAGCTGGAACAACATACACGGAGTGCAGAATTATTAGGCAAGTTGTATTTTTGAGGATTAATTTTATTATTGAACAACAACCATGTTCTCAATGAACCCAAAAAACTCATTAATATCAAAGCTGAATATTTTTGGAAGAAGTTTTTAGTTTGTTTTTAGTTTTAGCTATTTTAGGGGGATATCTGTGTGTGCAGGTGACTATTACTGTGCATAATTATTAGGCAACTTAACAAAAAAACAAATATATACCCATTTCAATTATTTATTTTTACCAGTGAAACCAATATAACATCTCAACATTCACAAATATACATTTCTGACATTCAAAAACAAATCAGTGACCAATATAGCCACCTTTCTTTGCAAGGACACTCAAAAGCCTGCCATCCATGGATTCTGTCAGTGTTTTGATCTGTTCACCATCAACATTGCGTGCAGCAGCAACCACAGCCTCCCAGACACTGTTCAGAGAGGTGTACTGTTTTCCCTCCTTGTAAATCTCACATTTGATGATGGACCACAGGTTCTCAATGGGGTTCAGATCAGGTAAACAAGGAGGCCATGTCATTAGATTTTCTTCTTTTATACCCTTTCTTGCCAGCCACGCTGTGGAGTACTTGGACGCGTGTGATGGAGCATTGTCCTGCATGAAAATCATGTTTTTCTTGAAGGATGCAGACTTCTTCCTGTACCACTGCTTGAAGAAGGTGTCTTCCAGAAACTGGCAGTAGGACTGGGAGTTGAGCTTGACTCCATCCTCAACCCGAAAAGGCCCCACAAGCTCATCTTTGATGATACCAGCCCAAACCAGTACTCCACCTCTACCTTGCTGGCGTCTGAGTCGGACTGGAGCTCTCTGCCCTTTACCAATCCAGCCACGGGCCCATCCATCTGGCCCATCAAGACTCACTCTCATTTCATCAGTTCATAAAACCTTAGAAAAATCAGTCTTGAGATATTTCTTGGCCCAGTCTTGACGTTTCAGCTTGTGTGTCTTGTTCAGTGGTGGTCGTCTTTCAGCTTTTCTTACCTTGGCCATGTCTCTGAGTATTGCACACCTTGTGCTTTTGGGCACTCCAGTGATGTTGCAGCTCTGAAATATGGCCAAACTGGTGGCAAGTGGCATCTTGGCAGCTGCACGCTTGACTTTTCTCAGTTCATGGGCAGTTATTTTGCGCCTTGGTTTTTCCACACGCTTCTTGCGACCCTGTTGACTATTTTGAATGAAACGCTTGATTCTTCGATGATCATGCTTCAGAACTAGAGTTGAGCGAACACCTGGATGTTCGGGTTCGAGAAGTTCGGCCGAACTTCCCGAAAATGTTCGGGTTCGGGATCCGAACCCGATCCGAACTTCGTCCCGAACCCGAACCCCATTGAAGTCAATGGGGACCCGAACTTTTCGGCACTAAAACGGCTGTAAAACAGCCCAGGAAAGGGCTAGAGGGCTGCAAAAGGCAGCAACATGTAGGTAAATCCCCTGCAAACAAATGTGGATAGGGAAATGAATTAAAATAAAAATTAAATAAATAAAAATTAACCAAAATCAATTGGAGAGAGGTCCCATAGCAGAGAATCTGGCTTCCCGTCACCCACCACTGGAACAGTCCATTCTCAGATATTTAGGCCCCGGCACCCAGGCAGAGGAGAGAGGTCCCGTAACAGACAATCTGGCTTCATGTCAGCAGAGAATCAGTCTTCATATCATAGCAGAGAATCAGGCTTCACGTCACCCACCACTGCAACAGTCCATTTTCATAAATTTAGGCCCAGCACCCAGGCAGAGGAGAGAGGTCCCGTAACAGAGGATCTGGCTTCATGTCAGCAGAGAATCAGTCTGCATGTCATAGCAGAGAATCAGGCTTCACGTCAGCCACCACTGCAACAGTCCATTGTCATAAATTTAGGCCCAGCACCCAGGCAGAGGAGAGAGGTCCCGTAACAGACAATCTGGCTTCATGTCAGCAGAGAATTAGTCTGCATGTCATAGCAGAGAATCAGGCTTCACGTCAGCCACCAATGCAACAGTCCATTGTCAGATATTTAGGCCCAGCACCCAGGCAGAGGAGAGAGGTCCCGTAACAGAGGATTTGGCTTCATGTCAGCAGAGAATCAGTCTGCATGTCATAGCAGAGAATCAGTCTTGATGTCATAGCAGAGAATCAGGCTTCACGTCACCCACCACTGTAAGAGTCCATTTTCATAAATTTAGGCCCAGCACCCAGGCAGAGGAGAGAGGTCCCGTAACAGACAATCT
The DNA here is from genome assembly GCF_014858855.1 of Bufo gargarizans. Classification (NCBI taxonomy): domain Eukaryota; kingdom Metazoa; phylum Chordata; class Amphibia; order Anura; family Bufonidae; genus Bufo; species Bufo gargarizans. Next base: position 609,818,772 of record NC_058080.1, on the reverse strand, counting down.
GGCTTCATGTCAGCAGAGAATTAGTCTTCATATCATAGCAGAGAATCAGGCTTCACGTCACCCACCACTGCAACAGTCCATTTTCATAAATTTAGGCCCAGCACCCAGGCAGAGGAGAGAGGTCCCGTAACAGACAATCTGGCTTCATGTCAGCAGAGAATTAGTCTGCATGTCATAGCAGAGAATGAGGCTTCACGTCAGCCACCACTGCAACAGTCCATTGGCATATATTTAGGCCCAGCACCCAGGCAGAGGAGAGAGGTCCCGTAACAGACAATCTGGCTTCATGTCAGCAGAGAATTAGTCTGCATGTCATAGCAGAGAATCAGGCTTCACGTCAGCCACCAATGCAACAGTCCATTGTCAGATATTTAGGCCCAGCACCCAGGCAGAGGAGAGAGGTCCCGTAACAGAGGATCTGGCTTCATGTCAGCAGAGAATCAGTCTGCATGTCATAGCAGAGAATCAGGCTTCACGTCAGCCACCAATGCAACAGTCCATTGTCAGATATTTAGGCCCAGCACCCAGGCAGAGGAGAGAGGTCCCGTAAAAGAGGATCTGGCTTCATGTCAGCAGAGAATCAGTCTTCATATCATAGCAGAGAATCAGGCTTCACGTCACCCACCACTGCAACAGTCCATTTTCATAAATTTAGGCCCAGCACCCAGGCAGAGGAGAGAGGTCCCGTAACAGAGGATCTGGCTTCATGTCAGCAGAGAATCAGTCTTCATATCATAGCAGAGAATCAGGCTTCACGTCACCCACCACTGCAACAGTCCATTTTCATAAATTTAGGCCCAGCACCCAGGCAGAGGAGAGAGGTCCCGTAACAGACAATCTGGCTTCATGTCAGCAGAGAATTAGTCTTCATATCATAGCAGAGAATCAGGCTTCACGTCACCCACCACTGCAACAGTCCATTTTCATAAATTTAGGCCCAGCACCCAGGCAGAGGAGAGAGGTCCCGTAACAGACAATCTGGCTTCATGTCAGCAGAGAATTAGTCTGCCTGTCATAGCAGAGAATGAGGCTTCACGTCAGCCACCACTGCAACAGTCCATTGGCATATATTTAGGCCCAGCACCCAGGCAGAGGAGAGAGGTCCCGTAACAGACAATCTGGCTTCATGTCAGCAGAGAATTAGTCTGCATGTCATAGCAGAGAATCAGGCTTCACGTCAGCCACCAATGCAACAGTCCATTGTCAGATATTTAGGCCCAGCACCCAGGCAGAGGAGAGAGGTCCCGTAACAGAGGATCTGGCTTCATGTCAGCAGAGAATCAGTCTGCATGTCATAGCAGAGAATCAGGCTTCACGTCAGCCACCAATGCAACAGTCCATTGTCAGATATTTAGGCCCAGCACCCAGGCAGAGGAGAGAGGTCCCGTAAAAGAGGATCTGGCTTCATGTCAGCAGAGAATCAGTCTTCATATCATAGCAGAGAATCAGGCTTCACGTCACCCACCACTGCAACAGTCCATTTTCATAAATTTAGGCCCAGCACCCAGGCAGAGGAGAGAGGTCCCGTAACAGAGGATCTGGCTTCATGTCAGCAGAGAATCAGTCTTCATATCATAGCAGAGAATCAGGCTTCACGTCACCCACCACTGCAACAGTCCATTTTCATAAATTTAGGCCCAGCACCCAGGCAGAGGAGAGAGGTCCCGTAACAGACAATCTGGCTTCATGTCAGCAGAGAATTAGTCTGCATGTCATAGCAGAGAATCAGGCTTCACGTCACCCACCACTGTAAGAGTCCATTTTCATAAATTTAGGCCCAGCACCCAGGCAGAGGAGAGAGGTCCCGTAACAGACAATCTGGCTTCATGTCAGCAGAGAATTAGTCTTCATATCATAGCAGAGAATCAGGCTTCACGTCACCCACCACTGCAACAGTCCATTTTCATAAATGTAGGCCCAGCACCCAGGCAGAGGAGAGAGGTCCCGTAACAGACAATCTGGCTTCATGTCAGCAGAGAATTAGTCTGCCTGTCATAGCAGAGAATGAGGCTTCACGTCAGCCACCACTGCAACAGTCCATTGGCATATATTTAGGCCCAGCACCCAGGCAGAGGAGAGAGGTCCCGTAACAGACAATCTGGCTTCATGTCAGCAGAGAATTAGTCTTCATATCATAGCAGAGAATCAGGCTTCACGTCACCCACCACTGCAACAGTCCATTTTCATAAATTTAGGCCCAGCACCCAGGCAGAGGAGAGAGGTCCCGTAACAGACAATCTGGCTTCATGTCAGCAGAGAATTAGTCTGCATGTCATAGCAGAGAATGAGGCTTCACGTCAGCCACCACTGCAACAGTCCATTGGCATATATTTAGGCCCAGCACCCAGGCAGAGGAGAGAGGTCCCGTAACAGACAATCTGGCTTCATGTCAGCAGAGAATTAGTCTGCATGTCATAGCAGAGAATGAGGCTTCACGTCAGCCACCACTGCAACAGTCCATTGGCATATATTTAGGCCCAGCACCCAGGCAGAGGAGAGAGGTCCCGTAACAGACAATCTGGCTTCATGTCAGCAGAGAATTAGTCTGCATGTCATAGCAGAGAATCAGGCTTCACGTCACCCAACATTGGAACAGTCCATTGGTATATATTTAGGCCCCGGCACCCAGACAGAGGAAAGGTTCATTCAACTTTGGGTAGCCTCGCAATATAATGGTAAAATGAAAATAAAAATAGGATTGAATGAGGAAGTGCCCTGGAGTCCAATAATATATGGTTAAGGGGAGGTAGTTAATGTCTAATCTGGACAAGGGACGGACAGGTCCTGTGGGATCCATGCCTGGTTCATTTTTATGAACGTCAGCTTGTCCACATTGGCTGTAGACAGGCGGCTGCGTTTGTCTGTAATGACGCCCCCTGCCGTGCTGAATACACGTTCAGACAAAACGCTGGCCGCCGGGCAGGCCAGCACCTCCAAGGCATAAAAGGCTAGCTCTGGCCACGTGGACAATTTAGAGACCCAGAAGTTGAATGGGGCCGAACCATCAGTCAGTACGTGGAGGGGTGTGCACACGTACTGTTCCACCATGTTAGTGAAATGTTGCCTCCTGCTAACACGTTGCGTATCAGGTGGTGGTGCAGTTAGCTGTGGCGTGTTGACAAAACTTTTCCACATCTCTGCCATGCTAACCCTGCCCTCAGAGGAGCTGGCCGTGACACAGCTGCCTTGGCGACCTCTTGCTCCTCCTCTGCCTTGGCCTTGGGCTTCCACTTGTTCCCCTGTGACATTTGGGAATGCTCTCAGTAGCGCGTCTACCAACGTGCGCTTGTACTCGCGCATCTTCCTATCACGCTCCAGTGCAGGAAGTAAGGTGGGCACATTGTCTTTGTAGCGTGGATCCAGCAGGGTGGCAACCCAGTAGTCCGCACAGGTTAAAATGTGGGCAACTCTGCTGTCGTTGCGCAGGCACTGCAGCATGTAGTCGCTCATGTGTGCCAGGCTGCCCAGGGGTAAGGACAAGCTGTCCTCTGTGGGAGGCGTATCGTCATTGTCCTGCCTTTCCCCCCAGCCACGCACCAGTGATGGACCCGAGCTGCGTTGGGTGCCACCCCGCTGTGACCATGCTTCATCCTCATCCTCCTCCACCTCCTCCTCATCCTCGTCCTCCTCGTCCTCCAGTAGTGGGCCCTGGCTGGCCACATTTGTACCTGGCCTCTGCTGTTGCCAAAAACCTCCCTCTGAGTCACTTCGAAGAGACTGGCCTGAAAGTGCTAAAAATGACCCCTCTTCCTCCTCCTCCTCCTCCTCCTCCTGGGCCACCTCCTCTTCCATCATCGCCCTAAGTGTTTTCTCAAGGAGACATAGAAGTGGTATTGTAACGCTGATAACGGCGTCATCGCCACTGGCCATGTTGGTGGAGTACTCGAAACAGCGCAACAGGGCACACAGGTCTCGCATGGAGGCCCAGTCATTGGTGGTGAAGTGGTGCTGTTCTGTAGTGCGACTGACCCGTGCGTGCTGCAGCTGAAACTTCACTATGGCCTGCTGCTGCTCGCACAGTCTGTCCAGCATGTGCAAGGTGGAGTTCCACCTGGTGGGCACGTCGCATATGAGGCGGTGAGTGGGAAGGCCGAAGTTACGCTGTAGCGCAGACAGGCGAGCAGCAGCAGGATGTGAACGCCGGAAGCGCGAACAGACGGCCCGCACTTTATGCAGCAGCTCTGACATGTCGGGGTAGTTGTGAATGAACTTCTGCACCACCAAATTCAGCACATGCGCCAAGCAAGGGATGTGCGTCAAATTGGCTAGTCCCAGAGCTGCAACGAGATTTCGCCCATTATCACACACCACCAGGCCGGGCTTGAGGCTCACCGGCAGCAACCACTCGTCGGTCTGTTGTTCTATACCCCGCCACAACTCCTGTGCGGTGTGGGGCCTGTCCCCCAAACATATGAGTTTCAGAATGGCCTGCTGACGTTTACCCCGGGCTGTGCTGAAGTTGGTGGTGAAGGTGTGTGGCTGACTGGATGAGCAGGTGGAAGAAGAGGAGGAGGAAGCCGAGAAGGAGGAGGTGGCAACAGGAGGCAAAGAATGTTGCCCTGCGATCCTTGGCGGCGGAAGGACGTGCGCTAAACAGCTCTCCGCCTGGGGCCCAGCTGCCACTACATTTACCCAGTGTGTAGTTAGGGAGATATAGTGTCCCTGGCCGTGCTTACTGGTCCACGTATCTGTGGTTAGGTGGACCTTGCTACAGATGGCGTTGCGCAGTGCACACTTGATTTTATCGGATACTTGGTTGTGCAGGGAAGGCACGGCTCTCTTGGAGAAGTAGTGCCGGCTGGGAACAACATACTGTTGGACAGCAAGCGACATGAGCTGTTTGAAGCTGTTTGTGTCCACCAGCCTAAATGACAGCATTTCATAGGCCAGTAGTTTAGAAATGCTGGCATTCAGGGCCAGGGATCGAGGGTGGCTAGGTGGGAATTTACGCTTTCTCTCAAATGTTTGTGAGATGGAGAGCTGAACGCTGCCGTGTGACATGGTTGAGACGCTTGGTGGCGGAGGTGGTGGTGGTGTTGGTGGTACATCCCCTGTTTGCTGGGCGGCAGGTGCCAACGTTCCTCCAGAGGCAGAGGAAGAGGCCGAGGCGGCAGCAGCAGAAGAGGTAGCAGGGGGAGCCTGAGTGACTTCCTTGGCTTTAAGGTGTTTACTCCACTGCAGTTCATGCTTTGCATGCAGGTGCCTGGTCATGCAGGTTGTGCTCAGGTTCAGAACGTTAATGCCTCGCTTCAGGCTCTGATGGCACAGCGTGCAAACCACTCGGGTCTTGTCGTCAGCACATTGTTTGAAGAAGTGCCATGCCAGGGAACTCCTTGAAGCTGCCTTTGGGGTGCTCGGTCCCAGATGGCGGCGGTCAGTAGCAGGCGGAGTCTCTTGGCGGCGGGTGTTCTGCTTTTGCCCACTGCTCCCTCTTTTGCTACGCTGTTGGCTCGGTCTCACCACTGCCTCTTCCTCCGAACTGTGAAAGTCAGTGGCACGACCTTCATTCCATGTGGGGTCTAGGACCTCATCGTCCCCTGCATCGTCTTCCACCCAGTCTTGATCCCTGACCTCCTGTTCAGTCTGCACACTGCAGAAAGACGCAGCAGTTGGCACCTGTGTTTCGTCATCATCAGAGACATGCTGAGGTGGTATTCCCATGTCCTCATCATCAGGAAACATAAGTGGTTGTGCGTCAGTGCATTCTATGTCTTTCACCGCTGGGGAAGGGCTAGGTGGATGCCCTTGGGAAACCCTGCCAGCGGAGTCTTCAAACAGCATAAGAGACTGCTGCATAACTTGAGGCTGAGACAGTTTCCCTGGTATGCATGGGGGTGATGTGACAGACTGATGGGGTTGGTTTTCAGGCGCCATCTGTGCGCTTTCTGCAGAAGACTGGGTGGGAGATAATGTGAACGTGCTGGATCCACTGTCGGCCACCCAATTGACTAATGCCTGTACCTGCTCAGGCCTTACCATCCTTAGAACGGCATTGGGCCCCACCATATATCACTGTAAATTCTGGCAGCTACTGGGACCTGAGGTAGTTGGTACACTAGGACGTGTGGATGTGGCAGAACGGCCACGTCCTCTCCCAGCACCAGAGGGTCCACTAACACCACCACGACCATGTCCACGTCCGCGTCCCTTACTAGATGTTTTCCTCATTGTTATGGTTCACCACAACAACAAAAATATTATTTGGCCCAATGTATTGTATTCAAATTCAGCGGGATATAAATTTGAGGCCTAGTATTTAGGCGCTGGGTGACCGGTATGGATTTACTGACAGAATTAGACTTGGAAATGCACAGTAGCGTGTGTGTGAAGTTATTCTGAATGACCCTATGTGCACCTTGAATATTATATACCCTTTTAGGGATAGATTTCAAATAGCTCTGATATAGCAGAAACCACTAAATTATGAAATTGCTAAATTGGGAATTGTATTTCAACCCTGAACAAAAAATGTGCTTTGACGGACACTAAAATAAATAACTTGCCCAGCCACAACAGTACAGCGGTAACGACAGATTTAGCGGGATATAAATTTGAGGCCTAGTATTTAGGCGCTGGGTGACCGGTATGGTTTTAGTGACAGAATTAGACTGGGATATGGCCAAAAAATAACCACACTATTGCTGGTTAAATGCACTTGGTGTGACAGCTTGACCAACCACACTACTGAGGGTTAAATGCACTTGGTGACGGGCGCAGCTTGCCCCTGATGTAGTATATGGCCAAAAAATGAACAGACTATTGCTGGTTAAATGCACTTGGTGTGACAGCTTCACCCTGATGTAGGCTTTAGCCAAAAAACAACCACACCATTGAGGGTTAAATGCACTTGGTGACAGGCGCAGCTTGCCCCTGATGTAGTATATGGCCAAAAAATGAACAGACTATTGCTGGTTAAATGCACTTGGTGTGACAGCTTGACCAACCACACTACTGAGGGTTAAATGCACTTGGTGACGGGCGCAGCTTGCCCCTGATGTAGTATATGGCCAAAAAATGAACAGACTATTGCTGGTTAAATGCACTTGGTGACGGGCGCAGCTTGCCCCTGATTTAGTATATGGCCAAAAAATGAACAGACTATTGCTGGTTAAATGCACTTGGTGTGACAGCTTCACCCTGATGTAGGCTTTAGCCAAAAAACAACCACACCATTGAGGGTTAAATGCACTTGGTGACAGGCGCAGCTTGCCCCTGATGTAGTATATGGCCAAAAAATAAACAGACTATTGCTGGTTAAATGCACTTGGTGTGACAGCTTCACCCTGATGTAGGCTTTAGCCAAAAAACAACCACACCATTGAGGGTTAAATGCACTTGGTCGCAGCTTGGATGCACTTGGTCGCAGCACCGCACAAGACACAAAATGGCCGCCGATCACCCCAGAAAAAAGTGACTGACAAACGGTCTGGGCAGCCTAAAAACAGTGAGCATTTGAATTTCAGCAGCTCAATGATGCACAGCTGCAGATCGATCGATTAATCAAGTCCTTTGGAGGAGTTAATCTGCCTAATCTCGCCCTACTGTCGCAGCCGCAACCTCTCCCTACGCTAATCAGAGCAGAGTGACGGGCGGCGCTATGTGACTCCAGCTTAAATAGAGGCTGGGTCACATGGTGCTCTGGCCAATCACAGCCATGCCAATAGTAGGCATGGCTATGACGGCCTCTTGGGGCAAGTAGTATGACGCTTGTTGATTGGCTGCTTTGCAGCCTTTCAAAAAGCGCCAAGAAAGCGTCACAAAAGCGCCAAGAAAGCGACGAACACCGAACCCAGACTTTTTTTACGAAAATGTCCGGGTTCGGGTCCGTGTCACGGACACCCCAAAATTCGGTACGAACCCGAACTATACAGTTCGAGTTCGCTCATCCCTATTCAGAACCTTTGCAATTTTAAGAGTGCTGCATCCCTCTGCAAGATATCTCACTATTTTTGACTTTTCTGAGCCTGTCAAGTCCTTCTTTTGACCCATTTTGCCAAAGGAAAGGAAGTTGCCTAATAATTATGCACACCTGATATAGGGTGTTGATGTCATTAGACCACACCCCTTCTCATTACAGAGATGCACATCACCTAATATGCTTAATTGGTAGTAGGCTTTCGAGCCTATACAGCTTGGAGTAAGACAACATGCATAAAGAGGATGATGTGGTCAAAATACTCATTTGCCTAATAATTCTGCACTCCCTGTATGTTCCCAATTATATTGCATTATGCAAGAAAAAAAACGCAATTTAATTTAGGTCCTTAGCTCCAGAACTGGAGACAGGAACTGCAACTGTGCAGTGTACAGATACGTTTATTAATTGTTTTTAAGTGCACCTTCCCCACTGTTGCCCTTTAATTGGACCTGTTCCCTGCGGAACTGGTCATGGCAGGACTGCCAACGTGTTTAAACTTTGTTCACTGTAAAATAAAAAAAACAATATAAAGTACATAATTAACTTACTGCGCGCTTATTCAAGTACACAAAATGCACACAAACTTATGACTGTAACCTCATTCCACATTTTGGCACCTAAGTAGTCAATAATAGTGTTTAGTTATAATGACAAGAACAGTTTGAACCTTTAAATGTGCTTACAGAGGGACAAGAGGAATGTCATAACCTGAAACATGCATCCATTAGTGTTGGGCGAGCATGCTCGGCCGAACACTAGTTTGGCTCGAGCATCGCTATGCTTGGCACATGGTGGAATTTGCCCGAACACCACATGTGCTCGAGCACGATGCTCGAGTCAGTGTATTTAAATGTATTTAATTATCTATTTCTAAAAAAAAGTTTCTGCCGGGATTTAAACTCCTAACTAGTGTTGATTGAGCACCAAAGTGCTCGGGTGCTCAGGTGCTCAGGCCTAACACCTCGGGATGCTCGGGTGCTCTACCGAACACCCGAGCACCTGAGCACAATGGAAGTCAATGGGAGAACCCAAACATTAAGCCAGGCACCCCATGCTCTGAAGAGGAGAGGGTGTCTAGTTCATAGAAAAAGGTCAGAAATTGATGGAAACACCACCGAAATGGTTTGGGAACAGCATGGGGAGGATGTCTAAATGCATCTTAAACTCGCAGGCCGCTGCTTGGAACGATGTTGTCCGAGTAGTACACCACTTTTACAGACTGACACTAAAACGCACAAAACCAACTATAAAATCGATTTTAGAGAAAAAAAATTAGGAAACATTCTTTCCTGTATATTTACTTGTATATAAAGTGCAAGTGCTGCCAAAAGTTACAAGGAAGAGGCACTCCGAATCAACCTGTATATCACATAATGGAGGGCCTCATTCACATTGTGGTACAATTGTTCAGGTAGTGGGACTCATACACTCATAAAGCCTATGCACTAAGTGAAAGGGCTTCCTAAAATTAAGAGGAACCGGCAATCCAATACACGCTTTATTACACATAAAGGAGGGCATCATACACCCTTGAAAAATTATGATTACTGGCCTGCTGGTGAGCTGACCCTCTAAAAAATTATAAGCGACGGCCTGCAGGTGAGCTGACCCTGTAAAAGATTTTAGGTGCGGGCCTGCTGGTGAGCTTACCCTGTAAAACATTATATGCGAGGGCCTGCAGGTGAGCTGACCCTCTAAAAGATTGTAGGTGAGGGCCTGCTGGTGAGATGACCCTCTAAAATATTATATGTGAGGGCCTGCAGGTGATCTGACTCTGTAAAAGATTGTAGGTGAGAGCCTGCTGGTGAGCTGACCCTCTAAAAAATTATATGTGAGGGCCTGTAGGTGAGCTGACCCTCTAAAAAATTATATACAAGGGCCTAAAGGTGAGCTGACTCTCTAGAAAATTATATGCGAGGGCCTGTAGGTGAGCTGAAACTGTAAAATATTGTAGGTGAGGGCCTGCTGGTGAGCTGACCATTTAAAAAATTGTATGCGAGGGCCTGCAGGTGAGCTGACCCTATAAAACATTATATGTGAGTGCATATATGCGAGGGAATTATATGCAACAAATAAGCATGTTGATTTGATGGAAGGGGAGGAGGAGGATGCGAAAAGGAAGATTCAACCATATACGCTTGTTTGTGGTGGAAGAGTGCATGGGAATACAGTGCATTCAGTACATTATAAACAAGACATTTAAAGTGCCTTTATGTTCATCAGCTTTCCTCTGGTGGAGTCGAGAAGTCATGATCAATCCAGGCCTCTTTTATATTTATAAGAGTCAACCTGTCAGCATTTTAAGTTGACAGGCAGATACGCTTATCTGTTATAATGTCACTAGCAGCACTAAATACCCGCTCAGACAAAACGCTGACGGCAGGGCAGGCCAGCACCTCCAAGGCGTAGAGTGCTAGTTCGTGCCACGTGTCAAGCTTGGACACCCAGTAAATGTAAGGCACTAAGGGACCATTGACAGGGTCTGCTATGTACTCTTTCACCATCTTCCAAAACTTTTCCCTCCTTGTGACAGTAGGCAGCGCATCAGGGTGAGGGTGCTGGCAGGGTGTCATAAAAGTGTCCCAGGCTTTAGAGAGTGTTGCCCAGCCTCTGTTGGAACTGCTGTGTGTTCCCCTTGTCTCCCCTCCTCGGTTGCCAAAGGAACTACGGACTCAGCCGTCAGCGTTGTCAGCAATTTTTCAACAAGGACCTTCTGGTATTGCACCGTTTTGCTCATCCTCTCCATCAGAGGAATGAGAGATGAGAAGTTTTCTTTGCTGTTGTCATCAGGAGAATGACTCTCAATTAGAGATGGCCTTACAGTTCACTCGGCAGTCGTTTCGTGGTGAACTTTGCTCGTTCACGATTCGACAAACATGCGAACATATGGCGATATTCGCACGTGACATATAACTGTTGCTGTCTACCGGTTTGAAGTATGTTTTTGTGGATATAGTGTTATTGTGACTCTGGATGATTATATCTAGGAATTCAATTTCCGTTCTATTGAAGTTGAGAGTGAAAGTAATACCCCAGTCTGTTTCATTAAGGGATTGGCAGAAGGTTTTGGCAGAGAGTTCGTCCCCATCCCATATAATGAATATATCATCGATATATCTCCTGAAAAAGATGATTTTATTTTTATAGGTTGAGTGCTTGGTTATGTGTAGCTCTTCGAACTCCCCCATAAATAAATTAGCAAAAGATGGCGCTACTCGTGTCCCTATAGCGGTCCCCTTACACTGGTGGTAGATGTCTCCATTATATATAAAATAGTTGTTCCTAGTATAAACTGTAAGCTTTGTAGCAAAAAAGAGACTTGGGATGATTTTAGGCTGATATCCCTTTCTAGCACTGATTGGATGCACCGGAGGCCTAGCTCGTGCTTAATGTTCGTATATAATGACGTGACATCCATAGTAAGAAAAGCGTATGTTTCTTCCCAGTTTAAAATTTTTAATTCACGGATGAGCTGACTGGAGTCGTGTAGGTAAGTGGGCAATCGCAGGCCAAATTAAATTTTTCTCTGCATTTCACCTGACCCTACCACTGAGACCCCTACAAGTCATGTAATAATCGATAATACAGATCCCAATAAAGGGGGCCTTGTACCTTTTCTAAATCCTGCCACACTACCGACAAAAGCAGGTGAACCAATCCCCCCCATTTCCCACTCTTCTTTTTTAGGGGTAACAAGGAGCACAGGTGCTATTCCAAAAAACCACCAACAAATAACCAAATACTTCAGACCAACACCAATAAAAAGAAAACTAGACGGAGAGGAAAGAGAGGAGTCAAAAAGAGGAAAATTAAAGTAACCAGAAAAAAGAAGAAGACAATGCCGCTTTTAAATACAACCATTAAAATATTCAATCTGTCTACATATCAATTTAATAAGCAGGAGACCAGCCTACTGCAAAAAGGACTCTCCTTCTTCCCACATACCACAGAAGCATAACATGAACCCAACAGAGCAGGAGTACAGACATATAGATGTACGCCCGAAATCCAATTTGTTCCTGTCATATAGTCAAGGGCACTGCATACCCACTTTTTTCAACTTAATTTCGGCTGATCTAAAGATGGTAACCAACGAACCAGTGACTTATAATTATAATGGCAATTTAACAAAATCGGAACAAATAGCCTTGAACACGCTTAAAAACAACCAAGATATAATTATCCGCCCTGCTGACAAGGGGGGGGGGGGCAATAGTTATCCAGAACTACCCCGAGTACGAAAACGAGGCCCAAAGGATCCTAAGCGATACCGAATACTACTCAAAAATATACCATAATCCCTTTACAGATGTACACACTAGGCTAACCAACCTAGTGAAAGAGGCTCATAGTAAGGGTTATATAAATAAAAACGAAAAGAACTTCCTTTTACCCAAAATCCCATGCAACCCCTATTTTTATCACCTCCCAAACATTCACAAGAATAAAGACAATCCCCCAGGCAGGCCCATTGTCTCCAACACCAAATGCGCGACAAGCAACCTATCCCAATATATGGATCTTCATTTGCAGCCATATGTCAAGAATTTGCCCACTTACCTACACGACTCCAGTCAGCTCATCCGTGAATTAAAAAATTTAAACTGGGAAGAAACATACGCTTTTCTTACTATGGATGCACGAAGCCATGCTGATATGGCGTTATTTGCTTATTTCTGTTGAGATGCTCTAATATAGCATCTCTCAGAAAACCTTCAAACAGTTTACCCACAACAGATGTTAAACTTACCGGCCTATAGTTTCCAGGGTCTGTTTTTGGCACCTTTTTGAATATTGGCACCACATATGCCATGCGCCAATCCTGTGGGACATTCCCTGTCAGTATAGAGTCTGCAAATATCAGAAATAAGGGTCTGGCTATGACATTACTTAATTCCCTTATGATACAGGGGTGTATGTCATCCGGTCCTGGCGATTTGTCTATTTTAATCTTTTTAAGTCGCTGATGTACTTCTTCCTGGGTCAGACAGGACACTTTTAATGGGGAATTTATTTTTGCATTCTGCATGTCATCTGACAATTTATTTTCCTCAGTGAATACATTGGAGAAAAAAATATTTAACAGCTTTGCTTTCTCCTCATCGCTCTCTGCGACTTCCCCCTCATTACTCTTTAAAGGGCCGACACCTTCAGATTTATACTTTTTAACATTTATATAATTGAAGAACATTTTAGGGTTAGTTTTACTCTCTTTGGCAATTAATCTCTCGGTCTCTAGTTTGGCCGCTTTTATTTGTTTTTTACATGTTCTATTTTTTTCCTTATAGTTTTTCAGTGCTTCCGTGCTACACTCCTGTTTCAGTGAATGATATGCTTTCTTTTTGTCATTTATTGCTTTCGTTACAGTTCTATTTATCCACATTGGTTTCTTTTTATTCCTTAACCTTTTATTACCATACGGTATGTACCTCTCACAATGAGATTTTAGGATGTTTTTAAAGATATCCCATTTTGTGGCTGTATTTTTATTTTTGAGGACTTTGTCCCAGTTAGTTTGGCCTATGGCCTCTCTTAGTTGGCTAAATTTAGCTTTTTTGAAGTTTGGTATTTTTGTTCCTCCCTGTAGAAACGCTCTTTTGAATGATAATTGGAAGGTTATTACTTTGTGGTCACTATTTCCCAGGTGTCCCCCAACCTGCACGTCTGTTGTTCTGTCCGGCCTATTGGTTAATACTAAGTCCAGTATGGCCGTCCCTCTAGTCGGGTCCTGAACCAGTTGGGAGAGGTAATTGTCTTTGGTTACTTAGCTGCTTTTTTCTTGCCATAATACAAATTCTTTACACAACAGTCTATTCAGTAGGACTATCAGCTGTGTATCCACCTGACTTCCCCACAACGCAACTGATGGTCCCTACCCCATTTATAAAGCAAGAAATCCCACTTATTAAACCTGACAGGGCACACCTGTGAAGTGAAAACCATTTCAGGTGACTACCTCTTGAAGCTCATCAAGAGAATGCCAAGAGTGTGCAAAGCAGTAATCAAAGCAAAAGGTGGCTACTTTGAAGAACCTAGAATATGACATATTTTCAGTTGTTCACACTTTTTTGTTATGTATATAATTCCACATGTGTTAATTCATAGTTTTGATGCCTTCAGTGTGAATCTACAATTTTCATAGTCATGAAAATAAAGAAAACTCTTTGAATGAGAAGGTGTGTCCAAACTTTTGGTCTGTACTGTAATGTCACTGTCAGAAGGGGACACCGTCTATTGAAAAAGTACACTGTATGTCACAGATACATTTTTTCAGCACATACGTTACACTGTAGATGTGGCACTGGTTATGTCACTGTCCGCAGCAGGCACAGTCTATGGAAAAAGTACAGTGTATGTCACAGATACATTTTTTCAGCGCACATGTTACACTGCAGATATGGCGCTGGTTATGTCACTGTCAGAAGCGGACACCATCTATGGAAAAAGTATACTGTATGTCACAGATACATTTTTTCAGTGCACATGTTACACTACAGATGTGGCACTGGTATTGTCGCTGTCAGAAGCAGACACCGTCTGTTAAAAAAGTACACTGTATGTCACAGATACATTTTTTCAGTGCACACGTTACACTGCAGATGTGGCACTGGTTATGTCACTGTCAGAAGCGGACACCGTCTATTGAAAAAGTACACTGTATGTCACAGATACATTTTTTCAGCGCACACGTTACACTGCAGATGTGGCGCTGGTAATGTCACTGTCTGTGGCAGACACCATCTACGGAAAAAGTATACTGTATGTCACAGATAAACTTTTTCAGCGTACACGTTACACTGCAGATGTGGCACTTGTTATGTCACTGTCAGAAGTGGGCACCGTCTATTGAAAAAGTAAACTGTATGTCACAAATATATTTTTTCAGCGCACATGTTACACTGCAGATGTGGGGCTGGTAATGTCACTGTCAGAAGTGGACACTGTCTATTGAAAAAGTAAACTGTATATCACAGATATATTTTTTCAGCGCACATGTTACACTGCAGATGTGGTGTTTATAATGTCACTGTCAGAAGCGAACACCGTCTATTGAAAAAGTACACTGGATGTCACAGATACATTTTTTCAGCGCACATGTTACACTGCAGATGTGGCGCTGGTAATGCCACTGTCAGAAGCAGACACCGTCTATTGAAAAAGTACACTGTATGTCACATATATATTTTTACAGCGCACATGTTGCACTGTAGATGTGGCGCTGGTAATGTCACTGTCCGCAGCAGACACTGTTTACGGAAAAAGTACACTGGATGTCACAGATACATTTTTTCAGTGGACACGTTACATTGCAGATGTAACACCGGTAATGTCATTGTCAGAAGCGGACACCGTCACAGATATTTTTTGGATGCGCACACTTTACACTGGAGATGTGGAGCAGCTAGTGTCACTTTCCCCAGCGGACACTGTCTACGGAAAAAGTACACTAGATGTCACAGATATTTTTTGGGATGCGCACACTTTACACTGGAGATGTAGTGCAGCTAATGTCACTGTCCGCAGCGGATACCATCTATGGAAAAAGTACACTGGATGTCACAGATATTTTTTGGATGCGCACACTTTATACTGGAGATGTGGCGCAGCTAATGTCACTTTTCGCAGCGGACACCTTCTACAGAAAAAGTACACTGGATGTCACCGATAGTTTTTGTATGCGTACACTTTACACCGGAAATGTGGCACAGCTAATGTTGCTGTCTGCAGCGGCCTAACTACTGCACGCTATTTAGCGCAGGATGTGATAAAAATAGATAATGCTGCCACACACAACAGTCCTTAAAAGAACTTTTGGGTCTGTAAAGTTTTAGCTATTTAGCGCAGTTTGTGCTAAAAATGCATATTGCAGCTGCCACACACAACAATAGTCCTTAAAAGTACTTTTGGGTGTCTGAAAAGTTTTCTACTAAAAATGTTTGTATATCACTCCCTACACTGTATGTGCCTTCCTCAGCACAGCTCTCACTGACTAAGACTGAGCCGAACACGCTTCATCGGCTTCTATATATCACCCGATGGCACGTTCCGGACAGCCAATCACAATAATGCCAGTAACCAACATGGCTGCGGCATTACATTGAGGGCAGTACCTCCCTGCATGTTTATTGGCTGCGTAGCAGGCAAAAACGAACAGTGAAGAGACTCGAGCATTGCGCTCGAGCACATGTGGTATTTGGCTGAATACTGCCATGTGCCAAGCATCAAGATGATCAATCAACACTACTCCCAACCCCTTGGACATTAGAGGCAAGGACCTTATCCCCTCAGCTATAAAGCTGAATGCTAAACTGTGTCAGAAAAACCTCATAGTAGTGTCACGGATGTCCCCGTGGCAGGTACCAGGAGATCGGAGAGACTGGCAACTCATGGTTTAAATTGACAAGTTCACTGTGGATTTTATTGTGTCTGTGTTTTGTTGAATGCCACACCCCTTGCTTCAGGTGTTGCTTGCTGGTAATTTACCTTTCCTATAAGTAGACGCTTTTCACTCTTGGATGTGCGGTTTATAGATTTTCTTCCTGCCTTCCTAGCTGGTTGGTTGTACTCTGTGGTGCTTCTGGAGTTGCCAGTTTTCTACTTTCAGATAAGTCTTGTCTTTTCTTTTTCTTAGGTATACAGCATATGAATATTCCTACCTTCAAGGTCTATTCATACTGATAGGTAGTTGGGGCCCGGATTAAGGTTGTGTAGGAGGTCACCTGTTCCTTCCCTAGTTTCCAGGCCCAGTTACTGTTCCCCTTCCCTCCTGTGTTTAGTGTGGAGTTTTTTCCCCACACTGATTGTGACAAGTAGTTTCTGATGTAGTGAGTATTCCTATTCAGCAGTAGTTTTTAGCCATAATATATTTACATATATTATTATATATTTAGAATATATAATATATTATAATATATGTAAATATATTATGGCTTAAAACATATTATGTTATAATATATCATTCATATATATCAGAAGTATGACTATATACTGTATTTTTCGCCCTATAAGACGCACCGGCCCATAAGACGCACCTAGGTTTTTGAGGAGGAAAATAAGAAAACAAATATTTTGAACCAATAGGTGTGCTTTTGGTGGGTTTTGAACTAATTGTGGTCTGTGGATGCGCACTGTTATGGGGATCTGTGGATGGCGAACTGTTTTGGGGATCTGTGGGTGACGCACTGTTATGGGGGATCTGTGGATGGCGAACTGTTATGGGGGATCTGTGGATGGTGAACTGTTATGGGGGATCTGTGGGTGACGCACTGTTATGGGGGATCTGTGGATGGTGAACTGTTATGGGGGATCTGTGGATGGCGAACTGTTATGGGGATCTGTGGGTGACGCACTGTTATGGGGATCTGTGGGTGACGCACTGTTATGGGGATCTGTGGGTGACGCACTGTTATGGGGGATGTGGGTGACGCACACTTATTGGGGATCTGTGGGTGACACTTATGAGAGATCTGTGGGTGACACTTATGGGGGATCTGTGGGTGACACTTATGGGGGATCTGTGGGTGACACTTATGGGGGATCTGTGGGTAGCTCTTATTGAGGTCTCTGGATGGCACTGTTATGGGGATCTGTGTATGACACTGTTATGGAGGGGATCTGTGGATGACACATATATAGCATCTTATGCTATGTGTCATCCACAGATCCCCTCCATAACAGTGTCCCTGTAGTGAATGACCCTCAATACAAGGGGTGGGGGTCGCATCTGCTTTTATAATGACAGCGGGGCCCGTGCAGTGACTGTATTCTACTACACGGGCCCCGCTCACTGTATAATCGTATCTGTATTCTGTAATAGTTAATTATGTATATACCGGTAATCGCATAATCAGCGCTACGTACAACTACAAGCACTCGGTAGGTAGCAGAGATGAGGGAGGAGGCAGGCCGGGAGGACAGGCACTGGCAGCGTGAGTCACTACGTCATGCGCCCACGCCACCTGCTTCATTCATAAAGTGGGCGGTGCAGGCATGTGACATAGTGAGTGATGCGCAGCCGCCCGTCCTCCTCGCCTGCCTCCTCTCTGCTACCCACCGAGCGCTTGTAGTTGTAAGTAGCGCTGATTATGTGATTACCAGTATATACATAATTAACTATTACAGATACGATTATACAGTGAGTGGGGCACGTGTAGTAGAATACAGTCACTGCACGGGCCTCGCTGTCATTATAAATGCAGATGCCGGCCCCCAGCCCCTCCTCCCTCACAGCTGATACACCCGCGCCGCGGCATCGCGGCGGGTGTATCATTGAAAATACAGCAAAATCTGCAGCACTCGCCCCATAAGACGCACTGCTATTTTACCCCCCTTATAGGGCGAAAAATACAGTAGATATATATATGTATATATATATTTTTTTTTTTGTAATTACACATTTATTTTGATCCATATATAAAATATAATCTCCATTTCTGAATGCACATTAGAGGCAAGGATGTTAACCACTACACTATACAGCTACATGTTAACCTGCTCAGAAATATAAAATAAGTCTTCTGCTGAATAGGAATACTCACTACATCAGAAACTACTATAAGGTTTTTCTAACTCAGTTTAGCATTAAGCTTTATAGCTAAGTGGATAAGGTCCTTGCCTCTAATGTACAATGTTGGGAGTCCAAATCCCAGCAGAAACTTTTCATAAATTAGATTTAAATACACAAGGGTGTCCCTAAGCACTGACTCCATTTATGGCTATAGCTATATATGGAGTAGGAGCAGGGACTCCTAAGCCGAACTAGAGTCCCGACACCCTCCCCTCTTCAGAGCAGGGGGTGCCTGGGGTTCTCCCATTGACTTCCATTACCGAGCACCCGAGCATAGCGAAGTGTTCTACTCGAGCACCTGGTGCTCGCCCAACACTAGCATCCATCAGTTAGTATATGTTAGAACATGCAGTGAGTAGAAAACACTGCAAAGGATGCAATACCTGCAAACACAGTTTACAAATGGAATGGGTCAGACTATGGTGGCACATAAAGAAATCAGTTAGGACATAACATGACAGTTGCTGGCTCAAATATACCAGAGTTAACACTCATAAAGACATGCTGATATTAACACTATGTTGCTGGCCATGATATGGAATGCAGCTGATTGTTAAATACTTTCAAAACATTACCTATACATTCTGCTTTATATGCAAACATTGAAGATCTGCAAAAGGTTTGCTTACCAAAGCCTGCGCGTTTTGTTTTTGGGCATCTTTTCCACTCCGAGCCGAAAATGGCGCATGTCACCTCCACCCATGCCCTGTCTTTCCGTACCCGGTCATGGTAGTGATCAGACCAGGTGTCCCATAGCTCTTGCCGATCTTGAATCAGAAAAATAATCTCCTCTACATTGTGAAAACTTTGATGTAGCCTCCTAGACACTGCACCTGTCTTCAAATCTTTATTTACAAACTGAAAGCACATGGCTATTGTGGGCCCGGCCTAAGATTTTACAGCACGGATCCGCAAAAAACGGATGAAATACAGTAGTGTTCCATGTGCGTTCCGTATTCTTTGCAGGCCCATTGACTTGACTAGAGCCACGGACCGTAAAAATACATTCGTGTGCATGAGCCCTTAGTGTGATTTCCTAATCTCTTCTGCTAGAAGTTTGTTTCCAAGTATCTACTACTCTTTCAGCAAAATAATATTTTCTGGCATTCACATTCCCCTTATTCTCACATACAGTTTCTTATTAAAAAAAACACTTCCCTCCTTAACCTTATTTCGCCTTTGACATATTTAATGTTTTCAATTATGTCGCCCCTTTCCCCTTTAGGTTTCATACTTAAGACCCTTCAGTATTTTGTTGCCCTTCTTTGGACCTGTTCTAATTTACCAATTTGTTTTTGGATATGAGGGCTCCAGAATTGCACCCAGTATGCTATATATGGCGTCATGAGAGGGAGGAATAAAAACTCCCTCTCTCTACTGGTTATATGTCTAGCCATAAAACTATGCATCCTACTCTTTGGGGCGCCTAGTGTAGATTCTTAAACACTTTGCTTGTTTTTAAGGAAACTTAGTAAGTGCCTGATCAAAATGATGTTCTAATACAGTGAGGGTAATTGGTGCAAATCTAATGGTTTTACATTATAATTTTATAGAAATTATGGGTACTATGTTTGGTATTATATTTTAGGGGCACATTGATGGTAAAATCCCAGTTGAGAAAAAAGGTGGACTTGCTCATTGGTCCTGCTATCATGATGGTAACTATTATTTTACAATGTTTCTAATGTGTTCAAATTAATGTTCTGAGCGATAGGCATATGTTATTTTTTAGCTTTTTAATCTTTCAGTAATCTAAGTCTGATGTGTAATGGTTGTTCTGTCTTGACTCACAAATCAAGTGGCCTCTTCTCTTAACTCTCAGTACATTACCTAAGTTATCATAAACACAACCGTAAAGAAGATGATGAGTAAATTAATGATATCACTGAGGAATACATCTTTATGAGTTGACTCAGGAAGGGCACCTTGTAGACTAAACTAGTTCTGCAGTAAATCTGCCAAATTCAGCCTTTTTTCACTTGATTTGAATATGACCTATATTATGTAGCTCTCTGTGTCTCTATTGATCAATGATGCTCCTTTAGGAATGAGTTAGATAGGTACAGCTCAAGAGCTGATTAAAATTTCATCAGATTCTTTTCAAATTCATTTGCATATTTATCCTCCTGTAAGCATCTCTCTTGTTTTTACATCCCTCTTCTTCAATTTGTAATGTTCAATGAATCATTTATCACAAGATTTTTTTATGGAGTCAATTTGCTGGTATTTAGAGAAACAAAAATAAATAAAAACAATCAAGATGATTTACTTTAACTTGTCATGTACAAGACAAGTTCAGTACTAAAATGGTGTAACAATTAATCACAGAATATTTTAAGCACATTATTAACTATTAATATTGCTGTAAAGTTTTAAACTTTAATGGCAATGGATACATTTGGAGTTTTTTTTATTTATTACTGATGCACATTGGGCTGAAATATTTTTGTAGTAGGTATTTATTTAACAAAAAACGCACTGTTTGGGTTCTGCAGCCTCCATGTATTGCAGTAGATACTGTAGCAGCTGCAGAAAGCTATTCTGTGATAAATCCCTTTCTGATGACTCCAGAATGATCTTTTAAGCTGATTTATGTCCTAATCAAAGTTGACAAATATATAACTCTTTGGCGACATCGATTGTACAAGTACGGCAGATGTGGCGTCTTTAATTTTTTTCAAGCATCCCAATACACCACATGCAATATTAAACGGAATTAGGAAGTACATCTTTTCTTGAAAAAAACAAGTCCTCATATGGCTATGTGAATGGAAAACCTAAAAAGTTATGACAGGGTGTAAAAAACATTTTCTTTTTTTTTTTACTTATCTGTATGTTACAGCTGACACTCGCTGTTAATGAAGGTGACTCAGGTCCTGAGCGGCTGCTTACAGTCTATAATGTGTACAGAGGGGGGGAAACATGGCACATGCAGGGGGCACAGTGTGGACACAGACTGCACAAAGGGGGCTGTTGGAGACTCAGTGATGGAAGATCAGAGCCTGAAACTGTCATTGTCAGCCGAAGTACACTCTGATTGGTTAGTATGGACAGACTAACCATCCAGAGCAATCTCTGACAAGGGACCACTTTGATTGGTCCTTTGCTGGCATCTCCAGAGTCTTGGCTTTAAGGAGCTGATGAGAAAAAGCAAGATGGCACAAATCAAAAATCACAAGTTAATCACAAATTTTATTAATATCCAAAACATGATCAGAAAAAACATTAAAAACTATGATAAACAATATTTTCTGAGAGTTATATAAAAAAATATCTACACCTCCCTCCTTCTACACTTCTTCTACACATCTACACCTCATTTGGTCCAATATATATGTGAGACAAAGTGCCAAACCAATAAGGTGACCAGTGTATATAAAGTGCAATAAATGTAAAAGTGAGTGTGACAACTCTGAAATCACATCAATTGACTTCTATTTATTTTAATGAAAAATATCTGAAAAGAAATATAAAGATGTGAATAAATTGGTAAGACATGACGGCTGACCTTCTGAAAGTTTCTTCTATCTGCAAACAGGATCTTTGGAGCTCAGCCAAAGTAATCATTGGGATTCTTGGTCACCTCTCTTACCAAGGTTCTTCTCCCTAAGTACGTATTTTGATAGAGTGTCCTGCTCTAGGAAGAGTCCTGGTTGTTCAAAACTAATTGCATTTAAGAATTATCCTTTACCTTTTTTCCCTAGGGGTGGGGGGTGGGTGTCAGGGGGAAAATCAATAATATCTATTTTTGTAGTAATATGGAAAAGTGGAACAGTTTATATTATGTCATTGATGTGATGAAAGATTACATGTTTTTAAATGAAAAGAAAAGAATAAAGAAAAAAAAAAAAAGAATTATAGAGTCCAGTATGCTCTTGGGGACTTTCTGTGCAACAGAAATTTGTTTGTACCCATGTCCAGATCTGCGCCTCCACACAATCCTGTCTTTTTTTTTGGGGGGGGGGGGGGGGGAGTATTGGATTGTGGTGATTAATATCACCTTGGTGGCCCTATTTCAACTTTTCACTGTGTATTCAATTACCCCTTAATTCCACATTTTTGTTCCCTGTACTGCCTACTTTTACCTATGCGTAAAATAGGGTTGCTAGGCAGGGTCCGTCTATCTGTTGAAGGACGGAGGACGCAGAAGCAGGCTGCGTGCAAGGTTACATTACTGACAGCTAGGGACTGTAAGTAAATGATGAAAGCCAGGTCCTCCCCAGCAGCTGATAACAGTGCCTGGGCTGTGTGCACTTCTCCCTGTCCCTGCACTTGGCAGACGCTCCCTCACTCAGCAGACTGGGACAATGCAAAGTGGAAGCAGCGCAGACCAGGGAAGGGAGATCTGCCGTCTGCTCAGTGTATAAATAAAAGCAACATGTGGTAAGAGGACCCCTTTGTGCTGCAGGAGATTAACCCTTTAGGGGGAGGGCTCTGGTTACTGACACTTTTGGGGGGCTATTGTTACTGGCTAGTGAGGGCAGGCGGGATTAGCCTCAGGGTGAGGGCAGTGGCGGCCATCTTAACTGAATAGTGAAATTGCAGTTTTATGCAGACTGGTTGCTAAGGGCTGAATCTTATTAAATATGGGGTAAGTCAGTCTAATAGTAACTGATTCTGGAATATCATGTTATTAGTAACTACATATATGAAAATTGAAATTAGGGTCTAAGTGTGACAGTTATCCTTTAACAGTGGATTTGCAGTATTGTCTCTGTACCATCTAAAGACTGCATAATTGTACTACAGCAACTGAAAAATCACTAAAGTAAAAGTTGCGAGTTGCATCTTACCATTGTCTACCTCATTTTTACTACCTATGGTTGTACCACCATTAACGGTACTGGCGTCACGACAAAATCCATCAAAGGACTCAGCCGCAATAAGCACCCTAAGCACCCTTAACATCAAGGGCACCTCAACCACCATCTTGGCTGATGCTTCCTACCACAGAGCGTGCCTCGGAGGATTTCGTGCTGTCCACCTCAACACTGTGCTGCCAGCCCAGGGAGGCTATCTGCTAACCGTGAGTAAGCTGATGAACTGTGTGTTATACTATTTGACCCCTCATCGGTCTACCGTTAACCTCACATGTACCCCCTGTGACTGCCTGGCTGCATGTACACTAAACTGAATTTACCAAAAGTAGACTCCAATCAAGGTATAGAAACATCTAAAAAATGAGCAAGATAAATATAAGTCCATATAGCTAAATTTCTAAAGTGTCATAGCAAAGGGTCAGAAAACTTATAACCAAGAAAAAATTAAGTTTTTCCTTTTCAATAAATTAGCAAAAAAAAATCAAATTCTGTCACTTTCTCATTCTGGAGTATTAAATGCAGATTGATGGGGGAAAACTTGCTTATTTTGTTTTTTATTTCAGCAAATGCCTACAGCATAACAAAATATTAAAAAGTGAAATGTCTTAAGACTTTGCAAATGCACTGTAAACTTGAGCACCTGAACGCTGCAACGCCCTAAAACAGCTGATCGGTGGAGGTGACAGAAGTCAGACCCCTGCTGATCTGATATTGATGACCTACCCCCAGGCACGGAATACAGCTGGTTGCTTCCAGTTCTCCAGATACAGTTCTTAAAATTAAAGCTGGGAAATGAGTGTTTCCATTGTGGGGATATTATGCTCAACACTATGGGGACGTTAGCTCAACTGGGGGCACACTAAGAGGGGGATTTTATTTTTTGTACTGGCACACAGAACGGGAGCATTTTTGAATTAGTGCACATTATTAGGGGGCATTTTTTGTACTGGCGCACATTATAAGGGACATTCTTTGTACTGGTGCTCATTTTAAGTGGCCAGTTTGTCCACCACAATAATACTGCTCCAAAGTCCCACCAATAATAATAATTCTCTGCCAGAGTGCACTTAGTAGTAATAGTGACCCTACAGTGCCCCAACAATAATGTCCTCATTGTTCCCCAGAAGCAATAATGGTCCCATAGTGCCCATAATAGTAAACATGTTGCCAATAGTCCCCCAGTAGTAATTGGGGTGCATAATGTTTACACTATTAGTGTCAGGGGCACTATTTTCTGGGCACAGTTATTTTAGGGCAGTGTGTGCCAATAATTATTGAAGGGCACTATATGTGTGGTACTAGTGTTATCAGTGGGTTTATCTTTTTCTGCTGGATTGTATTGGGGAGCACAGTGGGGACAGTATTGGGGGTGGCAGGATGAGTGGTTCGTAAGGTAGGAGAATGATGGAAAAGTAGGAACCTAAGATGACTTTTTGTCAAATTGCAGAGACAAGGGATGGGTGAAAGGAGAAGATGAGGACAGAAAACATCTACATAAGGACAACAGAGGACACATCACTGAATGTAAGAGGTATGTGGCGCTGTATTCTGGATAGCACTAAATATAATGTGTATCCAAATATTTATTTAGTGCTAGGTACAAATGTGTATAAAATGTATATGGAGTATGTAAATCTACTGTAAGTGTAGCCTATATGTAATTTATATACTGTATGGTGTATCATATGTGGGTGTGTATTGTATATGTGATTATGTGAGTGTAGTATCTATATAGTCTGTTTAGATATGCATTCCTTCCAACCATCCCAGATCTGGCATAACTACTGTGTGGAGGGGACACAATGGAGACTAGGCAGGGTTTGGACATGTACAGATAGACTTTGGGTGTGGTTAATGGTGTGGGTTAGCGCTATAAAATTTTTTATTTGGCTCTTTAGGCTTTTTAAAAGTTAGGTGGTATGTGTGTGTAGTGTATATATGGCGTTTTTTATGTGTACCATGTAGATGGTGTATTTAAGTGTATGTGTGTTGCATATACACTGAACAAAAATATAAACGCAACACTTTCGGTTTTGCTCCAATTTTGCATGAGCTTAACGCAAACATCTGAAACATTTTCTACATACACAAAAGACCCATTACTCTCAAATATTTCAAAATAGAATATGGGGATGCCGCGCACCTCTACTACTATGTGTTATGATATGGGGGAACTGTTTAGGGGTCAAGCCGACCTTATTTTCTTTGCAGATCCTCCTCGCGATGATTGCTAAATCCGCAGAGGGTTTGGTTCAGGTTTTATTGATTTTCTTATTTCTCTTATTCAAGGGGCTCCAACGGTCTCCACTGAAGGCAGACAAAGTTCTTTTAACAGTCTTATTCAAAAGCTCGCCCCGGCCGGTGGCGCAGCCTTTACTTTTTGAATCTCGCTCGTGCTCACAGTGTGGAGTAGGTGACGTCACCAGAGCTACGGTTCCTCTCAGACACAAAGAAGGGGAGTTCACCCAACGCGTTTCTAGCACTGCGGTGCTCTTCGTAAGGGATTCTTCTGGGTGCCATCTTTGTCTGTCTTTTATCAGCTGCGATCCTTGCATGTTTAACCCTTAAGCTGCTGTAATATATTTAGTCAAATCCAAACAACTCAATTTCTCCATTTAACCCCCTTGGTTCGATTGAATCCATGTTAAAGATCCACTGAGTCTCTTTCTTTGACATCATTTTAATATGGTCTCCTCCACGTATGTCCGCCTTTACTATTTCGACCCCATAAAAGGATGAACCTTCAAATCTACCTCTATGTCGTTCTTTATAGTGCCTGAATAGAGAATGGTCGTCTGTTTTCTTTTTTATATTATATAGGTGCTCACTTATTCTCTTTTTCAATAACCTTTTAGTGCGCCCTATGTAGATCTTCTGGCATGGACATTCTATGGCATAGATAACCCCTTTTGTATTGCAGGATAATTTATATGTGCCATTTTTACTTTCTATATCTGTCCTTTTTTTGTTTTGTGTTTGCCTGCATCCAGCACATTTTTTGCAAGGGTAAAAACCTGTCAATGGGTTCTTTAGTGATTTGTTATTAATTATTGCTGCACATTTTTTTGTTGGTGCAATTATATTTCCAATGTTAGCTGCTTTCCTGTATACAAAAGTCTGCGCTTCTGGTATCAATTCCCCAATCCATTTGTCTTTCCTCAGTACGTCCCAATGTCTGCCTACTATTTTCCTGAACATATGTGTCTGGGAATTAAAGGGGATAATGATAGGTGGTATTTATTTAATCCCATAATTATCTCCCTCCCTTCCTTTTTTGTCCCTATTACTATCCCCCAATAGTTGTGCTCTTTCTAATACCCTAATCTCCCCCTTCTGCACTATTAGTTTGTTTATTTCATATCCTTTATCCTCAAATTTATTCTGCAGTTTTTTCGCCTCCTTGTCATATTCTGTGACGTCTGTGCAATTTCTCCTTTTGTGCATAAACTGGGCTTCTGGAGATATTATCTAGCCACCGGGGGAGGTGGCAGCTAGTTCTTGATATGTAGCTATTGGAGTCTGTGCAGGCTCGGATTGGCCCATAGGGGTATAGGGGAATCCCCCGGTGGGCCCTTGAGCAAGGTGGGCCCCTAGTCCCCCCCCCCTGCACAAGTGGCACATAACACAGTAGACTTACTGCACTACATACATATATTCAATATACAGCCCCTCAACCAGCCCATGTTCATATAAAAAAAACTTGCTAAAATATTTATTATATTTGAATGTATCCGTTCAGTGGGCCCCCAAAATACATTTTACTGGTGGGCCCTAGATTCCCCAGTCCGACACTGAGTCCGTGGGTTTTTCATAGGTTTTTGTGGAAATTTTATTTTTTTCAACATAAATTGTGAGGTCCGGGAAATTAACCTCTTTAAAACTATAGTTTGGGGTGAACTCCAGATAAAACTCATTTTTATTAATATCCTCTAAAAACACATTTAAAGTGGGTTCACCACCCCTCCAAATAAATACCACGTCATCAATAAAATGCCGCCAGAGGATGAGGCCCGTCCGGAGCTGCCCGTTGGGGTGGATGTATTCTTTTTCCCACCTCCCAACGTACATTTTTTCAACATAAATTGTGAGGTCCAGGAAATTAACCTCTTTAAAACTATAGTTTGGGGTGAACTCCAGATAAAACTAATTTTTATTAATATCCTCTAAAAACACATTTAAAGTGGGTTCACCACCCCTCCAAATAAATACCACATCATCAATAAAACGCTGCCAGAGGATGAGGCCCGCCCGGAGCTGCCCGTTGGGGTGGATGTATTCTTCTTCCCACCTCCCAATTTATGTTGAAAAAAATTAAATTTCCACAAAAACCTATGAAAAACCCACGGACTCCAATAACTACATATAAGACTGTTAAAAGAACTTTGTCTGCCTTCAGTGGAGACCGTTGGAGCCCCTTGAATAAGAGAAATAAGAAAATCAATAAAACCTGAACCAAACCCTAAGCGGATTTAGCAATGATCGCGAGGAGGATCTGCAAAGAAAATAAGGTAAAACAGCCCATTAGGCTTGAACTCTAAACAGTACCCCCATATCATAACACATAGTAGGTAAATTAGAAGTGCGGGGCATCCCCATATTATATTTTGAAGTTGTTTTCTGTGAGTGACTGCAGCGGAGGTACAGCGCTGTCTGGGACACTGCTGCACTATTGTTACTAAGTAGCGCCGATAGTCTGTGGCAATTGCCACTTTGTAAATAGCATTACTCTCAAATATTGTTCACAAATCTGTCTAAATCTGTGTTAGTGAGCACTTCTCCTTTGCTGAGGTAATCCATCCCACCTCACAGGTGTGGCATATCAAGGTGTTGATTAGACAGCATGAATATTGCACACATGTGCCTTAGACTGCCCACAATAAAAGACTACTCTGAAATGTGCACAGTTTTGCCTTACTGGGGGGAAGGGGGGGGGGGTCAGAAAACCAGTCAGTATCTGGTGTGGCCACCATTTGCCTCATGCAGTGCTACACATCTCCATCGCATAGAGTTGATCAGGTTGTTGATGGATGTGCGAAGTTGCAGAATATTGGCAGGAACATGCTGTCGTATACGCCGATCCAGAGCATCCCAAACATGCTCAATGGGTGACATGTCCGGTGAGTATGCTGGCCATGCAAGACCTGGGATGTTTTCAGCTTCCAGGAATTGTGTACAGATCCTTGCAATATGGGGCCGTGTATTATCATGCTGCAACATGAGGTGATGGTTGTCGATGAATGGCAC
The DNA here is from genome assembly GCF_014858855.1 of Bufo gargarizans. Classification (NCBI taxonomy): domain Eukaryota; kingdom Metazoa; phylum Chordata; class Amphibia; order Anura; family Bufonidae; genus Bufo; species Bufo gargarizans. Next base: position 609,790,223 of record NC_058080.1, on the reverse strand, counting down.
AACAATGGGCATCAGGATCTCGTCACGGTATCTCTGTGCATTCAAAATGCCATCAATGAAATGCACCTGTGTTCGTTGTCCATAACATACGCCTGCCCATACCATAACCCCACTGCCACCATGGCCCACTCGATCCACAACGTTGACGTCAGCAAACCGCTCACCCACACAACGCCACACACGCTGTCTGCCATCTGTCCTGAACAGTTAAAACCGGGACTCATCCGTGAACAGAACGCCTCTCCAATGTGACAGACACCATCGAATTTGAGCATTTGCCCACTAAAGTCGGTTACGACAACAAACTGCAGTCAGGTCCAGACCCCGATGAGGATGATGAGCATGCAGATGAGCTTCCCTGAGACAGTTTGTGCAGAAATTCTTTGGTTATGCAAACCAATTGCTGCTGCAGCTGTCCGGGTGGCTGGTCTAAGATGATCATGGAGGTGCACATGCTGGATGTGGAGGTCCTGGGCTGGTGTGGTTACACGTGGTCTGCGGTTGTGAGGCCGGTTGGATTTACTTCCAAATTTTCTGAAACGCCTTTGGTGATGGATTATGGTAGAGAAATGAACATTCATTGCACAGGCAACAGCTCTGGTAGACATTCCTGCAGTCAGCATGCCAATTGCACGCTCCCTCAAACTTTGCAACATCTGTGGCATTGTGCTGTGTGATCAAACTGCACATTTCAGAGTGACCTTTTATTGTGGGCACACCTGTGCAATTTCCATGCTGTCTAATCATCACCTTGATATGCCACACCTGTGAGGTGGGATGGATTATCTCGGCAAAGGAGAAGTGCTCGCTAACACAGATTTAGACAGATTTGTGAACAATATTTGAGAGTACTGGGTCTTTTGTGTATGTAGAAAATGTTTCAGATGTTTGAGTTCAGCTCATGCAAAATGAGAACAAAACCGAAAGTGTTGCGTTTATATTTTTGTTCATTGTATATGATGTATGTTAATGTAAACATGTGTCGTGGTTCCTTGTGTCCGCCCTTGAATAGAAAAATGTGAATCCCACCCCTGCCTACCCTGAAGATAAGTCATCAATTTTTTACTACTGCACAACCTCTCTAAGTTCCCCTGACTCCTGTTGATTTATTCAGTTGGAAAAAGTCCACTTACTGTTTTATTAGTAATTTACCTGTAAATGAATCCATTGTAAGATAAGAGCAGAATGTGAAAGATTGTTTACTGTGGCTTGTTCTGATACTTTTGTAATGGATTCTTGTACCAAACAGTAAACTTTCTAATATATTTTACTTTTTAATGATTACTAATAACCTCAGGGTATAGTCCATATGTTTTTTTTATGAGCATCTTTGTTTTTGCAGCTTACTTCTAAATACTAAATGGTTTTATTTCTTTTTATTACTTGTAGCATTATCTTTTGCCATAATTTCAGACTCTAAGATTATCCAATTACTTTGCACACTGATAAGCAATTTAGTTTGTGTTTCATTTCTAAAAAAAAAATAAACAAAAAACTGTCAATGGACAAGTATTTCGTTTTCTGTTTGTGTGGATTTATTTCCCTTTCTTTATCCTTTGCACAGTTGACTATAGCTGACTAGGATTTTACAAATACCCCAAAAACTGTATATTGAAAAATAGAAAGGATAAAACATGGTTATATTTGTAACTCGACACTAGAGGTCCATTGCCTAGGACACTCCCCCCTTTATGCCACCAAGAGGGTAACCTTGTCACCTGGTGGATGCATGGATGGAATGGGGCTCCAGACACAACATTATTGACTACCAACCAGGACGTGTACTGTGCTACACTGCAAGAGCTGCTGGACCTGTGATGATGTCATGTGACATGAGGGGACAGAGATTTGTGTGGAGAAGAAAGTGGAGAAGCGATAAATTCTGTGTGAACCACAGCAGTAGTCCTCTCCTCTTATAACGCTTCTCAGTAATGTCTTCTGATATCACATAATAACAGTCCAGACATGCTGGGAGATATAGTTCTCTCCTCATGCCTTCTCCATGTAAGGTCCTCTGATATCACATAATAATGGCCTGAACATGCTGGAAGTTGTAGTACTGTTCTGTTATGCCTCCTCCTTGTAATGCCCTCTGATATCACATAAGATCAGCCTGGACTTCTTGGGAGTTGTAGTTCTTTCCTCTTTAACCTTTTCCCTGTAATGTCCAATATTAAACTCTTAGACACAGGAGAAAAGTTAAATATCGCAAGTAGACGCCAAGTTTGGTGAATAAAACAATAAGTTATGTTATATATTTCTAATTTAATTTGGCTGACACTGCTATATAGATTATGGCTTCCATATTGTATGTTGTAGTATCACCCATTGTCCTGAGTAAGAAGTCTTCCTTTTGGGGGTGTGATGTTCTTCTTTGGGGGGTTATGAAAGTGGCCAACCGAACTGCAATGCAAAGTGTTAAAGTGATTGGTGAAGTAGCAGTGAGCGGGAGCTCAGTCACACACACTCTAGCATGATGGATGCAATCAGTGCCATCAAGTAGTAAACAGGTGTGCTGTAACTACTGGACTGCCCTCCTGTGAGCACCACCACCTCCTTGCCCTGGGCCCTGGCTAGCCTAGAACTGAAGCCTGAGCAGGAAGTACTGACTTTAGCAGCCAGCCACACAGCCCCCCGAAGGCTGAAGAAGAGACCTGAACGAACTGAGCTGATAATATATTGATGGACTGAGGAGATATTAAACAGACTGAGCTGATTGTATAAGGACTGAGGTGATATTATATATGGACTGAGGTCATTAAATACAGGCTAAGGTAATGAAATATGGACCGAGCTGATTATATATGGACTGAGATGATTATGGTTTAGGTTATTAAATTGTCAGCTATGAGGCCCTAAGTCGGACTCAGGCCTGCGGTAAGGCTCACCCCGGGGGGGGACAGACTAATGTGCCAAGAAGCATTCATTTGAAAGGTATAGCTTATAAAGATAATCTGCATATTACAAGAAGTATTTTCCAATAATATATATGATACACAATCATCTTAGCTAATCATTATCCGGATTGACTACAACATATCATGGGTAGCAGTGCATTGCTTGTTAAAGAGGTTGTCTGAATTTGTCATGATCTATCCTCAGTATAGGACATCAATATCAGATTGACAGGAATCCAACCCCCAGCAACCTGGTGAATCATCTGTTTGAAGAGGCTGTGGCGCTCTGGTGAATGCTGTTACCTCTTCCCCTCGGCCAGGGACGTCATGTTACGTGGCCTAGGCACAGCTTAGTCCCATTAAAGTGAATAAGCATGGGCTGCAAAACCAAGCACAGCTATTATACAATGATGGCAACTGTACAATGATGGCACTGTGCTCAATGAGCTGCGAAGAGGCCCTCCTCCTCGCGGACAGCCACTCGTGCAAGTATCTCTGCTTTAAGCCATATATAGCTTTTAGCATTCTCAACAGAAAAATCACAATAAGCTTTTAGTGGCTCACCTGCAAGTAGCTGTACAGGACTTCAGCCCACTGGGATTCCGGCAAATGTTCCCTTTCAGAGGTTCGCTCAAACAACGCCAGGTAGACCTCTACATCCTCTCATTCTACCATCTGTTGCATTGCTCTCTGTACCAAGTTCTGCAGGTTGTCCATGGCAACGGTCTAAATTTAATCCCAGTTTAAATTTAATCCCGGCAAAGAGACACTCTCATTCCAGGTTTCTTCAACAAAACACTAATATTTATTTAGTTATTTATTTTATGCACTTATATATTCCGTAGCACTTTACAGACATTAGCATCCAACTGTCCCCAGTAAGTCTTTAGAGTGTGGGAAGAAATCAACGCAAACATTGGGAGAACATACAAATTTCTTGGTTGGATTGGAACCTAGGACCCCAGCGCTGCAAGGCACCAGTGCTAACCACTGAGCCACCGTGCTGCCCAAACTAGCTGGCAGTTTATTTCCAGCCAACATAAAGTCCATCAAACATAAATGTAGCTTTCTTTAGCTTGAAGCAAACGGTTAACAGAAATATGCTTTACTGCGGCACAAAGTCCAAAATAAAATACAGTCTTTTTTTCTTTTGGTAGTAAGGGACAGTTCACACCTTGTGAAGTCTTTGTTCTCACCACGCTAGAGGTATATGTTTACTCCTGGTTCACAGTCCTCTGAGTAAGGCCTCATACAGACAAACGTATTTTTATTCCTTTTCCGTGTTATTTTGTGGACTGTATATAGAACCATCTATTTCAATGGGTCCGCAAAAAAAAACAGAAAGTACTCCGTGTGCATACCATTTCCGTATGTCCGTATTTCCGTTCCGCTTACGGACAAGAATAGTACTGTTCTATTAGTAGCACACCTCCATGCACTGCTCCATCCAACATTCCCCACGTGAGCAGCATCTAGGGAAGCTTTTATTTACTGGCACCTGTGGGTGGATCAGTAGCCAGGTTAACCTCTTAATAAGCGGTATGAAACATATCTCCCTTGCTAAGTTAACCCACTCACTTTATCACAATATACACTCACCTAAAGAATTATTAGGAACACCATAATTCTACGTGGCATTGATTCAACAAGGTGCTGATAGCATTCTTTAGAAATGTTGGCCCATATTGATAGGATAGCATCTTGCAGTTGATGGAGATTTGAGGGATGCACATCCAGGGCACGAAGCTCCCGTTCCACCACATCCCAAAGATGCTCTATTGGGTTAAGATCTGGTGACTGTGGGGGCCATTTTAGTACAGTGAACTCATTGTCATGTTCAAGAAACCAATTTGAAATGATTCGAGCTTTGTGACATGGTGCATTATCCTGCTGGAAGTAACCATTAGTGTTGAGCGGCATGTCCCATATTCGAATTCGCGAAATTTCGCGAATATTCGAAAGAATATTCCTAAAATATTCGCGAATATTCGAATTCGTTATTATTTCGCATATGCGATAATTCGAATTTTCGCATCGCATAATACATATTATGAGATGCAAAATTCGCATGTGCGCTAATGAAATCGCCTTACGAAGATTCGCAACTCAATTCAATCACTAATGTAAGAATGCAAAGCCCTTTGCCTCTGTTCTGGGACAAGTGCTGATATTCGCCTGTGCGCTAATAAAATTGCCTTACAAAGATTCGCGCCTCAATCACTTTCTAGGCAATGTGAGTAAGATCTGAGCTTTTGGACTTTTGTGAATCAATCGAGATACAGTGGGGGGTGATGACTGTAGTTGACAGAGTACAGATCAATGTAATCTGTAAGGTGGAAACTAAAATAAAAAATACAAATATTCGTAAATCGAATTTTACGAAGTTCGAAGTATTTGCGAATATGGTGCTATACTATATACATGCACAGGCCTTTGCCTCTCTGTTCTGGGGACAAGTGTAGATATTCGCATGTGCGCTAATAAAATCGCCTTACGAAGATTCGCAACTCAATTCAATCACTAATGTATGAATCATACATTAGTGATTGAATTGAGTTGCGAATCTTCGTAAGGCGATTTTATTAGCGCACATGCGAATATCTACACTTGTCCCCAGAACAGAGAGGCAAAGGCCTGTGCATGTGCATTCATATAGTATAGCACCATATTCGCGAATACTTCGAACTTTGTAAAATTCGATTTACGAATATTCGTATTTTTTATTTTAGTTTCCACCTTACAGATTACATTGATTTGTACTCTGTCAACTACTGTCATCACCCCCCACTGTTTCTCGATTGATTCCCAAAAGTCCAAAAGCTCAGATCTTACTCACATTGCCTAGAAAGTGATTGAGGCGCGAATCTTTGTAAGGCGATTTTATTAGCGCACAGGCGAATATCTACACTTGTCCCCAGAACAGAGAGGCAAAGGCCTGTGCATTCATATAGTATAGCACCATATTCGCGAATACTTCGAACTTCGTAAAATTCGATTTACGAATATTCATATTTTTTATTTTAGTTTCCACCTTACAGATTACATTGATTTGTACTCTGTCAACTACTGTCATCACCCCCCACTGTTTCTCGATTGATTCCCAAAAGTCCAAAAGCTCAGATCTTACTCACATTGCCTAGAAAGTGATTGAGGCGCGAATCTTTGTAAGGCGATTTTATTAGCGCACAGGCGAATATCTACACTTGTCCCCAGAACAGAGAGGCAAAGGCCTGTGCATTCATATAGTATAGCACCATATTCGCGAATACTTCGAACTTCGTAAAATTCGATTTACGAATATTCGTATTTTTTATTTTAGTTTCCACCTTACAGATTACATTGATCTGTACTCTGTCAACTACTGTCATCACCCCCCACTGTATCTCGATTTATTCCCAAAAGTCCAAAAGCTCAGATCTTACTCACATTGCCTAGAAAGTGATTGAGGCGCGAATCTTCGTAAGGCGATTTTATTAGCGCAAATGCGAATATCGGCACTTGTCCCAGAACAGAGGCAAAGGGCTTTGCATTCATACATTAGTGAATTGAGTTGCGAATCTTCGTAAGGCGATTTTATTAGCGCACATGCGAAAATCTACACTTGTCCCCAGAACAGAGGCAAAGGCCTGTGCATGTGCATTCATATAGTATAGCACCATATTCGCGAATATTTCGAACTTCGTAAAATTCGATTTACGAATATTCGTATTTTTTATTTTAGTTTCCACCTTACAGATTACATTGATCTGTACTCTGTCAACTACTGTCATCACCCCCCACTGTATCTCGATTTATTCCCAAAAGTCCAAAAGCTCAGATCTTACTCACATTGCCTAGAAAGTGATTGAGGCGCGAATCTTCGTAAGGCGATTTTATTAGCGCAAATGCGAATATCGGCACTTGTCCCAGAACAGAGGCAAAGGGCTTTGCATTCATACAGTATGAATGCAAAGCCCTTTGCCTCTGTTCTGGGACAAGTGCCGATATTCGCCTGTGCGCTAATAAAATCGCCTTACAAAGATTTGCGCCTCAATCACTTTCTAGGCAATGTGAGTAAGATCTGAGCTTTTGGACTTTTGGGAATCAATCGAGAAACAGTGGGGGGTGATGACAGTAGTTGACAGAGTACAAATCAATGTAATCTGTAAGGTGGAAACTAAAATAAAAAATACGAATATTCGTAAATCGAATTTTACGAAGTTCGAAGTATTCGCGAATATGGTGCTATACTATATGAATGCACATGCACAGGCCTTTGCCTCTGTTCTGGGGACAAGTGTAGATATTCGCATGTGCGCTAATAAAATCGCCTTACGAAGATTCGCAACTCAATTCACTAATGTATGAATGCAAAGCCCTTTGCCTCTGTTCTGGGACAAGTGCCGATATTTGCATTTGCGCTAATAAAATCGCCTTACGAAGATGCGCGCCTCAATCACTTTCTAGGCAATGTGAGTAAGATCTGAGCTTTTGGACCTTTGGGAAACAATCAATTATATGTGTACTGTAATTTTGTGAAAAAATAAAAAAACGAATATTCGTTTTTACGAATATATAGCACTATATTCGAAATATTCGCGAAATCGCGAAGTTGCGATATTCGCGAAAAAAATTCGCTTTTCGAATATTCGCGCTCAACACTAGTAACCATCAGAGGATGGGTACATGGTGGTCATGAAGGGATGGACATGGTCAGAAACAATGCTCAGGTAGCCCGTGTCATTTAAACGATGGCCAATTGGCACTAAGGGTCTAAAGTGTGCCCAGAAAACATCCCCCACACCCTTACACCACCACCACCAGCCTGCACAGTGGTAACAAGGCATGATGGATACATGTTCTCATTCTGTTTACGCCAAATTCGGACTCTACCATTTGAATGTCTCAACAGAAATCGAGACTCATCAGATCAGTCAACATTTTTCCAGTCTTCAACAGTCCAATTTTGGTGAGCTCGTGCAAATTGTAGCCTCTTTTTCCTATTTGTAGTGGAGATGAGTGGTACCCGGTGGGGTCTTCTGCTGTTGTAGCCCACCTTTCTTTCCCATTCTGACATTCAGTTTGGAGTTCAGGAGATTGTCTTGACCAGGACCACAACCCTACATGCATTGAAGCAACTGCCATGTGATTGGTTGACTAGATAATCGCATTAATGAGAAATAGAACAGGTGTTCATAATAATTCTTTAGGTGAGTGTATATATATATATATATATATATATATATATATTTATGCAAATCTATTCTACTGACTTGAAATTCCTCCCAAATTTTGGATTTTAACAAACCTACATTTTTTAAGTAGAGCAAAACCCTAGTATGCTATTCTGGGCAATATATATGTATCGCTTGGGGGTACTCGTTCTCATTACAGAGAGCGCTTACTATGCGCAGTACATGTGCGGAGTAATGTAGGCCAGGCAATACTCCTCTTAGTTTCTGGAAAACGGATACAAATTACCTTTCCTAAGCTAATTTCATGCCGACAGATGTAAGATGTGCTAATTTTCATATATTTTTTCCAAAAACCCAGAGGAGCGTATACTGGCTCATTGTCCTGCATAAGGAGAAATGGTATCACAACTAGTGATGGACGAACATCACGATCAAAATCGGCAGGCCCCATTGACTTTATAGGCAGGCAAACCTGAAAAACCTTCAGGTCATATTTGCAGTCACCAAATACTTACTAGAAGTGCACAAATAGTCCCACAACATGGACAGTGACATACCAGAGGGGGATCGTTGGCCCACAATTCCCACAAAAAAATATGTATTTTAATCAGGGGCCATTTTTATGCATCTTAAAGGGAAACTCTCAAAAATGTGCCCTGCTGGAGACTAGAAATTTTTTATTTTAGGCCACGGGAGTACAGACCCCAAAAATTAGGCATTCACCTGACAGAAAATAACTTGTGATGATGTGGCTGGAGGTATATTAGGCGGTCACTGGATACAAATTTTACTGTAGGCCTTTACAGGCCCCAAAAATTAGGCATTCACCTGACAGAAAAGAACTTGTGATGATGTGGCTGGAGGTACATTAGGCGGTCACTGGTTAAAAATGTTACTGTAGGCCAGTACAGGCCCCAAAAATTAGGCATTCACCTGACAGAAAAGAACTTGTGATGATGTGGCTTGAGTTATATTAGGCAGTCACTGGCTAAAATTTTTAATGTAGGCCAGTACAGGCCCCAAAAATTAGGCATTTACCTGAAAGAAAAGAACTTGTGATGATGTCGCTGCAGGTACTGGCCACGGGTCAAGCCTGCACACTCAGTAGTCCAGGGGTTCCTCGCTTCTCAGAGCGCCCACATCGGCCATTAACCCGATGTAGTCGGACACCTGACGGTCTATGCATTCCCTGAGGCTGGATCTTGAAAGGTGGCTGTTGATGGGTTTGGCTGCAAGAATGATCTCATATCTGAAGTGACCAACACATCTTTAAACCACCCTCTTCTTGCAAGCGCGGTAGGATTGGTACCCGCACTTGTTTCGCTGTGGGTGGAAATTCCTCTGACAGCGCCCGCAACAGCAGAATTCAGCATCTCTCGCAGCAAGGCCTAGAAATGCTGAATTCTGACAGCCCTTTGTGATGCTGGTAACATGTCCGCCATTTTGTGTTTGTACCGGGGGTCTAAGTACGTTTTCATCCAGTACTAGTTCTTGCCCTTTATGCCTTT